>NC_091703.1:48725227-49028257 GCF_041296265.1 Equus caballus | reverse complement strand
CAGCTGTGGCCCCAGCCCTGAGAGAAGGCTGGTGAGGCCGGGGGAGGTGAGTGCCAGCCACAGCCAGCCACAACCAGCCCTTTGGATTAATTTGGGTAAACAAGTGGCTAAGCATGTGGCTAACCACGCTTCCAAGATATTGCGGAAGGAAGGAAAAGGGCAAAGCAAGCTTTTCGTCCCTCTTCAACCTGGTGTTTTTGCACCTGTGTTGGTGCGTCACGAAGCAGGGGAAGTTGCATAACTAGTGGCCATCAGCCCCTCAATTTATTCACACACCACATGCTCCCTTAGGATATAATTTCCAAGTCAGTGTTGGTTATTTCAAAATCCATAACGAGGGGAGAATGAAGGTGACTGAGAAGTCCATACCAAGCCAGCCCCAAATTCCACGTTATTTTTGTCTAAGCGAGGGACTGCAGAGACTGACTAAGTTTTAGGGGTACAAATTCAATTGGAAACTCTAGTCATATGGGAGCATGTTGGCAACACCTTCACGTGGTGTTCTGGAATCTACATATCTGGCTCCGTCCTAATGATAAGCCCGTCTTGTCCCGTTCTGACTCAGCACCCACAGGAGGAGGAACTGCGAGGAGTAAGAACATAGCCCTTTGCAGAAGGAGTTATGATTTGAAAGCGAGCTTCTTATTTGGAGCTGGGAGGGGGGAAAGGCTGAGATAAATAATAGAATACTAACGTGGGCCTTCAGGAGTTTTCAGGAGGACACAGGAGGTAAACTACTAGCTCACGTGTGGGTTCTTGTATCCTTGGGTTCTATAAATGACTAGACGGGGGTCCGGGAAGCCCTGTGGTGGGGGGAGCTGTCGGACAGCACAAGCGAGCACCAGCGCTGGGAGCAAGGTCAGGCGAGCGGGGCACAAAATTTAAGGGAGCGCCAAAAAAACTCAGAACCCCAAATCAAGAACCAAGAATTTCTCATCAAAAATAAACATTTAGTGCAATACTTAATCAAAATTCAGGTGAAAATCTATGATGAACAAAATATCAAAATTTTACAATAAAAACAAGCTGTTACTTCTTCTTTGTTTGATGATCCTGTGGTATTGTGTTGCAGCGACAGCCGTTTCCCATCAGCCCTTGGTTCTGGGTCTGCACGGCCACTGCGTCCCCCTGGGTGGGTCATGAGGGTTGATAATGGTGAGTGAACAAACTGGACATCACAGGGCTTTATACAAAGATAAGTTTTGTTTTGTTTTGTTTTTTTAAATTGTAGAGGTTTCACTCATGTTTCCACTTGGTTCAAAATGTGGGGGGATATTTTGACAAGCGTACATAGGTGTGCACACTTTTCCTTTGCCTCAGGCTCCAGTAGGGCTCAGCCTGTCACGCACAAGTTGTGCTGTGAGCAGGGCGGAGGAGAAAAAGCCCAGAGCACTCTTACGGAAAGCTTGCTTCACAGAGGGGCTTTTGAGAATCCAGGATGAGCTGATTCACAGCTGAAGGTCTGGGAAATAGCTGGCTGGAAATTCATAAGAATAAGGGCCTAAACAAAGAGAACAGGAGGCATCCGTCGGGTGATGGAGCCCAGATAGTGGGGAGAGCTCTGGCTGAGGAGGCAGCTACTAATCGGAGTCCTGTCGCTAACTTCCCATGGGATGCAGCCATGTTGAACTCTTTCTGAGCCTCAGTTTCCACACCAGTAAAATAAAGTGGTTCTCAGACTTGTGTTATCTGGGAGCCCTTTCTCCAAATAAATCTTCTGTGGCAGCCCTAGAAAGAAGTAGGGCTGATCTGGCTGAACTTGGGGGTGTGAAACCGAGACCCTCACCTGTTCAGCTTTTCCTAATCCCTGCAGGGGCCCTTGTGGAAAACCCCTCCACCACCGCAGGGCTCCTCAAAGCACAGTTTCAAACACTGTGTTAGGGAATCACTGATGTCAATTCTAGTTCGAGCGTTGTGTCCTGGCCCAGAAGAAAGCCTTGCCTGCATTTGCATGTTGACAGTTTGACAATGGAATGTTTACTCATGTCAAGAAACCAGAGGAGCCTCCAGCCTTTGGATTCCACATTGGGTGCGCCCTGTTCTGTTTCTGGGCCCTTCTAGCCTGCAGGGCCCGTGGAATTAACAGAAGCATCAAGAGGAGTTAGTCAGCCTTGCAATGGCCAGTGCAATTATACAGTGCAATGGGGCACACTGCCAGGATTTTAACACGAAGCAGGCACCCCTCGGGAACATTGACAAATGACCAGGGGTTGTCTACATACGGCTAGGAGCCAGCGGCAGGCAGCTGGGCCTTACTTCCTGAGGAATTGTGACTGTTCCAGACCTGTGGATGTTCCAGGACCGGGAGTGAATGAATTCTGGAGGTATTCAAACAAGAACAACGTCTTCATCATCTTTCTTAGGATTGTTAGCCTCTCGATTTTGGTGCCTGTTATTCAATTGTTATGGATCTTCAAGGCTGTAACAGCCTACTCTTGAAACACAGGTGGCTGGGAAGCCACGGAAGCTATAGAAAGAGAAGAACTTCAGGGTCTGACAGATCAGAGTTGGAACCCCAGGTCCACCTCTTATTAGCTGTGTGACCTTGGTCTGGCTTTTAAACTTCTCTGAGCTTCAAGTTTCTTAGCTATGCAGTGGAAGCAAAGTGCCTGATAGAGCTGTTGTGAGCACTATAAATATATAAATATTTATCAAAATTTATAAATATGTAAATATAAATAGGATTCCGTGAAGAAAATGCATATAGTAGATGTTCAGTAAATATTCTCTTCCCTTCTTTTTCTTTGCTGCAACTCTCATCTCCTTAAAGAAATAGGTCAAGAAAAGTTCTCTGTTTAAATCAGCTTTGAGGTCTCTTATATGGGGTTATGCTAATTATTTTTTCTTTTTCTTTTTGCAAGTTTTCTATGGTAAACTTATATCAGGATATTGGAAGTAGTCTAATATCTGAACAAAATTGGGGTTTAGAAGCCGAATGGGACTCGTATCCTTGACAAAGTGCTTATTTCACTAGCATATAAAGGGCTCCTAGATATAAATAAAAACAGTCCACTAGAACTATGAGTAAAGGAAAAAAATAGGCAGTTCAGAAAATAGGAAATGCAAATGATTCTTAAACATGTAAAATAATGCTCATGATAATTCTGAGTACGATAAATATAAACTCAAATTAAACAAAAATATCATTTTCACCAATCAGATCTACAAAAATACAAAAGTTTGAACACACATTCTGTTGCAAGATTCCATGGAGAGCAATCTAATATGTTGAATGTGTCACAGCTATGTCCCTATGAACTGATGTGGAAAGATCTCCAATTTTTTGAGAGTAGTCCCAATTCAAAAGTATTTTTAATAAAAAAGATAAAGTATGTTAAAAAGAAAAGATGGGAAATGTTGTATAAGCCATCAATAGTGACCACCGTAGCATGTATTAGTTTCTAATTGGATAAAGAACAATAAAAAAATTTTTAAAAGATAACCATCTCCCCACTGAGGAACTTTATTCCTGAGATACAGTGGGTAGAACAATCTTTTAATTTGCTACAATTCAGATTCTGTTCGAGAGTTTAAGCAGTACTTTATCAGTGCTACATTCCATCAGTGCATTATTATTATTTTTTTGGGTGAGGAAGACTGGTCCTGAGCTAACATGTGTGCCATTCTTCCTCTGTTTTGTATGTGGGACACTGCCACAGTGTGGCTTGATGAGCAGTGTGTAGGTCCATGCCCAGGATCCGAACCTGTGAACCCCAGGCTGCCAAAGTGGAGTGCATGAACTTAATCACTATGCCACTGGGCCAGCCTCAGTGCATTATTTTTGTAACACATTTATTTTCTTTTAAAGATTGGCGCCTACCCTGACATCTGTTGCCAATCGTTCTTTTTTCTTCTTCTTCTCCCCAAAGCCCCCCAGTACATAGTTGTATATTCTAGTTGTGGGTCCTCCTGTTTCTGCTGCGTGGGACACCCCCTCAGCACGGCTTGACCAGCGGTGCTAGGTCCATGCCCAGGATCTGAATGAGTGAAGCTCTGGGCCGCTGAAGTGAAGCATGTGAACTTAACCACTGAGCCACAGGGCCAGCCCTATAACATGCTTTTTCTTTCTTTTTAAGATTTTATTTTATTTTATTTTTTCTCCTTTGTCTCCCCAAAGCCCCCCAGTACATAGTTGTATTTTCTTAGTTGTGGGTCCTTCTAGTTGTGGCATGTGGGACGCTGCCTCAGTGTGGTTTGATGAGCAGTGCCATGTCCACGCCCAGGATTCGAACCAACGAAACACTGGGCCGCCTGCAGCGGAGTGCGCGAACTTAACCACTCGGCCACGGGGCCAGCCCCTAACATGCTTTTTCTAAATCTATGCACTTTGTATGACATGTAATCTATCTGTAAGAATGCACATTTGTTATTAATAAATGATAACAGCACATTCATAATTCCATCACCCAGAATAATGGTGGCTTCAGAATTTTTATGTAGGAAGAGCTTAAAGACACTAAACTACTTGGAAGGTGACAACTAAGAAGATGAGTATTAAAGTTTCATTTGCTAAACATTTTATTTAAATTGAGATTTGTCTTTATCAAAGATCAAAGGGGTAGAACCCTGAAGTAGATGTGGGTCCCTGAGGCAGAAGGTAGTTTCCAAAGATGGCCCCCACAGTGTACCCCATCCCAGCTGCTCTTCCTACCATGTGACACTGTCCCTCCCCTTGAGGCAAGGTTTCTGTGTTCCCTCCTGCCTGTTATGGGCTGAATTGTGGTCCCCCTCCCCCAAACTCACATATTGAAGTCCTAACACCCACTACCTCAGAACATAACTTTATTTGGAGATATAGTCTTTAAAGAGGTGATTAATCTAAAATGAGTTCTTTTGGGTTTCCCTAATCCACAATGACAGGTGTCCTTATGAGAGGAGGAAATTTTGACACCCAGGAAGAGACATCAGACACACGCACCCTCTCAGAGATGACCGTATGAGGACGCAGCAAGAAGTAGCTGTCGGCAAACCAAGGAGAGAGGCCTCAAAAGAAAGGACCTTGCCAATACCTTGATTTTGGACTTCTATCCTCCAGAACGGTGAAAAAATAAATGTGTTTTTTAAGCCATTCAGTCTGTGGCATTTTGTTATGGCAAGCTTAGCAAGTTAATACATCTCCTGTCTTGGTTCAGGATGCTATAACAAATACCACAGACTGGGTAGCTTACACAACAGACATTTATTTCTTGCATTTCTGGAGGCTGGGAAGTCCAAGATCAGGGTGCCAGCACTGTGGGGTTCTGGTGAGAATCTTCTTCCTGGCTTCCTGGCTGCTTTCTTGCTGTATCCTCACCTTGCAAAAAGAGAGGGCTCTGGTCTCTCCCTCTTCTTCCAAGAGTGCTAATCTCATCATGGGGCTACGCTCTCTTGACCTCATCTAAACCTAATCGCCTCCCAAAGGTCCCACTTCTAATGCTATCACATTGGCGATCAAGGCTTCGACATATGAATGTTGGCAGAGGGGACACAGACATTCAGTCCACAGCACCTCCCTTTGAACCTGGGTGGACCATTATGAGTGCCTTGACCGAAAGAGTATGGCAGAAGTGACACTATGTGACTTCCAAGCCTAGGTGATAAAAATGCCAGGAACTTTCTCCTTCTTCTCTTGGGACGCTCACTCTTGGAATCCAGAGCTGTGAGGAAGCCCAGCAGCCCCATGGGCACGCCATGTGTAGGTGTTCCAGCTGACGGCCAGCACCAGCTGCCAGTCAAGTGGAGTCTTCAGGTGGTTCTGATCCCCACACAAGTCACCCTCAGTTTTCGAGATACCCCAACTGACACCATGTAACACGGAAACAAACTGTCGCAGGCCAACCTTCCTCAAATTGTAGATGTGTAAGGAAAACAAATGATTGTTATTGTTTTCAGCCACTAAGTTTGAGGTGGTTCGTTATGCAGAGCCCAGATCCCTTTTACCAAGCCAGTGTATCCATCCTCCCGCTGCTGTGAGCGTGGGCTGTTCACTGCGTACAGCTGCTCCCTTCTCCAGAGAACTGCCCTGGGCTGGCTGGAGGTACAAGGGAGGTTACCCCCATTCCCCCCTCCCCCTGCCACCAGGGGCAGCCTGCACCAATGACTGATTGCTACAAAAGATGGTCCCCTTGCCTCAAGGCAGAATCAACTCACACTCTAGTGTTCCCTGTGGGATTAGCCTAAAGCTGGAACATTGGTGAGGCCACATCGTTGTCTAGCTCTTTCCCTGCCCCGTCCCCTTCTATCCCTCCCTTTCTCCTGAGACTGCCTTAAATATTTCACAGGTGCTGGAATCCCTGTCTCAAGCTCTGCATCTGGGTGCCTGACCTGGAACAGGCACTAATGGAAGATTTAAGCAGTGTGGGGAAGAAATCTTCCCAAGCCGTCTCTTGATGCCTTTACTGCGTGGAGAAGCTTTGTTAATATTTTTGGGTACATGAAATAACCTAATGCTTGTAGAGCTTTTAGTACATTCCCTGGCAAATAGTAAGCACTCAGGAAGTGCTAGCCATTATTACCATACCCGAGAGCACTTTTTCTATATTTAATAATCATATCTATTTATCGAGCACATACTATGTGTGTCAGGCACTGTTCTAACACATTTCATGTACAACTCACTTAGTCCTCACAACAATCCTACCTAGTGGGCACTATCATTACAAATGAGGCAGCTGAGGCTCAGAGAGGGTCAATAACTGATCCAAGGATACACAGCAAGTGAGAGCTGGAAGAATTAGACATACGTCTCCATTATATTTTAATCGTCATTTTGGTGCCAATTGCTTCAGCGTGGGGCTGTATTTTAAACAACTACAAGTACGCAGGGTAATTCACTCCAGCTGTGACTGCCTCCTCCCTGTCCTGGGAAGGACCCTGCTCATGATCTCAGATGGGTCTTTCTTCCTGGAATGGCCTCACTGCTTCTCTCTAACTATGCAGCTCCTAACCACATCAAAGCTTCTCTCTCCCTGTGTAGGTCTGATCTCTGCTGCACTTGCCCATCTCTTCTGCAATGAACTCTGACAGCATTTATTGGATGTGTAAGTCATTTCTGCCACTAACAATTTCCTGCCACCACTGGCCCTGGCACATTTCCTATCAATAGGGGTTTACTGATGAGTCTGTTTCCATCAACCAGACTGCAAGCTTTTTAAGGACAGGATCAAGACTTATTTGTTATTTCTCCAGTATCTTGTATAGTGCCTGGCACAAAGGAGATTCTTAATGACAATTTGTTGATTGGATGAATGAATCAACAAACTATTTCATGAGGGTGTGTTTCCTGTCTTTTTATCTGGATTGTAAGGTCCTTGAGGCCCAGAACTTGTTTTCTTTTGTGACCTTCATATTCTGCAAATAGGAGGACTGGCGCAGGCATATTGATGGAACCGAACAGGAATTGTCTGCCCTCAAGGATTGGGCACACTTTGGTCTTGCTCTGGGCAAAGGACAGTCTGCTGTCAAAGGGATGCAGTCCCTTGTGAAATCCTACGTGGAATTAGAGAAATTTTTAATCTCTGAGTTTGTTGCATGGCTGGCCCTACACGTGCAGTTTCCATAACTGCATGTGACCAAATGTCCTTGACTTGACCTTGTGGGAATATATAAACCATGAAATTCAAGGCGGGGTGTGTGTGGGAGGAGGGGATCATGTGATGTGGGGCAAACTTTGTTTGCAATTCCCTGACTCAGGAGTGATTTCTGGGAAGTGGCAAGAGGTGACTCCACAGAGAGCCTTGCCGGCCTCTACAAAGACTCCTTTTGGGCATGGCCCTCTGCCAGACTCACAGGAAGTGGAAAACAAAGGGGCAGCTGACGCTACATCCCAACCTGACCAGCACCAGCTTTTTTCAGGCTAGTGTTTAGTATGAAGCGTCTCCTTTAGGAGTTGAAAGCTGAGCTAAAGGAGTGCTGGTATGTCCTTTTATACTGGAAGACCAAATTCATTTCCTTCTATAAATAAAAACTAATTTTTTTTTTTTTTTTTAAAGATTTCATTTTTTCCTTTTTCTCCCCAAAGCCCCCCGGTACATAGTTGTGTATTCTTCGTTGTGGGTTCTTCCAGCTGTGGCATATGGGACGCTGCCTCAGCGTGGTCTGACGAGCGGTGCCATGTCCGCGCCCAGGATTCTAACCAACGAAACACTGGGCCGCCTGCAGCGGAGTGTGCGAACTCAACCACTCGGCCACGGGGCCAGCCCCAATAAAAACTAATTTTTTAAAAAGCATCCAAGAGCTTGAAATTCAAAGTATCCCAGTGTGCACATTTTCAGTGTGAACTATCTGACCAGAACTAACCCTCCCAAGTTCATCTATTTTGTAAGCACGTGTGGTCAATATTGTGGTTTGTTCAAAGAAATATATATTTATCTTCAAAGAATAGGAAAGAGGCGGCGAGGTCCAGAGGGTCTCGGAAAGTTCATCATGCTTTGGAGAATATTTCAACCTTGCTCTCAAAAGGGGCGCCCAGATAGCTTCATGTTCAACCTCAAGGTCACACTACACATATCAAGGTCACCATGCGTACACGCTGCTTTGAGCTAGAAATGAGGAGGGCTCCTTGGGTTGGGGTCAGGGTTGGGACAGGGTAGGGAGAAATTCTGGGCATCCACAGCTCTAGGAAGTGCTTGTTCTCTCTTAATTTTGTTTACTTAAGAAGAGAAAAAGAAGTCCACATGGCTCTTTGAAGCCCTGTGGGACCGTGTTCATTGTGAGCGCACAAAGAAAGCCCATGATTGTTCCTGGGATGCTGGTCTCACTATTTATTGTCCTTGGGTTTAATGCCTGCTTTGCATTTGGGATAAAGATTCATTCATTCCTGTGCCAAGAAATAAAGAATCCTATTGTCTTCCTGCCCAAATTGTCTCAAGACCATCTTTTTTTTCCGAGGCCGACAAGCCCAGATAGCGTCTTCCTCGGCCCCATGATCTGGTCTCCAAAGGAGATGTTGTGCCCTTTGCTGTCAGTGCTTTTCTACCACAATACTGTTACACAGAGCAAACCTGGCCCCTCAGTACCAGGAACCTGGCCCCTGCACAAGGAGCCTTAACAGCCTCTGCACTTTGCCAAACCAGACTTACTGTGATTCTCTGCCATTACGACAGTGGGGCCACTGGAACAGGCAGTATGATGATGAGCCCCGGGCAGCTGCTAACTGAATCCACGGGGAGAAATGAGTGTGGCTGTTCTGCATGCTGTGACATGCTTCATCCCAGAATATTCCTTGATTACTCACAAGAATAAAGGCCGATTTAATGAAAACGAACACAGAAGTGTGAAAAAATAAAGGGCAAAAGAAGTTTCAAGTAAGCTGGTTATCTCTTCAGAAGAAAACCGCCCCCAGGGGCTGCAGCCTAAACAAATTCCTTTTATTTTAGCAGAATGTCTTATTCGTTTGGAGGGTTTCTTTCCAGTCATCGTGACAATGGTGGTCATGTTGTCTGTTTCACATCTGCCTTCCCGACTCTTCCTCACTGTCCTCGAGCCTTCCTCTGCCAGCGGACCTGCTGATCTCCCCGTGTGACCCCACCCTACACCTCTCGCTTTTCCTCCAGTTTCAGACAAAGGCAGCCTTTCTCCAGGTTATCGCTGGTCCCCCCTCTTGTGTTCTTCATCCAATGTCTCCTCCAGGAGCTCGTTTCAAGTTATCTCTGCTCTGTGTTATTTTGTCCTTATCTCCATCAGCTGGCTCCATTGCCTCATCCTATAAAAATGCTCAGGTCTCTCTTGTCTTTTAAAAACACCCTCCCTTAACCTGTGTCTTTCTCTCCCTTTCCTCAATGCTTCCCTTTCTTTTCTCTTCCTCTTCCCAAATAAGATCCTTCAAAGGACACTTTATATTTGACATCCCCACCTTTAGCCACACTTTGCTGCTATACTTTTCTTGACTGTGGTTTCCTCTTTAAACTCTCAACCTCCCCGACATTGACATTCCCACTCCCAGCCCATAATTGCAATAAAATGATCCGGAATAGGGCACTAACGACCTTCTAATTGTCAAAGACATAGGACTCATTTTTTAAATTAATTAATTTTGCATTTTTTTTGAGGAAGCTAGCATCTGAGCTAACATCTGCTGCCAATCCTCCTCTTTTTGCTGAGGAAGACTGGCCCTGTGCCCATCTTCCTCTCTTCCTCTATTTATTTTGTGGGATGCCTGCCACAGCATGGCTTGACAAGTGGTGTGTAGGTCCACACCCAGGATCTGAACTGGCGAACCCTGGGCTGCTGAAGCGGAACATGTGAAGTTAACAGCTGCACCACTGGGCCGGCCCCCATAGGACTCATTTTAACCTCAGTTTGTTTGATTTTTGTATAGCACTTCTCTGCATTGATCACTGCTTTCTTCTTAAAATTCTGCTCCTGATTTCCATGACACCACCGCCTCCTAATTCTCCTTCTGTCTCTCTGATGGTCCTCTCCACCCTCACCCTCAAATGCTGATGTCCCTCAGGGTCGTTGAGTCTTGTCCCTTCTTACTCTTTTCTGGTAATTTCTTCCATGTCCATGGTTCCACCTTCCTCTTGCATACTGATGACGCCTATTTATGTCTCTACCCCTGACATTTTCCCTGAGTTCCAAATGGTTCCTTCAAGGTCTTTCCTCCTGGGTGTCACACAGGCAGCTTAAACTCAACAGACTCAAAATCTCACTTGCCTTTCCTGGGAAACCTGTTCTTCCTCCTGTACCCGAGTCCAGGAGATGACACCGCCATCCATCTACTCACCCACGTCAGACACCTGAGGGGTCATCCTAGCTTTCTCTCTCTCACCTCCTATAGCCAATCCATTACCAAGTCTTGTAGACTCAACCTTCTTAGCATCTCTGATATGTATCTGCTGCTCTCGTTTTCCCCAGCTCCTGACTTTTCCCTGGATTATTAAAATACTCTTCTTGCCTCCAGTTTTTTCATCTGAAATCTGTCTCCCACAAAGCAGCTAAAGTGAACTTCCTTCAAGGCTCCCTATTGCTTTTAGGATGAGGTTCATACTCCTTAGGGGGACCAATAAAGCGTGACGTCATGTAGCCCCACTTGCACTCCACTCGCCACACAGACACCTGCTAAACATACATTCTCTTTACACCTTGCCCAGAATGACACTCTTCCTTTTCTGACTTTCCTTACTTGCTATTGGTCTATTTCCCTCTACCCTCAACCCACTTCAAATGCCACATTACAGTCATGCATTGCTTAACAACGGGGACAAGTTCTGAGAAGTGCGTCATTAGGTGATTTCGTCATTGTGCAAACATCAGAGAGTGCACTTACACAAACCTGGATGATATAGCCGACTACACACCAAGGCCACACGGCACTAATCTTATGGGACCACCATCGTATATGTGGTCTGTCTTTGAAACATCGTTATGTGGTGCATGACTGTATCTGCATGTGTATCTGTTTTAAGATCCAGTTCCAGGGTTATTTCACCTCGAAGCACTAGAAGGTTTTTCCTGAATAATACTCCATCCCCTACCTGAAGGTACAACTATTCCTTCCTTTGAGCCACATGGCACTCTGTACTTCTTCAGCTGTGGGATCAATAGCCCTTCAATAGCAGCATTGCTCGTTTTGTTTCAGCACTTATCACAGTGCCAGATCTGAATAAATCTTTCCCTGAATGAATGAATGGACTCTTACCATTTCCAACCTGACAAATGTACCTTGTAAATCTCAAGTATTAACAACTGAGGAGTTTTGCTCTAGAGGATCAATCTGCTCTGAGAAAAGAGACAAAGCCCTTTGGCTTCAATGATATTTGTAATAATCAAGAATATGGACTTTTGAGCCAGCCCTGATGGGCTAGAGGTTAAATTCAGTGCACTCCGCTTCAGTGGCCTGGGTTCAGTTCCTGGGCGTGGAACCACACCACTCATCTGTCAGTAGTGATGCTGTGGTGGCGACTCACACAGAAGAACTAGAAGGACTTACAACTAAAAGATACAACTATGTACTGGGGCTTTGGGTAGGAAAAAGAATTGAAAAAGAGAGGAAGATTGGCAACAGATGTTAGCTCAGGGCTATTCTTTCCCAGGAAAAAAAACCCAAAAAGAATATGGATTTTCTCTTATTTAGCATTTGTGGAGTGTTTACTGAGTGTTAGGCAGCACGAAAATATTCCCTGCTGTCAAGATAAGTGCTTTTAATGCTCTTTAATATTCTGAGGATGAAATTACAGTTTTTAGTTAGAGAAAAGTTTACCAATTTGAATTTATAAGTTTCACAAATGGGTTTGTATTAGACTTTTACGTACTAGCAACATAAATAATTTGGATGTGTGGTCTGCTATTGTATTTTTCACAAGCTCCTGCCTTGATAGCTGTGAGGAACACGTCCTCAGGTCCATCTATGTAGAATATTTGCCTAAAGGTGGCAGAGGAAAGACACATCGGACCTGCCACTATTTACCAAGCATTTACTCTGTACCAGGGACTTTATGTTATTTCATTTAATCCTTACGACCACCCCAGGATACAGAGGCTCATTTACAAAAGAGGAAACTGAGGCTCCATGCATGTCTAATGTTCATTAAGAACCCACTTTGCTTTTGATGATGCCTTTGGGCAGAGTATGGTATGCTTGTCTGGGAATGGGAGTATGCTTGTCTGGGAATCCTTTGTAATCACTGGCCTCCAATATCTGCCAATCATTCTGGGTCTGGCTCTGCCCTGAGACCTTCGTCCTTCTCTAACAACCCAGCATAAACACCTGGTTGTGTCATCCTTCCCTACTTGTTACCCTACTAGTTTCCACGCTTCCCGACTACCTAGGTGTCTGTTTCATCCCCTGAAATTCAACACCTCTGAAATTCAAAAGCCAGATGTTCTTTTCAAGATCAAAGAAACTAATCTTATAAACTAATCTATGTTAATGGATAATGGGGGAAGGATTAGACAGTCTCTATCTTTCCCATTCATATTGAAAATTCATATTAAATGCTTTCTTGAAATTATGTCACACAGTGCCAGTGTTGTTTACCCAAAGGGAGTCTTAGGGTAAAATTCAAGGCATGAAGTGGGAAAGGATCTCGTCACAGTTGGCTGGGAGATATGCTATTTTAAGGAAAGTGTGAGGCCTTGATTTGGAAAAGGGCTTCAAATTTGCTAGAATAGTGCTGTCCAATGAAAATACAATGTTAGCCACATAGTCATATATGTAATTTAAAATTTTCCAGAAGACACATTCCAAAAAAGTGAAAAGAAATGAGTCAATTCAATTTTGATAATATACTTAGCCTAATTGATTCAAAATACTGTCGTTTCAGCATGTAATCAATATGAAAGTATTTACAAGATAGTTTAGTTTTTTAGTACTATGTCTTTGAAACCTACGTGTATTTTACATAGTGAACTAGCCACATTTTAAGTGCTCAATAGCTAGTGGCTACTGTATTGGATAGCCAGCACTGGTGGTTGAGTGGTTAAGATTCGGGGCTCTCCCAGCTGTGGCTGGGGTTCCTAGTCAGGGAACCACAGCACCCATCTGTTTGGTGTCGTACTCTGGTGGCTACGTGTTTCTGTGATGCTGAAAGCTGGGCCACTGGGATTTCAAATCCCAGCAGAGTCACTCATGGTAGACAGGTTTCAGTGGAGCTTCCAGACTAGGAAGAAGGACCTGGCCACCCACTTGTGAAAAAATTGGTCATGAAAATCCTATGAATAGCAGTGGAGCTTTGTCTGATATAGCAGTAGAAGATGAGAGGATGGCTCAAAAAAGACTGGGCAGGGTTCACTGGAGTTGGAATCGACTCGAGGGCACTAACCACAAATAGCTTTTATTTCCTTTCTTTCTTTTTTGCGTTGGCTAGAAGTTGCAGCACCATGTTGAGTAAGAATGATGGGAGTGGATGTCCCCGTCCTGTTTTTGATCTTAGGAGGAAGGCATTCAGTTTTTTATTATTAGCATACTATTAGCTGAAGGCATTTTGTAGATGTTTTTTATCAAGTTGAGGAAGTTTCTGTTTATTTATAGTTTTCTGAGAGTTTTTTAAAATCCTGAATAGATGTTGAATTTTGACATGTTTTTTCCTGCATCAGTTGATATGATGCTGTGATTTTTCTCCTTTCACTTGTTAATATGGTAGGTTACATTGACTGATTTTTCAATATTGAACCAGTCTTGCATTCCTGGAATAAACTCCACTTGATCATAGTGTATAATTCCTTTTATATATTGCTGAATTCTGTTTGCTAATATCTTGTTAAGGATTTTTGTCTATATCCATGAAGGATATTGGTCTACAGTTTTTTCTTTATTTGTTTTGTTTTTTTGTTTTTTTTAAATACTGTGCTTGTTTGATTTTGCTATCAGTGTAGCTTCACTAAATGAATTGGGAAGTGTTCACTCCTCTTCTGTTCCCTGGAAGAGATTCTGTAGAATTTATGTTAATTCTTCTTTAAACATTTGGTAGAATTCTCCAGTGAAATCATTTAGATCTGCAGATTTCTTTGTGAGTTTTTAAATTACAGATTCAATTTCCTTAATAGTTATAGGGCTATTCAAATTATCTATTTTGTATTAGGTGAGTTGTGGTGGTCTGTGTTTTCTGAGGAATGGTCCGTTTAATCTAAATTGTCAAATTAACATATGTAGTGTTGTTTGTAGCATTACTTTATTATTCTTCTGATGTCTCCAGACTTTATAGTGATATCCCCTGTTTCATTCCTAATATTGGTAATTTCTGTCTTGTCTTATTTTTTAAATCAGTCTTGCTAGAGGTTTGTCAATTTTATTGATCGTATCAAAGAATCAGTTCTTCATTTCATTGATTTTCTCTATTATTATTTTGTTTTCAGTTCCATTGATTTCTGCTCTTATTTTTATTATTTCCCTCCTTCTAATTGCTTTGGTTTATTTTGCTTTTCTTTTCCTAGATTCTTGAGATGGAAGCTTAGAATACTGATTTGAGATTTTTCCACTTTTCTAATAAATGCATTCAGTGCTATAAATTCTTTCTGTGCACTGCTTAGTTGTGTCCCACAAATTTGATATGTTATATTTTGATTTTCATTCAGTTTAGCCTATTCTTTTATTTCTGTGATAACTTCCTCTTTGAACCATGGATCATTTCAAGATGTATTGTTAGGTTGCCAAAAAGTTGGAGATTTTCTTGTGATTTTCTGTTATTGACTTCTAGTTTGATTATATTGTGGTTGGAGAACATTTTCTGTATTATTTTAATTATTCTGAATTTTTTGAGGATTGTCTTCTTGTCCAGGATAAGGATTATCTCAGTGTTTGTTCTATGGGCACTTCAAGAATGTATATTCTACTGTTGTGGAGTGGAGTACCCTATAAATTTTTATTAGATCCTGCTGGTTGATAGTATTGAGTTCTATATTCTTGTTGATTTTCTGTCTAGTGGTTCTATCAACTGTTGAGTGAAGGACGTTGAAGTCTCCAGCTGTAATTGTGGATTTGTCCATTTGTCTTATCATTCCTGCTTTACATAGTGTGTAGCTGTGTTCTTTGGTTCACATATGTTTGAAATTGCTATGTCTTCTCAGTGAACTGACCTTTTATTATCTTGTAATGCCCTTCTCTTTCCCTGAAAATTTGCTTTTCTCTGAACGCTACTTTATCTGATATTGATATAGGCACTCCTGCATTTTTTTCCTTAATGTTTCTATGATAGCCATTCTTTTACTTTCAACCTACCCATACTCTTATATTTTGAAGTGAGTTTCTTGCAGATAGCAATATAGTTGGTCATGTTTTTTACTATATCCTGCTAGTCTCTGTTTTTTTATTTGCTGTATTTAGATCATTTACATTTAAGGTAATTATTGATATGTTTGGGCTTAAGCCTACCATTTTATTTTTGGTTTTCTGTTTTTAGTTTCTTAGTTCCTTGTGGTTATAGGACAGAGGTTTATATTTCCTTGCTGGCTGTGAGCCAGGGGCTGGTCTTTGCTCCAAAATGGCCCACATCCATTCTCATGCTTTCCATGATCTCCTAAAGGCCCCTCTATGATCCTTGCATTTGAGCCCGTAGATCTCAGAGTCAGCAATGGTGTGTCAGGCCCTCTCACATTTCAAATCTCTCTCATTTCCCCTCCTGCTGCATCTCTCTTGCTTTATCTTCTGCCACATATCTCTTCTGCTTCTATCTGGAAAGTTCTCTGCTTTTAAGAGTTGACGTGATTAGATTGGCTTCACTCAGATAATACAGGAAAATCTCCCTATTTTAAGGTTAACTGCAAAGTTGACCTTAAATTTAATTACATCTGCAAAGTTTCTTTGATCATGTAAGGTAATATACTCACAGGTTCTGGGGATGAGGTCATAGACATCTTCAGCATGGGAGAGGGTATTATTCTGCCCACCATAGCAGTCAACCAGGAAGGAAAAGAGAACTCAGGCATACTAGCTCTCAGAATTTGTGTCTATCAATTTCTGTAGAGCAGAGTTGAATAATCTCTTCAAGTTCTTTCTGGTCAAAGTTTCTTAAATACACCCTCCTGATGTTTCCTGCCATCTCCCAGAATGACCTGCCATTGAACCCTAAGGCCATAAGTTAAAAAAAAAGAAAAAAGGCTCTACTCTGAATACAAAGACTTTCTTCTCCATGGCTCCTTTCCATTCTTACCTGTCCCCTTCCAGAGTGTTTCTAAGTGTGAAGCAGGAATCTGGCCCTATAGCATGTGACAATAGATTGGGAGCAAGGAGGAGGAGAAAGGGAGCAGGTATAAGGGAAGGGATGGGAAAGGGGAAGAAAAAAAGGGGAATAACTGGGGAAGGGTAAGGAAAGGAAGAAGCAATAAGTCACGGCACTAGAGGTAAGGATGTGGGAGAGCAGCTGGCTGTAAGGATGCTATTGATCTTCTATTTGCAAACTACCCAGAATGGCTATCAGGAGGCACAGACACACGAGTGCACACAGCGCCTACACTAGCCTTTATGGAGCCTTTGTAAAAGTCAGACAAGGTAGCCCTTCTGGGCAGATGTGGCACATGGTTTGGCAAGTCAGCCCTGACTGGTCCAGGTGCCCTTGCAAAGGCACAGCCTGCATGTTTTCGTGCAGTGCCCTGATAATGGCCTCCATGGACAGCTGCCTTCCCGTTGTGTGCTAGGTATAGTGTTGGCCTTGGGCTACTGGTTAGTCTCACCAGGAACCTTCTCCTGCAATGTCTAGGGGAGACCTGGAGGCAGACAGTCCTTTCTTGGTTAGAGGGCTCTTTGATCATGAATATCCTCCTCTTCTTCAGCCAAAAGAAGTCTCCAGTCCCTTCTTCTGTCTGTTTCTCATTCATCTTGAGGTTAGTCACCAGGCCAGTATTAAAAGAAGCAGAGAAGCTGGCTGTCTCTCCCCAAACCCTACCCATCTGCAAGAAGTCTAAGTGGCAGAGGCTGTCTGGTCCTTGCTGGTTATTTCCTTTGAGACAGTGGCCAGAGGGAAGGGTGGGAGTCAAGACAGGAAGGAAGAATAATGTTGTTGTTTAACACTGCCGGATCACCAGATGAAAGCCTGCAGGCCTTTGGCTGAAGATAGCAGAGAAAGGGACAGGCAGAACCAAACTTCAATCAGTCCTCATCAGTGTTTACATCTGTGAGCCCTGGGCACTGGCCTACTGGCAGCCTGGGTGCTAGTGGCTGTTGGCTCATGGCCTGATAGGAGAGCTATTCCAGATTCTGGAGGGAGTGGAAGGAAGTAAAAGCAACCTGTGCTGTTCACTCAGAGAGTATGGAGGCCTCTAGAGTGGCCTGATGTACAGGTTACCAGGCTTCAGGGTGATGCACCTCCCACACCTAGGGCCACATGTGCCAGGAGAATCCCATATCTGCAGCAGGAGGAGATCTTACATTAGGATAAGGTTTAGTTCTTGACTTCAGCTAGGGAAAATGGGATCTTCTCCATTTTACAGATAAACCAACCAAGATCTTGCCTTACCTTAGGTTATACAGCTAGAAAGTGGATTGAAGGGGAAGGAGGGTAAGGTAGAAATGCAGCCTCTAGTCCCTTCTGCTTCCCTCTTGGGGACACTGGCAACCTAGCCAGCCTGGACCGACATGAGCAACACTGTGGAAACAGTACTTGCCTGTCTGCCGTTTACCCACTCAACCCATCCACATGCCACCACCTGCTTTTCAGGAATTGCCAGTGTCTAATAAACTTATTATTTAAGGCGTAAGTGTGTGGCATTGACTTTTTAGGGGAAGTCATTCCCATTAGGGCTGGAGTAGTCAGAGAGAAAGTAGCGGTGGAGAAGACAACTTGATTCAGTCTTTAAAGTCTTCATAGGATTTAATGAGATGGAGAAGAGGGAAATGGACATTCCAGGAAGCTATTTTTATTAAAACGCTTTTGTTATATGCTGGTCATTAACAAAGTACTCTACATACATTTTCTTGTTTAATCTTCACAGCAACCCTGTGAAGCAGGCATGAATTGTTCTAGGTTTATGGAAGAGACTTGGGGGGTGAAATACCTCATTCCGCATCATCAGCTCATTAAGTGGAAATGTAGTCAAACCCAGCAGTTGTCCCCGAGAGCCCTTATTCTTAACCCCTGCACTATACTGCTTCACATGGTGGAATAAGAGAGAGAAGAGGCTGTTCTGAGAAGAAATGGGGAGCGGAGTTTGATTGGCAGAGTGGGTGCAATTTACACACATTTTCTGTGGTCGGACATGGGTTAGGTGCTCAGTACTCCCTTGGGCATCTCCTGCTCTAACACTTGGCCATTATCCTAATGTTGTGGAAAACCCTGCTGTAACAATATAAATAGAGTCCCCAAAATTCATTTTGATGTGATGCAAGGTCAGCTCATTGGGAGGCTAATGAAATGAGCTGGATGAGTCTTGCTCATCAGAGTAAGACTCATCCAGGTACTCTTAGAGTACTCCTACTCTCCAGAGTAATGCAGACTAGGAAGAAGGACCTGACCACCTACTTCCAAAAAAAATTGGCCCTGAAAACCCTGTGAAAAGCAGCGGAGCATTGTCTCAACAGTGCCAGAAGGTAAGAGGATGGCTCAAAAATCCCGAGCAGAGTTCAGCTCTGCTGTCCCTTGGGTCACTAGGAGTTGGAATTGAGTCCACAGCACTAACAACAAAAATTTTAAATTTATATTCTGGGACCCAAGTAAAACCTCTGTAGTGACATTTCTTTTAACCAATAGGTCCAGAAACTTTTTGCATTGCACACATGGTGGGGAACTTCATCCTTTGAAATTTCGCAAGACTTCTTGTACAGTTTGCTTTAAACCATATACTTAAGGTCTTGTGATTTCCAAATTTGCATAGAGGGGTGCTAAGTATGACTTCAAGATAAATGAGGAAAAGCTCAGGAACCCAAGGTGGACAGACTTGATTTGATTTCCAGAGTTAGCTTTTCCACTGATCGTGTGACCTTGGGTGAGCTGGCTAACCTTTCAAAGCCTTGGTTTCATCATTGTAAAATGGAGGAAAAAATAGAACCCATTGTAGGTGGTAGTTGTGAAATTTAATTGAGCAAATACATGCAAAGTATTTCCTGGCATGAGTAATTGTTCTGTAAATGTGAAATTAGGAGTGAAATAAATTAGTGGAACTGCCTCAGTTATTTCCATTCAAAGGCTATTTGTGTCTCCTGGGAAGGAGTAGGTGGCAGTGGTGGGGGGGACGGTGGGGGTGGAAGTGTTGTGGTGTGTTTGTTGTGGGACAAAAGCATGGAAAAGCTGCTTCAACAGGTTCCATGAGTCAGTGGGGGAATTGCCCAGGTATTGTTATGCCTGAAGGAAACCCACTGCCCCTCCTCCCAAGAGAAAGGTGGGTACTCACATTTTCTCTGAAGGGTGGTTCTCCCTGTTTCTTAGTATAAAAACTTGTTCTGTGAATCATCACACTTCTTTCCCAAAGACCACCCAAAATAGTCTACCTTCAGCAAAAAGCTTCTTGTCTTTTCCTTTGCTTTTATTTCTTGTATTCAGTATGCAAGCCCAACACTGTAAAGGGCCCTGACCACTGGAAGAACTGTTATTAGTAATGCTCAGTGTATTCCCCATTCCTAACTGTTTACTCTGAAAAGATGTTGCCCTTGGAGATCTCTTGGAATGTAGGGTCATGGTAAACACAGTAGCGATGCTTGTTGAGTGAGCCTGAAGGGTCCAGATGTTGTTTTAACTAGTCAGAGTTGTTGGGGCAGTTGAATTTAGTATTGAGCCCTTCATGTGTTGCGTATCCACGACCTGACATCTGCAAAGGTCGTAGGAGTCATCTGCGGGATCAGTGGCTAAGGTGACCCTGGAGAAGTACCGGAAATTTTCTGTATCATTGACAAAGGACGGTAGGCTCTTGATCTACAGGTGGCTCTGTGTAATGCCTGATTCCTCACTGATTTTTATCTACTTCTCGTTGGCTAAATAGACGAGTCTCAATAAAATAGTACAATTTTATGATTTTGGGGGAATGTAGTGGAAATCATGCGGAACCCCGTAAAAGCAGCATGAAAAATCTAGAACCATACATTGGAGAACTCTAGGCTGAATAGTCTATGGTTAGTTAGCTTGGTGTGAAGGTTAACTTTACGGTCAGATTGACTGGGACACAGGGTCCCCAGATGCTCGGTCAAACACGATTCTGGGTGTGTCTGTGAGGGTGTTTTTGGATGAGATCAACATTTGAACCGGTAGACTGAATAGAGCAGATGGCCTTCCCTAACGTGAGTGACCCTGGTGCGAATAGAGGGAACATCACCTGCCTGATGGATTGAGCCGGGACATTGGTCTTTTCCAGCCTTCAGACTTGTGCTAAAGCATCTGCTCTTCTTGCGTCTTGAGCCTGCTGGCTTTCAGACTCAAACTACACATTGGCTCTCCTGGGTCTCCAGCTTGCTGATGGCAGATCTTGGACTTCTCAGCCTCCATAACCATGTGAGCCAATTCCTTGTAATAAATCTTTCTATCTATGTAGATATACACGTAGATCCCATTGGTCCTGTATCTGCAGAGGACCCTGACTAAAACGCTTGGTAAATTAAACATGCTTTTGTCTGGCCGTCTTAGCATATTCTGGCATTTCTTGGGCCACTTAAATTCACTTTCCCACGTTTAAGTAATTGCACCGCAAACATGGGCCTGTGATGTGTGGGAATGAGGAAAGCAAATGTGGATTTATAGGGATAAATTTATACCTCCTCCTAAAATCCTCTAAATTTATGTGGATTTTGTTTAAAAGTTTTTATTAAAAAGTTTATATACGATGAATTACAAATTAAGCCTCTAGCTCACAAAGTGTGAGAATGTGTCTGATCAAATTTATGAATAAAGGCTTACAGAATATGTGAAGGAAGCACTAGCTTTGAGGATACTCTATGTAAAGAGTCTGCTTTGAGGTCTGAAAATTAAAGTTAAGTCAAATTAAAGGAAGTCTTTTCCAGAGGTTAGAATAACTTACATGCGACACTGCTACATGCTGAAGACAAGATAAGTTAAGCAAGGGTTAAAAATTTAATATATGATAACTCCACAATAGTTTATTAAGATAAGCAGGAAAACCAAAAGTAGACCCCCAATCTCTAGAAGGTGACATCATAGGACAAATTTGCTGTCTCACTTCATGTCCTTTTACGCCAATTATGAAAGTGAGAGAGGGCCAGTAAGAGAGGCATATCTTAAGGTTTTAATCAAATTCTTATGTTATTGTGGTTATTTTCCTTCTTGTTGCTTTTATTGAATGTAAGCAGGAAATAGGCATTGGAAATGTCTATTGTAATGTCTCATACTGTTCTCAATTATTTTTATGCCTTAGTGCTGTTTCCCATACAAAATTGTCAGCTCCTTACATTCCAGACCTAGTGTACTTCTCATGGTGTCTCTGACAGTGCTTGGCCGAGGGCTGGGCCCCGTGCAGAGAGGCTCTCGGTACACACTTGTTGAATAGAACTGAGGTTCTCGTCCACTAAAACAGGCAGCGAGGCACTAGAATCCAAGGTAGGCAGTGAGTGATGCGGGTCGTTAGGAAGATTAAAACCAAGGAAAGAAACATCTTGCATTTGTACAGCACTGTTCTTCTGTAGAGCACATCCTTAATATATCTTACAGGTCCAGCAAGCTTGCTAAAAACTTTATGTATCTTCTGAGTAGTATTCCATTGTCTGGCTATATCTGAATTTTTTTGTCCCTTTGCCTATTGATGGACACTTGGATTGTTTCAAATTTGGGCTATTATGAATAAAGCTGCTATGAGCATTGCATTCAACTCTTTGTATGGATATGTTATTTTCATCCCTTGGGTAAATATCTGGAAGTGTGATTGCTAGGTCACATGGTAAGTGTATATCTAATCGTCTAAGAAATTGCCAAGCTGCTTTCTAAAGTGGTTGTACCATTTTACAACTCCACCACTGATGTATGAGTGTTCTAGCTGCTCAGCATCCTTGTCAACGCTTTATATTGTTAGTCTGGAAGTTCTGGGCTGCATAAGTGGAAGACAACGCCACACAATCAAAACTCTATAAACTAAGAATACACATATATACACACTGTTAAAAGTTTTACTTGATCAGAACACCATATATATGTATATATTTCTATACACACATATAAGTATACGCATATATGTATTTATATATATAAATACATACATACACATATATATGTATTTATATATATATAAATATACAGATATATATGGTATTCTCATCAAGTAGAACTTTTAAGAGTTAATAACACATGGATAATATTATACCTTGCAGAAATTAGACTCCAAGTTTATTAGTCACAAATGCTGTAATGGGTATTGCTTCAAAGGAAGCTATTTTTTAGTTTTGCTCATCTCATTGTTTGTACTCACTTACCAATAAGCACCAGTGCTTACTTAGGCACTGAACACATATTTCAAAGGAAAGGTTTTGGATTTTTTTCCTCTTCATTTGCAGGCCCCTGCCCCCATCATGCCCTAGCAAGACCGAGGTGACAGCAAAGGTGAGGAAGAGGGGAAAGGGAGAGGAAAGGAAAGTGGGTAACTGGGATAGATTGACAATTAAGCATGCCTTGACCCTGTTTAAATTTCACCTGGATGAGGGAAAATGGAAGCTGCCTGCAAATACACATCACATGCCCAGGCCATGAAGAGGGGCAGGCACCACTGTGAGTCGCCTGCGCAGAGCAATCGGTGCAAAAATGCGTGTATTCTATTTGTCTCCCCGTCTTCTTCCTCTCTCCCCTGTCTTTGTGAAAGGAGTTTACTTCTTTTTAAAGCTGTATCTTTTGCCCATTTGTCCCAGAAGCTCCTCTTTGCAATTTCATGTTAAACTTGCAATGGAACATCATCCTGAGTGGGAATATTTCTCAGCATCACGTTCAATTTTATTTCGTACTTTAGCGATATATGTGGGCATGCAGTCATCCTCACAAACCATGGAATGTAACTGAGGAATCCTCTCTCGTGTTGTTTAGTAGATTTAAAAAGATTTCTTCATATCAATCTTGCCTATTTGTTAGGATTACTCCTTAATATTTTATTTTATTTTACTTGAACAAGTAGAAAATCAAGCCATATTCTTAGTTAGGGGAACTCAACATTCGAAAGGCATTAATTATCCCCAAATTTATCTATACATTTAACACAATCTCAAAAAATATATCCATACATTTTTTGGCTGTTTGTCTGTGGGAGGAGAACCAGACAAGCTGATTCTAAAGTTTACATGGAAAAATTATTAAACAACAATGGAAAGAAAAATTCTTCGAAGGAAGAATGCTGAGGGAGAATTATTATATTGGATATGAAAATGTATTCTGAAGCGTCAGCAAAGTGTCGAGCTGGGGCTTGAGTAGACACAGATGAATGAAAAGAATACAAAGTCCATAAATAGAACCCCCAAAATTAGAATTTAATATTTAATAAAGATGACATCTCATATCAAGGAGGAAAAGACAGATTATTGAACCAATGGTGTTGGAACAAATGGGTGGATAACCGAACAAACAGTCACTAGCATGCTTAAGTTGCTATTGGCTAGTTTAGACTATGTATTGCAAGAAAAAAATGGCTAGTTCTCAAGTAGGAATAAAAAGGAAAAAAGTAAGAACAAAAATTTCAGGACCTGCCAGACAGAAGATGTAACTAATTCCTGTCTCTAATTAGTAAAATGGAAAACTGAGATGGGCTTTGAAAAATTAAGGCCAATTACGACTAAGCCTCATGACAAGGAGCTAGTCAAGGATATGACAATTAAAAGCTTTTGCTTAAATATCCGGAATGATTAAAGTGGTTCTAAGTAAATCCCTTCAGTTGGACAAAACCGCTCAGGGAAAAGAGACCAGAGGTGTGGCTCTCCCACTGAAAGTGTGGTTCTCCCACCAAAACCAGATCCACTCAAGTACCTGCCTGGAAAAGAATTGGGAACATAACTATTGGCACATAAGGTTAATTTGAATAGAATAGGTAAAAAGTTAACTATGTTTTGAAGAGAGTTGCACTGTCAAGAGAGCCACTAGTTGTACTAAAAGAATTCTAATTTCTTTGCCTAAGGCCACAAGCTTGTTCAGCATATTATTTGCCATCCAAATTTTCACAGATGTTTCGCTGCATTACATCGATCGCTTCCGCTCCAGTTTCCTACAACAGTCTTCTTGCTGCCCATTGGTCAGACCAGAAGCCAATGCCACATATTTTCAGATTTCTATTACGGAAGCTTTTGCCCCACTCTGGGTACCAATTTCCATATCAGTCAGCTAAGTTACCTGGTAGTAACAATTTCAGAATTTCAATTACTTAAAACAAAACAGGTTTATGTATTGTGCATAAAATGTATTTTAAACAACGGCAATCCACCACACCTATTGACAGACTTTTATATCGCTTCCAATCTTCACATATTACAAATAATTCTGCATCGCTTATGTTTGATTGGATACCATTTTGCACATGAGCAAGTATATCTGTAGGTTTTATTTCTAGAAGATAGAATTGCTGGGTCAAAGGATATGTACATTTTAAAATTTGATAGTGACTTACCGGTTTGTATGCCCACTAGCTAGCTAAGAGACTGCCTGGTTCCACCACCTGCAACAATCAAATCCACCCTTTTGATCTCCGCCCACTTGAGAGGTGAAAAAAGAATATTTTATCAATGCTTTACTCTTCATTTTTCAAGTTCTATTAGGCGTTTCCTTGCTTTTCATACATTTCAGAACTATTTTTATACTTTTTTTTTTTGCTCATTCATATCCCTTTGTTCATTTGTCTCTTTGGTTGTGTTAAAAAATGATTAAAGAAGACAATTTGGGTGATGCAAACGAACTTCATTTAACACTTCTTGAGGTCAACAGTCTCCATGCAGAGAACTGCGAAGTGGAGCAAAAGGCCAGAAGCTTTTTTGTATGGGTGTGTGAGGAACATTGGCCCTAGCTAACATCTCTGCCAATCTTCCTCTGCTTTATGTGGGATGCCACCACAGCACAGCCTGATGAGTGGGGCTAGGTCTACGCCCAGGATCCCCTGGATGCTGGCTGAAGCTGAGTGCAAGAACTTAACCACTACGCCACTGGGCCAGCCTCAGGCAGGAAGCTTTTATAGGACAAAGAATAAAGAACAAGGAAGAGACAAATACAAAATATCTGATTGGCTGGGGCCATATCCTCAACCTTGTCTTGGGGTGAGAAGTAATAAGGAAGTAAGTGTAGAGGCCAGGGTTGGCTTGGTCTTTGGGGACTGGCTGACTGGATATATGGCCTTTCTGGGCAAGTGGAGCATTTACAGGAACTCGAAAGTATCTAAGTTTCTGTTTGCTGATGTGGCACCCTGGGCAAGAGCAGCTCCATCTTGATCCTAGAAAGTTATTTCAACAGTTGTGTCTTTTTCTTATTGATTTACAAAAACTGTTTACATATTCAAGAAGACTCATTTATGATATAAATTGAAACTATTTTTCCAGGTAATTATTTATATTTGGATGCTGTTCATTGTATTTTTTGCCATGAGGAATTTTTTTCCCCCTTTTTATGTAGTCAAATACCAATTTTTTCTTTTTGTGATCTCTGTGTTATGGTTTTACTTTAGAAAGGCCTTTATTATTGAATCAACAAATTATTTAAAGAATGCAACAGCAGGAATTCCCTTGCTTTTTTCTGGTATCTTTATATTTTCATATTTTGTTTTAAAATCTTCAATCCAGATGAAATTAATTTTAGTGTAAGGTATGAGACAAGGATACGAATTTACCCAATCTCTAACTAGCAACAGTGGCGCCTTTGCAGATAGTGACTTTTTGGCTGTAACACAAGGGCAATAG
The DNA here is from genome assembly GCF_041296265.1 of Equus caballus. Taxonomy (NCBI): domain Eukaryota; kingdom Metazoa; phylum Chordata; class Mammalia; order Perissodactyla; family Equidae; genus Equus; species Equus caballus. Next base: position 49,002,060 of record NC_091703.1, on the reverse strand, counting down.
GAGACATTTTTCTATGAACATATTTTTGTAATTTTGAGTTTCGCACCCTGTTTATGTGAAATCTATCAAAAATTCATTGAAATAAATAAATTCTTGGCTGTTATGGAAAAAAAAAAAGAACTAAGAAGGCGGGCAGCCTCTGCTCAGCTTCAGTTAAATATCCCCCTGCAGGAATATGGAAATAGTGTTGTCAGATCTTCCCATTTTTCAAAAGAAGCTGAAATCTGGATTTTCATGTGAAATCCCCTGATGTTTAAATGTTAGCAATTATTTCAGAGTTTTAAAAACATTGCATGGGACAAGCAAAACACATCTGCAGGCCAGATGGGGCCAACCGGGTGTCGGTTGGAGACCTGGGGTTTAGACATTTCTTCCTCTCACCCTCAAAGATTCATTTAAGGGCCTTCTCCATGGGCTCACACACCATAGTGTGGTCAGCCCTTATCACGATGTATTTTAAGGGATTGTTGGTGGCCTAGTGTTTCTACTAAGCAATAGGATCCTTGAAGTCTGTATTACAGATTTGGAGGTCCCCAGGATCTAGCAGTGTCTTGCACCTAGTAGACATTTAATATGAATGATTGTTGAATGAGTAAATGAACTCTGCGGCAAGTAAAATCCCTACCAAACATCAGGACGAAGTAGCTGAGGGTCTCCGAGGTTACTTGGTTTAGACCACGCCCTCTTCCTTGAGTCCCCCAGTGCACCCTCAGGGAAACTAAACCACAGCACCCTGCAGTGCTTCTGTAAACAGGTGGCCTCTCCCACATTGTGAATCTTGGCCACTAGATGTCTCCCTTTGCTTAAAGGACATTCTGCTGCCCTGAGGATCAACTGGCGGTTTGTTCAAAAGAAACAATACTTAAGTAAAAAAGAATGTCTTAATCTCGGGCCACATCTTCTTCAGTTGTTTGTGCTCAGGAGGAAGTTGAGTGCAGCCACAACGTCAAAGACAGCTTGCCCAGGGATGGGCTCAGATTTATTTTGTTCTGGAAGAGCTTGTCATCCACAGGAATGCACCCTTGGGGCACCAGGTGACCGTCTGTTGGATTTTAGCCTCTAAGCCAGCAGATGCGTCACTGTTCTCCAGAAGCCTCATTTGTGTTACTTTTCTCTGCTGCTTTAGGTGAGTGGAGAAATGCATCTTACTATGAAGGGTCTGGGACTCCAAGCTGCACAGTGAAAGCAGGATTCTTGTGATCTGTAGCAGGTTGAACTTCCCTACTGAGGCTGCCCTGCCCCATGGGAATTCCTGCCCATCATGTGAACACAGGGGATAGGTTTTGGTGATTGTGGTTGTGCCTTCTGTGCAACCCCAGGAGCATCTGCTGAGCTTGGAGAGGGGGCTGCTTAATTCTGTATAATTCTTGTTTTAAAGACAGGCAGAGTGAGAGAAAACCCCCCAAAAAGCTCATTACTTTTATAGCCTGTAACTTTCTCTTCTCAGTGTCAGTTCTGACATTCATAAACTGTACGTTCTGAACTGATTACAGGCAATGGGCGGAGTCTTGCCTGGATCTGTTCGGTTTATCCAGGGCCTTGAGTTAAGTGACACTTGCAGTTTACTAGTTGAATGAACTGGAAACATGGGTCCTGTCGGTTTTGGTGGCTCCCCAGTTTGTTATGGAAGGTTCAGATGATACGAATGCAATGTCTTGTTACCGCCTGAGACACCAGCTTGCTTTGCCTTTTCTTCGGTTATTTTGCAAGGGTTGGATCCTTCTATTTGTCCATCTCATTGTCTTTGAGAAGCAGTAGAGGAGAGGTTAAGAAAAGAGACTTTGAGGTCAGGCTGTGTTGGTGCTCTGGCCCATCACCAACTTAACTGCTCTGTCCCTTGATTTTCTCACTTGTCAAATGGGATGATAGTGGTAACTGCCTCTAACCTGTGAGGTCCAGTAACCTGGGAGCACATGGAAACTGCTCTGAACAGTACTTGGAACATCAGTGCTTCATACATGTGAGCTGGTTCATCACTTCCTCTCATTTGCTCCCATGTTTGTAGCGGGTTACACGTCTCTGATATGGATAGGAAAAGATTGCCTACAGTTCTGTGAACTCTCCCTTTGTTTATTTGAATGTCCTTTATTTTAATGCTAAATACAATACAATTGTTATGAAATGCCACCCCCCCCCCAAAACAGTTTCTCCTGAGTCACATTGACCAAGCTTTGTCCTCAAATAGTCCAGTAATTCCCACCCACCTCTCTTTTAAGTCCTGGTTCTGAGAGTTGGGAGATGACATTGACATTGGTTTTGATTGTCTTATCGTATTAGTTAGGAAAACCTTTTCACTATAATTTACTTTTTACACTCAATTCTTCCCCTCTTGACTCCTCCTTTCAGGTTTTTTTAAATGACACCTGAAATATTTTTTTGTGGCGTTTAACCACTTCACAATGATGGACTAAAGCCACCTGAAACAGTCAGGGGACCATGACACCCTTGAATCGCCAAATCATTTCAAGGTGGCCATTTGGGTTTGCAGCCCTCAAGTTGAGCTTCTTCCGAACTCAAAGAACGCCCAGCACTTCTGATGGATGGACTCTGCCATCCAGGGTCCATCTGCTCTAGGTTGGATCATGCCCTCCCCAGCGCCCCCTGCTGATCTAATTCAGATACTGCTCAGGGAGTTTGTTGACGTGATAGGGTTTAGATAACTAGTTCCAATAACATGATTGTGTTTGCCAGTTCCTTTCTTTGGGGCCTCAGGTTTGTTGCTGTTTATTTGTGTGACTCTGCTCTTTTGCTGGGAAATTGAGCCATGAAACTGTTCATGAAACCAACACAAATGTCAACGAAAATAATCCATAACCAATCTATAAATGAAAATTTGGGTGAGTTTATTCTGAGCTGAAATCTGAGGATTATAACCCGGGAGAGTCTTTCCACAAAGGAACAGAGCACTCCAAAGAAGTGGGGGTACACAGGGTGGTTATATACCCTCAAAGAGGGTGTTTCACATATGATTGAAATGTCCCTATTACAATAGTCACGAGGCTGCTCTGTCAGCACAGCGATTGACGGAAACAGCAGATAGGTCTGCTGTCTCGGTGAACACAGCAGGGTGGCAGGTCTGTTGTCTCGAGCTGGGTAGTCACAGGTGAGCGCAGCAATCAGCTCCTAGCCTAAGGAAAGATGCTTAATCCTTAAGGAAATGCCAACGTTGGGAGGGAGAGGGAAGATGCACCTTTATCTCAAGGGCCTTTGTTCTTGTCATAGGAAATGTCTAAGCAGATATACAATGCATGCTCAATGGCCAGGTCAGGCCCTTTTGGAAAAAACAAAGTCAGGCCGAATTAGGTTTATACCAAGTGGCTTCCTCATATACTCCAATATATCCTATTGCTTGCCATTTCAATTTGTCACAAACTGATGAAACTAGAAGGCTTGAGCTCTTCCTCAGCCCTAGATCTTCCTACTTGTTCTTCTTCGGCATTTGTAGGATCCTGGGCCTGGCCTCGCCAAGGAAGCTCTCTGCTCAAGATCATCAGAGAGAGAAATGTAAAGTAGACCAGACCAAAACACATTTGTTTAGCTGCCTTCGTATGCTGCAGTGAATGCATTGTTCCGTCTTCAAAGGTAAGGGAGCTTGAGATTTTGTGGCAGAAGGAGCATTACAACGCTTCCTCAGCTCTGCCTTCCAGAAGGTTAGCTTTCCGGGGCTTGTGACAGTGATATGTCACAGGGCTGCCCCAGTGCTCAAATGCACGCTGCTTTCTCTTGCTCTCTGTCCTCTGCGGGGCCTGGGTAACTCCACAGCCTAACCGGGAAGTACTGAGGTATTCAACATCACATGTGTTAGCAGATTATTAGGAGGAAACTAGAAGGGGTGAGTAAATGGCTTATTGGTGAGTCATCAGATCTCAGAAGCACACCCTTTTTGTGAAACAAGCTAAATATCGGGCATACTATGATCTCCTTCTGTTAAATATGGAATTAATGAACTATGAAATGCATCCCTTTGTTTGGATTCAGACTTTCCCCAAACCAATATACTCACGGAATCATTGAGGTCTACTTGTTGCCTTATTTTCTAGTATCTGCTACAAGGTTTTTGGTCTAAGCAGAAACTACAGGGATCCTTTTGGCTCTGAGGGCCACCCAGCAGCACCTAGGAAGTTGCTGGGCTTCAAGACACAATGAGCTGGAGGTGAGTAACAGGGCTTCATCTGAGCTTCAAGCCCTTACCACGTGAAGTTCACACTGATCGGCCATTTTGTCTGCCCTTCTACTGTTTCCTTACTCCTCCTCCTCACCCTTACCCAATTTCACAGCGACTTTCCACTCTAAGTAATTAGTAGATTCTAGCCACCCTGGTGGTCTAGTGATTAAGATTCAGTGCTCTCACTGCCACCATGGTCCAGGTTCGTCTCCCAGTCAGGGAACCACAGCACCTGTCTGTCGGTTGTCACACTGTGGCAGCTGCGTGTTGCTGTGATACTGAAAGCTATGCCACCAACATTTTAAATATCGGTAGGGTCACCCATGGTGGACAGGTTTCAGCAGAGCTTCCAGACTAGACAGACTAGGAAGAAGGAGCTGGCCACTCACTCCCCAAAAATTGGCCACGTAAACCCTGTGACTAGCAGCAGAACATTGTCTAATAAAGAGTGTCGGAAGGTGAGAGGATGGCGCAAAACTCCTGAGCAGGATTCCTCTCTGCTGGACACAGGGTCACTCGGAGCTGGAGTAGACTCGATGTCTTCACCACCACCAAAAAATTAGCTGATTATTAGTCCCGTTTTATAAACACATTCCCACTAAGCTGTGAATGATGTATGTGCTCCATATGCACTTGCATTTTAATACAGACAATAGGAAAAGGGCAGCATTAAACGGAGACAATATCTACTCCTAGGACTTTAGACATTGGATCAACTGAGTGAGAGTGTATGTTTCTAGAAGTCCTTGACTCCTTGTATGAATGGAAATTTGATCTCCACTTAGAATTCATGGATTCTGAAAACAGTCAAAACCTTGAAGAAAAGGCACATGAGGAGAATAGAATTAACTTGGCCAAATTATGAGATCAGCTCTATTCTGTCCTGGCTAGTGGGGGACAAAGGGGCAATAGTTGATGACCTTGGACAATTGGGGGTTGTCAGGGAGGCCTCATTCTCTTGACAGCTTTCCCATTGGACCAGATCCAGACTTGATCATGAAAAGTCATGATGTAGACCAAGTGGCTGGTGTGGGAAACAAGAGAGTCATGTTGTGTTTAGGCCTGTTTGGCCCTAACGGTCTTCAACAAGAAAGAATGGGTTCCAATGTTACTAGGAATATTGTTCATTCTAAAAAAGATATTTCTATCAGAGTTTAGTGCTCCAACGACCATTTTCTTCTTGCTTAGAAGATCGATGCTTCCCATTTTCTGATAATAAGAACAATGGACCTGAGTAGCTTTGCACTTTTTTTTTTGAGGAAGATCGGCCCTGAGCTAACATCTGCAGCCAATCCTCCTCTTTTTTTTTACCCTGTGGAGGAAGACTGACCCTGAGCTAACATTCGTGCCCATCCTCGTCTACTTTATACGTGGTACACCTACCACAGCATGGCTTGCCAAGCAGTGCCATGTCTGCACCTGGGATCTGAACCGGTGAACCCCGGGCCGCGAAGCAGAATGTGCACACTTAACCACTGAGCCACCAGGCCAGCCCTGCTTTCCCTTTTCTTTGACTGCTAAGAAGCTCTGTCCCCAGAGTTAAGTTTCAAATTTATAAAACAGTGTAGACACTTCATAGGTTTTTATTTGCATTCTTTTTCTTCATTGACTCTCTTCTTTTATAGCTTCCCTTTTTCTAGTTCATGTAGTTTTTATAGAACTTTCATAGTTCTCATACAATTAAAGAAACAGAAAAAAGAATTTCTGTTCTAATATCGTTTTATTTTCTGCATTAGCATTGTAAGCCACCTCAAGTCATTTGTAAATATGAAATGTTAGTTTTCAAATTGGATGACTCCTTAGAAAGGAAAGAAATCTTTATTAAAGAAGTTAATAAGGTTTAGCTTTAGGTTTTCGAAGGACAAAGAACATACTGAAAACGTTCGCCCTTGGCGTGCACGTTGTTGCTTTCTTTTGCTAGCCACGGTTTCACCTTACCCCACTCAGAAGCCCAAGGTTCCTTTGCCTGGGAAAATAGCAAACTGATTCTCCAGACTTGAGTGAGAAAGTTGGAGAAGGAAAAATAATATCTACCCCTACCCCTACCCTATTGGATTTACCTACCTCCCCCAAATGGAATTACGAATGAAGGGACGCATTCCTTCCGATTTATGGGGTATGACCCCGTGTGTCCAGAGGCTGGATGTGAAAGCTCAACAGAGTGGCATTTTGCAGCAAACTGATCTGGGACAGAAGTGTTCCGCATTCCTCTAAAGCACTGTTCTCCCATTTTCCTTCTGTGATTCCAGAAGTTCATCTATGTCTGCGGGAAAAATCATTATGTTTTGGTTTCTGCGCTCCTTCCTCTTACCAGGCCTGATATTGACTTGAGGGTGAGGGAGAGTCAGCAGAAAAGCATTTCTCTTTTTCTTCTTGAAGGGGGTGTGTCCTGGGCTTGTCTGCCGCAAGGGCAGCAACGTGCCCCGGACTTGCTCATGAGTCAGTGGACCCGCCTGCGTGCCAGTGAGCTGTTGCGGTTCAGGTTCAGATGTTAATATTGTCTTTCCAACAGCGTGAGAAGCGATTGAGCCACAAGTACGCTGGAGGAAGCGCTCCCTCGGGCTGTGATGCGAGGAGAGGAATCAGCAGGTAAGCCCAACAGCTGTGATTTGGTTCCTTAGAACGTGTATTACTATCACCAGTACTACCCATTAATCTGGTATTTTTTTCCCCTTCCCATGGGGAAAACTCTGATTTCAATATCCAGTTTTCTGAAGAGGATTAAGTAAAGGAACAGAGAGTGGAAAAAGCAACTAGCAGAGACAACAGAGGTCAGCCTCTTGTAACTATATAAATGGAGGTGATTTGCTGAGTCTCAGACTCCAGGTTTTCTGACTCAAAGCTCCTCATTCTCTCTGTGGATTAGAACAGGATATCCCCGTGTTCTTCGGGTGTGCCTGGGAGGTAGGTTGACTGAAATAAAGAAGGCTGCACCAAGGATACTTGTTAAAAATCTCAATCTCATGGCTTCCCCTAATTAGTAATATATTAGCCTTAGCAATCTCTTAAAATAAAAATACGCTTGAGAGGATTAAATTTACTTTCCATCTAGGGTGAATTCGTTTAAGTTTTGACTGAACTGGGAAGAACTTCCCAATTTAATTCCTTCCTTAGACTCTGAAAAATCCAAAAGTTGGCCCTTAAAACCATCCACTCTGCTCCTTGCCCCAAATAAATATAAAGTGACACACTCTATTTTCTGATGGACAGGTCTTGAAATTTTGTAATTTTTCTTTTCCATTTTTTTCTTCTTCATGAAAACTCCATTTATGTAACCAGGTATCGTGTGTAATACACCCATGCCAGAGACTCAATGATGGGAAGTTAATGAAGGAGGTTTAGGGAAAAGGTCAAGGTGGGAGAGGTGAGGAGAAATGATGACTTAGGCTTTTTGATGGCCAGATCCATTAAACTAAACCTGGTAATTGCACACATAGGCTGGAGATCATAGATATAAGAGAAACAACAAAAATAGATAAACATACATTCTAAAATTTATTAGAATATTAGCCCAAGCCTTTTGTTATGTTCTTTTTTTCCACAATAAAACCACTAGTAATTATCTAGTCGTAACCAAAATTAAAAACAATTTTACAATAATAGGCACGTAAAGCTTTATTCAACCATTAACAAGTAGCATAACTTGGAGCAGATTATTTAGCTTTTCTTGCTCTGGCTACTTAATTTGCAAAATGATAGAACTAGCATTAAGGTTTAAAATGGGAGTGTATGCATGTTGAGTCTTAGCGGCTTGACTTGCAAGCATTCCTGTTTTGTGCACAACCACAAATTGACATGAATTCTTGCTGACATGCCTCATAGGTATGCATGTCTTGCTTCTCTAAAAAGACAGTAAATTTCTTTAATTTTTTTAAAAACAAGACAGGGTCCGCCTTACAGAGTTTATCGCTTGTGCTGAGAGAGAAGGGGAGCACCATACTTTCGCACCCATGTGCTCTCTGATGTCATTCATTCTGCCATTAGAAGAATGCAAACATCCTCATAGGAAAATAAATGAACACATTCATTCAAACCAGGGTATTAGTGACTGATTTTAGCACTTTGGTTGGGAACAAGTGTAAACTGGAGGAAGCAAGAGGGTACTGGGATTGAGGGCATTAGCAGTGGTAGGGACGCGTGCCACAAGGGTAAAAGACTCAGAAAGTGGAGGAGGGTACCCCCAGGACAAATGTCACTGAAGCCCACGTCCCACCCAATCTAAACATGTGTATTTGCAACTTTCACAATCTCCTGCCTTGTTCTCTTTCTAAAGTTCTTCGGCAGGGGATACCCACAGCTACAGAGAATGGGAAACCGCATTCCCAAACACACCATGGATTCTCCTAGATTGTGTCTGAGGAGAGAAGTACTCACAGGATGTCAAGGTCTCCACAGTTCTGCATGGGGTAGATATGTGGTCTTAATAGCTGTGAAAATGATCTAGAAACCTGGAGGCATAGTGCAAGGGTCTATAGCATCATGGCCTGAGATGTCCTCTCTCACATGCACAGCTGGTTCCAGCCTTGCTGAATTCCACACCTGCAGAGCGTGAAACCAGCGCGGAGGGGAGGCCCTCTTCCCACACCCCGTCCCCTGCAAGCCACAGGTCATCTCATAGAGGCTCCTGCTGAATGGCAGATGGAAATCTGGGCTCTGGCATGTTGAGAATGAAAATCCCTGAGAATTATTAAGTGTGAAAGTGCCCTGGCGTTTCATAGAGTTATGGTAAATTCCCCGTGGGCAGTCAGTTGAATAAGCCAAATACAAAGAGGTGAACAGCAACGAAGTATGTAGTCCTAAAACTGTTCAAAATAGAGTTAAATCTTGTTGATGATGGTTATCAGGTCTTCACGGCGTCTCTGTGTCCTCAGTGCAAACATCAGTTTGTAATCGCCAGAGTCGCACAGATCTTGGAAACTCTAGTTTTTCTGTTTTGTTTTAAATAAAGACTTTAAAGAAAGTCTTTAAGATAATTTTCTTATCATTGGCTTCTTTCTCGTAAGGTAAAGTTAAAAAAAAAATCTGATCAGAGAGTTTCTTCATTGCTAGGGACAAGCTGGCATTTACTATAAATTTGTGGTGTTAGGACAGCATGTCACAGTGGAACGGAGTCACACCTGCAAAGTTTTGAGTAAAGAGACTTTATATGAAGCAGATTATATTTTCCATGAAAACCTTTCATACTTGTGTTTCTACTTTGGCCTAATTTTGTTTGAATACTTTCCTATGCTTAATCTCTAGGGAATCAGGCTAATTATTTCTGATAAGAAAGTTAACGATATATTTCTTGGGCATATAACACTTTCTTATGTTTTGTTGACCAAGATACCAATTAAGCAAGTAACTAGTAAAACAAAAGACAGATAGCAGTAGAATTAAAATATATTTAAGTCAGAATTTTATTATATGACAAGGTGGCCTTTAAAATTGATAAAGAATTATCAGGGTGGTATTGACAAAGAATCATTCAGCCAAGAGATGTAGTTAGGATAACTGGTTATTCATTTGGAGGAAAGTGAAAGTAAATCCCTATTTCACACCAAAACCTAAAATAACTCCAGAGGGATTGAAGATTTAGATGGATTTTGAAAAATCCTAAAGAAGTGTTAGAAGAAAATATAGAAGAATATTTTATCATTTTTTTATAGAAAAAAAACTCTTAGCATGACCTCAAGTTTAAAATCTATAAGGGAGAAAATTAACAAGTACAATTTCATTTACATTTTGAACTTCTGTGCAGAACAAGACAACACAAAAAGTTAAAAGACAAAAGACAATTGATAAGCAATTATTTATAACACAAGTGACAGACAAGAGCTAATATCTGCTATATAAAGAGCTCCTAAGAAGCAGTTCTTAAAAAATATGAACATTCCTATAGAAAAACTTACAACAATGACTCAAATAGTCAAGCCAGAAAAAAAATACAAATGGCCAACTAACATCGAAAAAATGCCTAATCTTACTAATAATCAAAGACACGAGAATTAAAACAAGTAGTTAAAATTTCTCCTATCAGTTTGGCAAACATTAAAAAGATGTTGGGGCCGGTGTGGTGTAACAGATATTTCTACACCTTACCAGTGAGTGTAAACAGGCACAAACCAGAAGGGCAGTTTGGCCATGCATATCAAAACTCAAAATTTGCAAGCCTTCACTCTAACCCAGAAAGATCCTGGCTCACTTGGAATTAAGGATACACGAGAGGAAGCTTAACAGAAGGAACGTTGAAGGCAGATTGTGGGAGTCCAAATAATGAGTTTGCCATGATAATAAGTTCACTCTTCATCTGAATAGTGTGAAGACTGGAAGGTTCTTGAGTATGGATTGACGTGATATTTGTAGGATAGGTGGAATGCCAGGCATCTGATTCTGTTTCTAGGAGGATCATTTTGGGAATAAGATTTAAAAATTTGCCTTTACTCTTTAGGAAATTATGATGAAAATATTGTTACTATGCATAGGGAAGCTTAAAGAATGAGTGTTTTTGGTAGATTTGAAACCATTAAAGTTTATCAGGAGAAGCATTAGAATGAGAAGTCAGATATTTGTTTTATTTAAAAATAGTCCATCCAAGAAGAGTTTGTAATGTCTCTAACCCGACCACTCACACCTGAAGACCCCACAGAGGCTCGTCTGTAGCCTCTTTCGAGTAGGCCTGATGAGTTCTTTTCATCCTTAGACAATTGAGTATCCTTAGACACCGATGACACTCACGTTTGTTAGGAGGATAGCTTTGAAACATATGTTCTTCTTTTTCCTGAACAATGAGCATTTATTTTTAAGGAACTCAGGTGGAGACCCAATTAACAATCACGACTTCATTAAAATCATGCCCCAAGCAACAAAATGAGCTGGCCCAGAGTCCAGAGAAAAATTAGATTCTTTTGGGAAATAAATTTAGAAAAATAATTGATAAATTGTTTTTATTTAGAATTTAGGTTTACCCTTCTCATTTTCTGAAAATGCGAAATGGAAATAATTCCCACTTAATCTACAAGATTACCAAAATAATCGAATAAATACATACGAAAGTTGTAAATTAGAAAGAATTATTCTTATCTCTTATTTTTATGTAACTGTCACCTCTCTTGAGTGCTGTTCAGGTACTTTTTCAAGTGAACAATCCAAGAGGAAGTTGATATTCTCTGAGCTCTACCCACTTTAAGCCTGACCTGGGAAAGTCCGGGAAAGCTGGGTCTCCACTGCTAAGCTGAAGGCTTGGCTGGAAGAAAGAGTTTGGCACCTTCTCTGGAATGCCATTAATCATCCTTTAAGGGCTCGGTGGTAACTCCTGCTTCACCGAACCATGAGTGACAGGAGAAAACCTTTAGTTACAAAGAGTTGGAATAGAGCCAACCTGTGAATGGAGCCAACCGATTGCCTGTGAAGCTGGCAATCGAACTTTTTACGATGGAATGTAGCTGGACTTGTCATCTGTGGGAATTTAACTCTACTAGGACACCTGAAGAAGTATCGGGCATTGAGCTAAGAACAACACATCACCCTGTGTCTTTTCTAAGATACAAAGCACAGACTAAACTGATTAAAAAACCCAGAATACTCTTAGGAGGGAACACACAGCTGGGCTAGGCTGACAGCACCAGTAATAGAAGAAATGCTCTGGAGCTGAAGTTCCAATGGGTGGCAAAGGGCACACAGACTTGCAAAAAGAGTATCTCAATTGTTGGATCAAAAAGGATCAGATGAGGAGGTAGGGTCACAAACTGGACTCTTCAAGGAGAGCCTTTCCTTGAAACATTGGAGGACTTACATAGGGACCCTGGAGCAAAGAGACTCCAGCAACCCAGCAGTTGTTTTCAAAAGTGGGCCTGGATCACTGCTTTTGGAATTTCTCTTAATGGATGGAGCCACAATGCGTGAACACCCTGCGTGACTGTGCTCTCAACAGCCGGTGCCGGGCACAGCGCCTGGGAGATCAGAAGCCCTCAGTGTGCAGTTGGGGAAGAAATTAAAGTGTCCCAGAGAAAGGGTGACTGAGCTCAGTAATTCCTTTTGTCTCTTCTAGCCTTATAATTCTTAAGAATTCTTAAAAACCATACCTCTATTCTCAACCCAAGGACTTAATTCTTGGTAGGTCCTCAGCCCATCTCAAAAGATGCTCAAGAACTATAATAACCAGTTTGAAAAGAAAACAGGAATAAAACCCAGGAAAAATTTTTTATCTTTCCAGGCTTAGACTTAATGACTGACAGACATTAATGAAAAGAACAATTAAATAAATAATCTATAAACAGGAACTGAAAGATGGCCATATAATAATAGAATCTGAATGTGAATGGATCTGAGCTCACCTTATTTTATCGCTTATTTTGTCCAGGAGGAAAGCGAGTCCAGTGAGGGTATTTTTTAACTTTCATAAGTTCTAACAGATAAGGGACAAACCTGGGATCAGGGTCTAATTCAGCTAGGTCTCTTTCCGCTAGCTTTATACAACATAAACATACTAAAAACATGCTAAAATATGAAATATGTGTTTAAAATTTTACTGTGCACACATGTTTATGCAGACTCTCATTGAGATTTTAAATAACTTTAAATTATAGTGCTTCCAGAAGATGTTTGTCTAGCCCATGAAATTTATCAAAACTCCAAACAATTTTCCAGATATGAGATTGGTTATTTTTTCTGTCCCCCACCTATCTTTCCATCTGTCTTCTCTATCTGCCTACTTGTAGGAGCACAAAGAAATCATGCTCAAAGGCAGATGGCCCACAGGTTTCTATACAAATACAGAGCCCAATGAAAATGTTGCCAAAAACTTATAAAATAAGATGTAAAATGAAAACAAGATTTTATAGGTCCTCTGCTTATAAACCAATCAGTTCTATTTGAGTCATGATTTCTTTCAGATCCTAGCTGGAGAGCTACTCTTTCCATTTGTGTGTGTGTGTGTGTATGTGACTCATACGTGTACATCTGAGTCCGAGACAAAGAGAGGGAAGACAGCTCTACTGGGAATTCTTCTATTTGTAGAGGAAGAAACACAAAGATCGATGCCAGGAGAGTAACCCCAGGGTTCAACTGCGTCTGAGATTAGATTATTGCTAAAAATGCTGGAAAGTGTACGTGTGAGCCATTCCAAACAAGCAATACTGTTGGTAAGGAGACAGCTGTTGACATAAATGATATTTCGAGTCATAAATACAGAACTGGAAGAATTGGGAGACAATGGACAACAGTCTCCAGAGGCGTAGTTCTGATGATTGTTCTTTGCAAATTGAAGGACAAGGGTTATCAGGAGTGAATTCACTTGAATGAATTCAAGGAAGTGAGGGAGGTCCTCCCACAGCGAAGCCTTCCCACGGATGCCAGTGCCAACACAGCTGCGGGTCAGGCATTGCTGGCCAGCCCCCAGCTGCCACAGAGCGAGGTGTGATGTAAGCATGCATACTCTAATGACAACAATAGCTCCTCCTCTATGGCAAGGACACACGGACTTAGGCCAGAACTGCATTTATCACTTGGCTTGATTTTTTTTTTTTTTTTTTTTTTTTGCTGGGAAAGATTTGCCCTGAGCCAACATTTGTTACCAGTCTTCCTCTTTTTCTTTTTCCCCTCCCCAGATCCCCAGTACATAGTTGTATATTCTAGTTGTAGGTGCTTCTAGTTCTTCTATATGAGCCACCGCCACAGCCTCGCTACTGACAAATGCGTGATGTGGTTCCACGCCCAGGACTGGAACCTGGACCACTGAAGCAGAGTGCACCAAACTTTAACCACTAGGCCGTCAGGGTGGGCTTGAGAATGTTTTTAATAATTGGACTCTTCCAGTTTGAAAGGGAGGTGCTGAAAATACTATCAGGTTTGCATTAGTAAAGGCAAAGTACAGTGAGTTATCAGACGCGCCCCTCCATCCCCAGTATGTCTTAACATCCTCACTACCGAGGACGTGCCTTTGAGTCAGGTAGCTCGGTTCCTATAAAAACGTGTTTCTATTACCTTGAGGCTGGGATCCCTCAGTTCTACAGTGGCAGCCATCAACCCAGGAGCACTTTTTATTTGATAAGTTAATCTGACTCAGAATTGAAGTCAAATTCTGGCACAATCCAGCAAGTAACTATATAAACTGGTGATGAGATTAAAATGCTCATATTAATAGCTAACGAGAATTGAGGATTACTACCCACCAGGTATTTTTCTGAGGACAACATATGCAATAACTCATTCAATTCTCCTGAGAGCCTCTGAATTAGATACTATGTCCCCCATCTTATGGATTAGTAAACTGAGGTAAAGAAAGTCCAAGAAAATGTCAAAGAGCATCCAGTTGACAGATGTCAGAGCTGGGACCTGAACCCTGGGCAGTCGGCCACACAGCCTGTTTTCACCTGTGTACCTTCATAGACTGTTTTCCCACCTTTGACTAGTTGTTAAATACAGGATGTCCAGTTAAACTTGAATTTCAGAACAACAACAAATAATTTTGGACGATGAACAGTGTCCCAAGTATTGTGTGGGGCATACTTCCAATAAAAAATTATTTATTTGCTACTTATCAGAAAATCAATTTTCCAACCCTATCTCAAAAAGAGCTGCATGCATCAAAGAAGCAAAGAAAAACTTTTGAGTAGTTGAAGCCTGAGTCCCAAATCCCAAAGAAGAATTCCAGTCGCAGGATTAAGTTAGGTGTTAAACTATTTTTTTCCTATCCTGGAACTAGAGGTTAAGATTCGTGTGCTGGGGCCCAGGGTTTGTTTCCCAGTCAGGGAACCACACCATCCTCTATCGGTTGTCATACTGTTGTGGCTGCACGTTGCTATGACGCTGAAGCTGTGCCACTGGAATTTCAAATACCATCAGGCTCACCCATGGCGGACAGGTTTCAGTGGAGCTTCCAGACTAAGACGGACTAGGAAGAAGGACTTGGCCGCCTACTTCCGAAGAAACTGGCGATGAAAACTGTGTGAATAGCATTGGAGCTTTGTCAGATACAGCACTGGAAGGTGAGAAGATGGCACAAAAAGATCGGGCAGGGCTCCCCTCTGCTGCACACAGGGTTGCTAGGAGTCGAAATCCACTCTACCGTGCTCACAGCAACAGAAAAGAACCAGTCTAGAATCACAACTCTCAAAGCTACCTGAAGGTCAACACCACTCGGGTAGCCTTAATAATGCACGTGGCTGAGCCAGCTGGTGCGAGATTTAGTAGGTTTAGGGCAGGACGGGGTCATCTGTGTCTTCTCATGAGCTCCTCCTACGTGTTTTCTTTCCTCCTCCTCCTCCTCCTCCTCCTCTTTTTTTGTAGTCCAGCTATTCATGATTGGTCTACACAACAGTGCCTGGGAATCACTGGTCTGAAACCCTGACTATAAGTTTCAGTTTACCTCTTCTAGCAAGTCCAAGGAGACGGCCAAGAATCCACCCTCCAGAGTAGGAGGAAGAAGGAATAAAGAGGCCCAGAGTGTGAGAGACAGTTTCCTCACGACGCCCAGAGCTGTCACCCGGGCCTTCTTGAGCTGGGTTTGCAGCCTCAGGCCTGGACTCCACGTGGAAGAAAGAAGATTTTTGAGAGAGAGAGAGAGAGATTGAGAGAAAGAGCCATATGAGGGCCAGGCCTCCCATTTGGAAGCAGGCCCTGGCTCAAGAGATGAGAGATCACACCCACATGCACCGAGACTCTTACGCTCTTTGAAAGCTCCCCCCACTGCAGACCACAGCCTGAACAGTACCCAGGAGTTCTCAGAAAAGAGTCTTCCTTGGAAGTGGAGAAACAGTGGGAAAGGGGCTGGAAAGAGCCCAAGTTCTCGCTGCAATGTGGCTGCCCTCCAGGAAGTATGGGGAAATCAATTTAGTGGGTTGTGACGATTTACCAATAAAAATGAAATGAAGCAAAATGAATATAAAATATCCAAGGGCACGTCTCAGTGAAAGAATTAGTTCCGTCTCACACAACTGTTCAGTTGTTTACTCTCACTCTATGTATGCACACACATACACTCATACATTTTATTATGTGTGTGTGTGTGTGTGTGTGTGTATACGCATATATATCAGGTCATAAAATATATTTCTTTCTATGGGTCAAAAATGTTTGAAATACACCACTCTAAAGACAAATATCCATCACTTTTGGAAAGCAAAGAGCATAGAGCAGAGGAAATAGGACTCAGAGCAGGGAAGTTTTAGGAAACAAGATCTGGAAGAATGATCTGGAGCACAGGCTGCTGCCCAAAGAGAGTTAAAGCCACAGATTCAGGAGGAGTCTTGGAAGCAGGAAGTGGGGGACGAGAGGACCGTCACCAAAAGGGAGAAGGTAAATCAAAAGTTGATATGTTCCATTGCCTATTTTTCATGCTTCCCTGGAAAGCCCTAGAAAGGGCCTCTGCTGGCACACAGGCCGTGTCTGTGGTCGTCACTCCCTGTCTCTAATACCTTTCCGCTTTTCTCGTAGATCAGAGAGTACAGCGTGGGGCAGCACTGTGGGCCATGGCAGGGTTGGCGTGAAGCTGAAGCACCCCTCGGAAGGAGGTGGGGCCGGGAGGGAGCCCAGCTCTGCCTCTTTTCTGCTGTCAATCAAGTCACTAAGCCCACTGGTGGGCCGTTGAGTTTGGGAATCCTAGCTCTTCGTCTTTTCCCATGGAGATGTGAAAGAAACGTTGGGAGGCCGCAGGGAAATTTTCCTTCACGTTCTGTCACTGCTGTCCAATAAAACTTTTTTTTTTAGTTGTAGTAAAAAAAATCCCACACAATATAAAATGTCCCATCTTAACCATTTTTAAATGTAGTGGCTCAGTAGTGTTAAGTACGTTCACATCATTGTGCAACAGATTTCTAGAACTTTTTCATCTGGAAAAACTGAAACTCATAGCCTTTGAATAACAGCTCTCCATTTTCCCCTCCTCCAAGCCCCCGGCAACTACCTTTCTACTTTCTATTTCTATGTCTGACTTCTTTAGATACCTCATATAAGTGGAATCATACAGTATTTGTCTTTTTATGATTGGCTTATTTCGCTTGACATAACGTCCTCAAGGTTCATCCATGTTGTGGCCTGTGACAAGATTTCCTTCTTTTTTAAGGCTGAATAATATTCCGTGCCTAATAAAACTTTTGGCCAAGATGTCCTGTGTCTGTGCTGCCTAATGTAGTAGCCCCTAGCCACATATGGCTATTGAGCACTTAGAATGTGGCTAGTGTGACTGAGAAATTGAATTTTTAATTTCATTTTATTGTAATTAAAATTAAAATCTAGATTGCCATAGGCTAGACCTGGCAGCCTAGTGGTTAAGTTCAGTGTGTTCTGCTTCAGTGGCCCAGGTTCAGTTCCTAGGAGCAGACCTAGACCACACATCTGTCAGTGGCCATGCTGTGGCAGTGGCTCACCACACAAAAAAGGGGGAAGATTGGCAGGGCAAATCTTCTTTAGCAAAAAAAAAAATCTAGATTGCCACATGTGCCTAGTAACTACTTTTTGAAGAGAACAGTTCTAACTTATCATGATTTGTTTCATTGACACAAATAACCTGGGTATGAATGACTACTTTTGTGACCATCCCAATGTGCTGAGTTTTGTCTAAATTATTCTGAGATCACCATAAACTGGAGGACAATTGTTGTTAATTGCATCAGCTATAAAGAAGGAGATTTGCCAGATTGATTCATTATTATTTTTATGCCTAAACACTCAGATTCTACGCTTACATTAATGGTTCTAAAGGTCCTTGGTTATCTTAATGCTTGTTTTTACAGAGATAAAAAGGAAACCTCAGGGAAGCACAGAAGGCTGGATGTTAAATGTACCTTGTTTCAAAGTTGAGCAAGTCATAATTTTCAAATAGCCTGTGTTTAGTTAAATTTGATCACCTAGAAGACAGCTCTTCAGACATTTTCTAGTAAGTTTGCAAAGAGGGAAATTTACTGCTTCTACAGTTGGAGCAGGGGTTATGGTGCCTCAGGCTGTGTACAGGAAGTGGAAAAACAATCAACACTCAGGGCTTCTGATCAGCTCAGTCAGCCCTACCACCGGGTACGTTTTTAAATTTTGGCTTGAGGGACTTGTTTTTGTGCTCAGCCTTGTGTGGTACACTGTTTGTCCAGTCACAGACTGTGAACCCAGCTGTTTGTGTTCAGTCCAGGAAAAGGAGAGGGACCTGCTGAACATGAGAGTTCGAGTGTTCTGGCTCGTCTCTATCTTCGCAATCGCCGAGAGCCGTGGTGGCTTCCTGGAGGTGAGTTGATGTCCGTCCCATTTTTCCTCTCTACCGCCTCTCCTCTCTCCCTCTGGCACTTTTAGAATCCATCACTCTTTAAGCAACTGAAACTACATAATTTAACCAACTCAGGATCAGAAGTCCTGGGTTGTTGTCTCAAGATTACCAATATTAGCTTGGTGGCCTTGGATGAGTCATTTCATCTCTTGGAGCTTAGATGACCTAATTGCAAAACAAGGATCTTGGACTAAACATCTTGGAGATCTCTTCTAGTTCAACACATTCTCTCCTATGGCATCTTTGAAGGAGAAAAATCACATAGGTTGGCATTAGCAATCCTTGGACCCTCCCTTCCCTATCTAAACTCACTTTCTTGATGCTTTCGTCTAGGATCGTGGTTTTAAAGTTCCCTACACGCCAATGACTCCCAAATTTATGTCTCCACCTCAGACCTCTCCCCTGAGCTCCACACTCACATTGCTGCTACCTACTTGGATCTCCAAATGGGTGCCCAATAGATGCTTCAACTTAATATGTCTAAAATTAAACTCTTGATTTCTTCTCACCCAACTTGCTCCTCTTTTCCTGCCTTAGCAAGCGATATCACCATCTCTCCAGCTGCTTAGGCAGAAAACATATTTTCATGCTTGACTCTTCTCATAATCCATATCTAAACCATTGGCTCTTCCTTTTTTTGGATTTATCTTTCAAATATATCTGGAATTCAAACACATTTCACCACCTCCAAAGCTACTACCTTAATCCACACCTTCATCACCTCCCAGCCATATTATTTCAATAACTTCTGGAATGTTCTCATTGATTCTGTGCTTGTCTATTTTCAACATGGCTGCAGGATGGAGCCTTTCAAAAAGCAAATTGAGCGTGTCTTTCCTCTGTTCAGATCTCTCCAGTGGGTTCCCGTCTCACTCAGGTAAAAGCTAAGCCCTTGGTCTAGCCTGTAAAGATCTACACAGCTGGCCTCCCCAGAGACACTCTCTGATCGCACTTCCTGCCCCTCTCCCCTCACCTGCTCCACTTAGCTACTCTGGCCTCCTTGCTCTATCTTCATGTACGAGGTGCATTCTTATCCCAGGGCCTTTGCATGTGCTGTTCCCTCTGCCTGGAAAGTTCTTTCTTTAAGGATCTTCACTTCCCCTCCTTCTTCAGGTTTGTGCTTAAAAGTTGCCTCAGTGAGGCCCTCTCTTGCCACCTCCCCACCTTCCCTGGCTTTCATTTTAGATACACGATTTCAGTTTATCTGGGAAATCCAACAAGACCTCATGAAGTACAACATTACGAGCCTCGCCGTAATTATTCTTTCTTTCTTTTTAACAGAGAAGAGATGGCATCAAAACAAAAAGAGAACTCACTGTGAATGAGAAAAAGCCTCAAGGTGAGATTCCATTAGATAGATGGTGCAGTGGGCGCTGGTGCCAAGAGACCAGGGTTCAAACCCCAACAGTACTTCTGACTGGTTGTGTGATCTTTGGCACATTACTAAACACCCCAAAACTGTAAAATGAGAATAGTAGTAATTCTTGCTAGTAAAACTTTGTAAGGATTAAATAATATAACAAAGGCATAGGATCCTGCTCCATACCTAGCAAGCAGCTGCTCCATATTCTTCCTTTTCCTCCTTACCTTGATCCTAACAATGTAATTAATGGTCACAGCCTCCATTCTGGGAATGAGTTGTTTATGAAATTTCATTTGTGGGTCTGATATTTCAAGCACCGAATACATTTCCTCATGGAAACAGTGATGCACCCAGATGGTCGTCAGCTTCCTGGGTCAGTCCACAGAAGTCTTCCTACAGTGCAGTAAATCTGCCATACAGCAATGTGCTAACAGTGCCACAGAACTTACCACCATGCAAGGCTATAATTCTTCAGAAAAATGAAATAATTCAACTTGGAATGCCATGAATACATTTTCCCTGACAGCAAAAATACAGCTGATAATTGTTGAGCTGTTACTACGTGCCAGGCACTATTTGAGATGCATTAGATGAATTCAATCCTTACACTGACCCTCTGAGTTAGGTACAATGGTCATCTTTATTTTACAGATAGTAAAATAAAATCACAGAGCTGAGGGGCAGGAGGAATGATGAAACCCAGTCAGTCTAGCTCCAGAACCAGTGCCATTAACCCCTGGCAGTGTGACCACAGTTAACCTTTCCCCTGATCCCCACTCCTCACCTGCTTGCACAGTGGGAATGGGCATCCCTTTAGCTCCACCACTTGGGGTGACTTCCAAGGCCTGGGGCAGAGGGTCCAGCCTGCGAGGAGCTGGGGAGAGTAAGAGGAGGCGGTTAAGGCTCTGTGCTGTGAAATGGTGGGAGCTATGGCAGACAGAAGTCTCTTGTAAATGTCCTGGGACGTGTGGCAGCCTCGGCCAGCTTCCTGTTACCCTCTTGATTTTCTTGTGAGAAGCCTAGGGATTGGTCCAGCTGCTTTGCTTGTCTATAAACCTCCTCTGTCTAGCCCCACAGGGCCCCTAAGAAATGAGACAGTCTCATAGAAGCTCCACATCTTTTCTGTTCCTGCAAAAAGCATGGGGGTGTCCTGAGAAATCTAAATTTCACCACCAATGGTAATGAAATGGGACCCAGTGTAAAAGGATGTTCACCTTTTGCCTGTTTTTCTGTAAGGTCCTTACGTTCTTAATCTGGGGTCCATAGAGGAGCTTCAGAGGGTCTTGAAACCCCGTGGAATTTCATACTAAGTTTCATGTGACTGTGCCTACGTGAGTTCTGTGGGGGAGAAGACTCACAGGCCTCACCTTCTCTCCCAGCCGAAAACACATAATGGCCTTTCCTTAGGGAAACAAAAGTGCTGCTCAGAAATCATAGGATGGAGATGAATGTGCATAAGGGCTTAAGTAAGGGTTTGTTTTGTTTTTCTTTTGCGTTTCATATAAATATTCAAACTCAAATACTTAATGGAACAGTTTTACAAGTGAAGGAAGGACTCTTTGGGGAGGAAAGTATAAGACTGGGGGTGTATACTGGAGGTACTTCAAGGAGACCAGAGCTGGGGGAGGAGGAGGGAACAGTGACGAGGATTTTCTCACCTCTTCTCCCTTCAATCTTGACCCCTGAAACTTGACTTTGGATGTGTCCCGAGGATGGGTGTAAAGTGAGCAGGTGATGCTGGGCTGGGTCTGAGAGCGTGGGGGCAGCTGGCCTGGCAGAAGCGAAAGGGTAGATAGACATGGATCAGGCACATGTGGGACTCTGCATGTTTGCTCTGGATGCTCATTTTTAGTCAATGTCTGGATGAGCAGAAGTCAATAACAAGCAGTGTGGCAGTTCGTGACCTCCAGGTTGAATCTGATGATTGCTTCCCAGTCACTTCCTTGGCCATATTTCCCTCCCAGACTGAGAAAGGAGGCTTCTGATGATCTCCCTCTTTTTAGGCGCTGTCCAGGAGTATGAGCTGCTGCTTCAGGTGGCCTATGGAGATTCCAAGGAGAAAAGAGATTTGAAGAGTTTTCTGAAGCTTTTGAATCCTCCGTCATTATGGTCAAATGGGCCAATGACGATTATCAGAGCAAAGGCCACCACATGTAAGTCAGCTCTCTGGGGACTGGGAGTAGGTTGGGGAAGGTGAGTGTATCAGTCAGGTTAGGTCAGGTTATGCTGTGGAAACAATCATCCCCACAATCTCTGTGGCTTAAAAGAATAAACATTTTATTTCTTCTTCATGCTTTCTGTCCATTGCAGTTGGCAGAAGAGCTGTGTTTGTGTGGTCACTTGGGGACCCAGGTTGATGAATCAGACACTATCTCAAATGCACCCATTCTGAGACAAAAAGAAATGGAACACTGGAGGGTTTCACATTGGCAGTAGAATCCTCTAATACAGAAGGGACACATTAATTCTGCTCACAACTAATCAGCCAGGACTGGTTCCACGGCCCCATCCAATCTCAGGGGCCCGGAATATGCAATCCTACCATGTGCCTGGAGGAAAACAAGGCATATTTGGCAAATAGCACTAATGAGCATACAGTAAGATTCAGAGAAGTTAAATGATTTGTTTAAAGCAATGCTTCTCAAAGTGTAGTACCCAGATTGACAGCAGTGGCAGTATCAGGGAACTTACTGGAAATGCAAATTCTTGGCCCCATCGCAGACATAGTGAATCAGCAATTCGGGGATAAGACTTGCCAGGTGATTCTGATGCGTGATCAAATTTGAGAGCCATACACTGCATACTGTCATGCTTATTTTCACAAAGATGTCTGATGATTTTACCTCATTTTTTTGTCTATTAAAAAGGAATGGTTTTTGGTGGGAATTTTAGGTCAGTTTGAAGGGAATGAGCATACAGGATTCGCAGATGGAATTTTTTATCATGAGTCTCAAAAAAAAAAAAAAAGGCACTCTGCCTTTGCCATCTTGCTTACAGGGCCTACCTGGGAGTGGTGCTAGGTGGATGAGGGGAGCCTCCGATAAGATAGTGGACAAAGACCCTCTAGAACTTTTCAAATAACTCCCAGGGTGATGTAACTTCTTCTGCTTCTTTCTGCCATTCTAAGGGATATCTACTGGATCTACATTTTTCTTTTGGATGCCAGTCCCAGCCATTTGATTTTAGTGTGTGATAGATTTCTGATACCAACCTCATAATCCATTGAGTTGAGCATTTCTTTACCTTAAACAATTTGCCATCTTAGTTTCATCCTTCTAGCCTATGGTGAGAAATATTTGGGTCAGATCCTATCTCAGAGCCATAGATCAGAACTGGGCAGTAGTCAATTTATTAACTAGGCCCCATGAGATGAAGTTCTGTTTTTTGTGCAGACTGTTACAACAAGAATGGGTTCCTGAGGTGTGCCTGTGAAGATGACTATACTTGGTTTCCTCCTTCATGCCTTGATCCCCAGAAATGCTATCTTCACACGGCTGGATCATACCAGAGCTGTGACTGTCATCTCAACAACCTCACCCAGAGCATCAATTTCTGTGAGAGAACAAGTAAGCACAGACGGATGCCAGGAGGGGAGCTCTGAGCTGGGGCCCTTCCACCCAGCATGTGATAGAGAGGGGACTCTAGCTCTTTGCCCATGTGTTACTCTTCACCTCCCTCAGCAGAACTAGTGTTTGCAGGGAGACTGAAGGGCAGCGATGGTACACCCCGCTAGGCTTTGCTGGATACAGCGAGAGCCTCAGAGGTGGAGAAGATTCAGAAATGCAAGTAGATGTTTGGGTGTCACTTTAGCCTTGAGGAGCCTCTGGCTCAGCTCTGCGATTCTATGATTCTGTTGAGATTTAGGGAGATTCGCTGAAATCCCAAGTAAGGGAAATGCTTGAGTAAATGAAATGTTTCTTCCTACCTTCTTTTCACCTCTTTTGCCATTATCAATTTCCGGAAAAGAGAAGTCTAGAGGTATGAAAGCAGGGAGAATACATAGTGACCATATTGAAAGAAATGCTCTAAGTTGCCAACAAATATGTATACTGAATGCATTACCAAAATGAAACAAATTACAAGCCTAGCTCGGGAAACCAGTGGAAGCTGAGAGACTACTGTTGACTCAGGTTTTCGTTCAGTGGATGAAGAGGTGAGTCAAATGACGTGTGTTCCAGGACTTGAAGGACTTTAAGAAGTTTCCTCAAAGACTACACCAGTTATCTGGAGGCTCTGGATTTTGGTAGAGCTGAGCAAAGAGTGAGAGAGGACCTGACGTAGCCCAGCTTTCCTGGGTATTCCTGGCTCCCTTTCCTGGGATCCCAGAAATTCAGGTTAAGGCAACATGTATTGATTAAGCACCACTTTTATACTCAGATCTGAGTCAAATTCTGGGAGGACACAATGAAGCATTTCTCTTGCTATCTGTGAATTAGCAGGCTAGTTGTGGAGACTAGTATAAGTATCTTACTAGTATAAGAAAGAAGATAATGTAATTTCTTCAAGAAATTTTGATGAAAACCTACCTTTTGAAAGGTGGTCCATGTCTGCGCCATCTTCGAGGATGCAAAGATGGATCAGACAGTGATTACCCTCATAAGGGGCTTCCCAAAGTAGAGTGTGGACATATATACATGCGACATGTTCACAAATAGATGTGTAGGTACAGAGGCTATAAGGGAGGCATGGATAAAGTACTGTAGGCATTTAGAGGAAGACAAGACTCTTTGCATCTGGGGATCAGGCAAGTTCTCTGAGAGGAGGCGTATTTGACTAGGTCTTGAAGGAAGGATGAACAGAATTTGTCCGTGCAAAGATGGGGAAACACCTATCTCAGCGCAAAAAAACCACCAGCGATGAGTAAGCAAGGGGTATGTTGGAGTTAGCAAGTAGTGATTTTTTTAAAAAAAATTTTTAATGGGGACAATGTTTAAGCTCAATGCCTAGATGGGGATGTATTTCAGTGTTAAGTGACTGCCTTATTTAACCACACCTGAGTGATCACACGTTTACCTACTTACGAGGTGGCCTTGATTACCAACACTTTCCCATTATGTTCCAAATCCACAATTGAAGGTCTGGTTTTATGTACACTTCCTATATTATTTTAGGTGAGCATTCATTATAAAAAGCAATTGAAATACCTCTGTTGAATAGATGGGCTCCAAGTTGTACTTCTGTAATTTTATGCTATAATACAATCGAGTAGCTTTTGTATCTATAAACTTCTTTTTAATTCCCATAGAAGTTTGGGGCACTTTCAAAATTAATGAAACATTTACCAAAGACCTTTTGAATTCATCCTCTGCTACACACTCCAGATATACCGCTGGAATTGAACTTCAAGTAAGCAGTTTCTACTCACTACATAAGAAATTGTTGGCTGTTTAACCAGGAAATTCAGATGTTTTCAATTTAGCATGTTTATTTAATATATATTCTTAATTATTCATTTTCAGAGAGTTATTACAGAGCAGTTAACAGCATTACGCACAACTGACGTATTTTGAACAATTTTTTTCTAAGAGAGTTTAGCAGTTGACTTTTTTCCACTTGTGTTCAGTTTTGCTCATTTATGTGGGTAATATGCTAAGCCTTCTTGATTATTTTCTGTTTTTTATTTATCAAAATGCAATTTTCATTTGGGAAAATTTCATTGGGATTTGTTCCATAAAGAAGCCTCTCTTGGGGCTGGTCCCACGGTGCAGTGGTTAAGTTCGCATGCTGTGCTTTGGTGGCCCGGGGTTTGTGGGTTTAGATCCTGGGGGCGGATGTACACACCGCTCATCAAGCCATGCTGTGAGGACATCCCACATATGAAAAAGAGGAAGATTGGCAAAGGATTTTAGCTCAGGACCAATCTTCCTCACTAAAAAAAGGAAAAAAGGAAGCCTCTTTTGTTGACAGCTAAAGAGTTACTGAGAAAAATTCTAAACTCATGGTAAAGTCACATAAAGATGAGATCAGTGTACTTCTGCCTCAGATGATGGTTCAGGTGTGGTTCTAACTGAAGACATGTGCAAATACTTTGCCGATAGATTCAGTTTAAGTATATATGGAAATTCATGGTTTATTTTTGAGAAGGAGAAAATAAATAGATTTTGGGTAAATTTATTGTATTAACTGGCACCAAATTCACGCCCCATTCTAAGTAATTGGTTCTTCACTCTTTATTAGCAATCTCAAAAGTAAATTATATGTGTGTGTGTGTATGCATACATTCTCAACTGTCATTTTAACTGTATTCATACAACATGAAACTACCTCCCGCTGTGTCTCTTTCCTTTGCTCAGTGACTCTGTTGGTTTGCTTATTGTCTGCATCCATTTTTCGCTCAAACGTCTTTCTTCTGTGGGGACAAAGACCAACATATTGCCTTTTGTTCTCTTTGTAAGCTCAAAGAAGCATACAAAAGAATTCCAGGTTTTGAGTCAGTTCGAGTCACCCAATTTCGGTAAGTAACACAATGGCCTTAGAAGGGCATCCCCGGAATTGTGCACCAGGCCCGCAGAATGCCTAGTGCTGTTCTCAAGTGACCTTGACAGAAAAGAAGGCAGAATTGATCTTTCTAGTAGGATTACTAAAACTGGACTAGAGTCTGTGATCCTTTAAAAAGTCTGAAGAAGAAAGTCTATATTCTCATTTAAGTGAATTTAGGAACTTAAATATTGAATGACATTCTCAAAGCTATGGCTCAGAGACTGGGATTACAAACCCACATAGTACGGCAGAACTTGAAAGAAGGCAGGAGACCATGATGCGCATGTATGGGAAGGGGTGTGTGGTGGCGATGAGGATTATGGGCTGCAGAGGGATAGATTTTCTCCTTCCACGACCACAGAGCGGGTATGATGTATAATTGGGAGCCGGAAGGGGAGCTTTGGGTAGAATACTGTATTTTTGTGTAGATATCATGTATGCACCATAGTTCAAAACCTGGTAGTCATTGTTTACAACAAATAAATTATCCTTTTGTTTATGCTTTATTTATTTATTATGCTTTATTTATTATGCTTTAATTCCAAGGGATTGGGTTAGTTAGCCCTGTGTGCATTGCTTACCAAGCATTAATAGTCAGCTTGATAGAGGAAGTGGCTTAGAGGTGAGAAAACTTGACATATTTTTTTTCACAGTTAATTGAAAGAACAGCCATAGAAAAATTTCAACAGCATTTGCTGTGAATAATTGTCCTGGACATTATCCTTTAGGTCATCTCACGTCCCTATAAAATGTATAATTTTCTTTAAAATTCAATGCTAGGAAAAACACTGCCTCTTTTTTTCTTACATCAAGATCTATATAATTGATTATATTTTCCCTTGACTTTGCTGTCATTGAACTCATAGACAAAATTGAAACTCAGTCATAATGGTTTTATATTCAGTACTCATATTTTTCTTTCCTCGGTCCTGGTTTTCTATTTATATTTCAACTTTCATTCCATCATCTATGTCTTAGAAGCTGTCTCTAATAATTTGTAGACAAAATCACAGTAAAAGTAGGCATAAGTTTATAAAACACAAGTGTTTAGGCTTTACTCTTTACGTATGTGATTCAAAGTAAATTTTAATTTCTGCCTCAATTTACTTATCTGTCAAACAGGACTGTTAATACCTGTGGAACTTGATTTAATTTCATTAAGTAAAATGAAATAATAGGCAAGAAATTACTTTGTAAACAATATAGAAGGGCCATATGAACACAAAGACACTGTGACCATCACTACATAAAAGCCTATTTGGATTTAGCTATTGCGAGTGGTAGTTTAATGTAGTGATTAAGAATTTGAACTTGAGGGGCTGGCCCCATGGCTGAGTGGTTAAGTTCGCGCTCCGCTGCAGGCGGCCCAGAGTTTCATTGGTTCGAATCCTGGGCGCGGACATGGCACTGCTCATCAAACCACGCTGAGGCAGTGTCCCACATGCCACAACTAGAAGGACTCACAACAAAGAATATACAGCTATGTACCGGGGGGCTTTGGGGAGAAAAAGAAAAAAAAAAAAAAGAATTTGAACTTGAAAGCATCAGAGATTCTAACTCATCAATTAGTAATTGATAATTACCTGACTCAACTTCTCTTCAGGACTCAATTCCCTTATCTATAAAATGGGGATAGTACAGTGTTTACCTCATGGAGTTATTGCAGAATTAACATGTGATCTCACTTTCTTGACTTCAAACACCATCTATATGCTGATGATTTCTAAATTTCTTGCTCAAGCTTGGCCTCTCCCCTGAACTCTGGACCCAAATATCCAAAGCCTGTTAACATCTCCACTTGAATTTCTGGCATATGTGTCAAACATAACATGTCCAAAACAGGGGTCCTCCACTCACCTCTCCTGACCTTTAACCTCCTTCTCCCACTGTCTTCCCCGTCTCGGTTGCAGCCATGCTATTCTTCCAGTTGCACACACCCAAACCTTGGAGGCGTCTTTTGTTTTAATTTATTTTATTGAAGTATAATTTACATACGTGTGTTCAAACCTTAGGTGTACAGCTTGATTAGCTTTGACAAATGTTTACAAGTCACCTCCCATAATACAGAACATTCCCATTATCCTAAAAGTTTTCTTGTGCTGCTTTCCAGCCGGTCTCCACACCCAGCCCCACCCTCCTACCAGAAATAACCGCTGATCTTATTTCTACGCTCATAGGTTAGTTTTACCCCTTCCAGAACTTCATTTAAATGGAGTCATCCAGTGTGTAGCTTTTTGTGTGTCTGCCCTTTTTCACTCAGCATGGTGTCTTTGAGATGCATCCTTGTTTTTCTGAGTATCAGTGGTTCCTTCCTTCCTATTGCCCAGTAGGATTATGTTGTCCGAATACATTGGTTTGTTTTCCATTCCTCGCAGTCACTCTTGACTGGTTCTTTCTCCCACATTGGAAGTCTGCTCCATTAGCGTGTCCTATGGCCAGTCTTCAAATGCAACCTGGATCTGACCGCTTCCCCCCACAGGCACTGCTACCCAACTAATTCAAGCCACCACCACCTCTTTCCTAACTAGTCTTCCTGCTTCCCTACTTATCTCCCTTCAGTCTATTTTCTACACCACAGACAGAGTGATGATCTTAAAAAATAAATCTGATCATGCCATTACCTTTTAATAAAGAAAAAAACCTTTTTTTCTTAAAGATTGGCCCTGAGCTAACATCTATTGCTAATCTTTTTCTTTTTCCTTCTTCTCCCCAAAGTTCCCCAGTACATAGTTGTATATTCTAGTTGTAGGTCCTTCTAGTTGTGCTATGTGGGATGCTGCGTCAGCACGGCCTGATGAGCGGTGCTAGGTCCGTGCCCAGTGTCCGAACCAGCAAAACCCTGGGCCACTGAAGGGGAGTACACAAACTTAACCACTCGACCACAGGGCCAGCCCCTAAAACCTTTTAATAAAAAGTAAAATTCGAACTCTAAGGCCCTATATGATCTGGCTCCTGGCTGCTTCTCTTATGTCATCTCTTGCCTATCTCTCTCTTGCTCTTTGAACTTTAATCATGTTAGTCTTTAAATCTGTCAAACTCATAGATGTTTTCCTGCCTCAGGACCTTCACATGTGCTGGCATGCTACACCAGTGTTCTTTGCTTCACTGGCCTCTTCTTCTCATCTTTTAGGCCTCAGCTTCAAAGACTGCACAGAGAAGCCTTTCCTGATCAGCCTTATTTAAAGCAGGCCTCATCTTGACCTGTTATTCTTATTACTGTACCTGTCTGTTGTAACACTTACAAAATTTATATATATAAAATTATATATTATTATTACATGTAATAATTTTATATATGTATATATTATTACACATCATTATTAAATATAATGTGTATATATAATAATGTATATGTATATATTATTAAATATAATGATATATACTTAATTATGTAATTATATATAATAATTATATATATATGAAATTACTTATATATAGTGGTTACTTGTTTCATATTTGCCTTGCCTTCTCCACTAGAATGTACATTCCGTGAAGGCAGTGACCAAACCTGTTTGATTTATTCCCAGGGATCTAATGCCATGCACACGTAGAGTAGGCCCTGAGTGATTAAATTAATGAATCTCATTTTTCTTTCCACATAATCACGACAGGGATGGAAGCATCCTTGCTGGGTATGAGGTGGTTGGCTCCAGCAGCACGGCTGAGCTGCTGTCAGCCATTGAGCAGGTGGCTGAGGAGGCTAAGGCAGGCCTCCACCAGCTGTTTCCACTAGAAGACGACTCTTTCAGAGTTTTCGGAAAAGGTAATACTGGACTTCCATCCTCGGCTTAGGTTAAGAGAGTCCTTTAATTAGTAGCCCGTTTGTGTCTTCAGGAAGTAGATCGGAGAAATTTCTGATACAGAATTATTCTAAGACTGACTTTCAGGAGAAACAGGCAGCTGTTCATGGTGAGATTCACTTTCAGCCAACTAGTTTGGACCCTTGCTAATCGGTGACCTGATCTCCACTGTGAACGTCACAGAAGACTGGTTTCAGCGCAGGCTGTGACGGGAATGCACGTGTGTACGTGCTGAAACGTCGCTGGGGCTGAGAGTCTTCCTAAATCGTAGTCCGAAGAATCCAGGGAGGAATGCATACATCAAGGTCGTCCACACACACACCCCCCCATCAGATATTTTTACTTTTCTTTCACTTCTTTACATTCACTCTTAAACCTCTCCCACCAAAATTTGTGCCACTTTCAACACCATTTATTCCACAAACACTGACTAAGTGTCCCAAGTGTCTGGGCACTTGGGACGCAGCAATGGGGTAAACAAACAAAAATCGGAGCCCTGAGGATCTTCCATTCAAGGTTTCTGTCTCTCAGTCCCAGTCATGGTAGAATATGTTATTAAGGGCCAGCTGCAAGAGTTGCTAGAGGCTGGTCACAGCGTGAGAAACCTTTAAAGGGGTACGAAGTAGGATATGTCACCTCTGATGGCAACTGCCCATCTTTTAACCATGTCATTACTGCTTTGTTCCATAGTGTCTTGAAGGTTGTCTGGTTTTCTAGCATTCCCTTAAAGAGTGAAAATATTTCCTGGTGGTTATCCTACTCTACCTTATTGGCACCAAATAGTAGTTGATAGTCCACTGAAAATGAGATTGTTGGCACAGATCAGACACCTGGAGGGAGAGGGGTCAGCCTTAGGGAGGGGAGGGCATCAGGAAGGAGAAAGATGTGCTGATGGGAATGAAGCTGGGCATCAGAGACAAACTTCTCCTCCTGAGTTTTGCCTGGGTTTTGTCTCTGAACTTATGATTTCTAAAGCACTGCTATATAGTTTACATAGAGTGCCAGGATATTCAGAGGCATTTTCCCTCTTTTTCCATTCTTTTCCAGTCCAGTGTAACAGCATTGGCTTTGGATTTGGGTCTACGAATGATGAGTACACTCTTCCCTGCAGCAGCGGCTACACTGGCAGCATCACTGCCAGGTGCCAGCCCTCTGGGTGGCAGGTCCTCAGGGAGACCTGTGTGCTCTCTCAGCTGGAAGAACTGAAGAAGGTAAAGCATTTCCACCTTGCAGACTCGCCCTGGTTTTGAGTTTCACAGTGGGCATCTCCCAGTGAGCACGGTTAGGTGGGGGATAAAATTTATCAATTTGTTTCATTGTTGAGTGCCAGAATGTGAGGGTAACATCAGACACTGATCAACCCAGGGAGTGTGGGCTTGAGTATCAGAGTCTAAGTGGCAGTTGAGAAGGTCAGAAAATGTCAGAGTTGATGGTTTTGGTGGGGAGGGGTGCTGCAGAGGAGTGAATCAATGCTGAATCATCTATGATAGATGGTAGAACAGCAAGTCAGCTGGCCTCCGAAGTCCAGAAAGCCTGGGAATCAAAGATCTAAGTGAAAGGCATGGGTCAGAAGCTGTAGGCCTAGTACGAGTGAGGATGTACACATGTCAGAATTCAGGGCAGGGAGTGGGTCAGGCAGAGGTGAGCCATATAGAATGATAGAATTGCAATGGACCTTAAGGGTCATCTGGTTTACCAACGTCTTTCAAGGATCAGGAAATGAAAGACTAAGGGGCTAATGGTCCCTTTGGTAGCAATAGTGTTGAACTGGAAACATGGCCACCTGATTCTCAGTCCTGTGCTGTGACCTCCACATGATGCTCTTTTAGGAAGGTTCAAGGATTTAAGACAAGGTAGATAGAAAGATGGAAGCAAATGGTGAGGAATTAGGACTTGAGTCATGGGAAAGAGGGACTCCAAGACCCGATCACAGATACTGTTCTGCAAATAGCTCCCCATATTGAGCAGAACTTCTGTCCCAGCCAGAGACCCGCTGTTGCAGTAAAGAACCCCAGAATGGTGTTTATCAAGGGACTGCAGAGTGTTTACTTCTCCCTTTCTGGACCTGAGTTTCCTTATCTGTTCACGGAGGAGGGAGATTGGATCAGATGGTTCCTCATGCCTCCTCGCTCTTGCCTTCTTTGCCTCAGTTCTGGACGTGGACCACAGCTGGGACTAGTCCACCCCAGGGTGTGAGGGCAGGCAGATCTCAGGTGCCCCAGGCAGAGAACTGCACTGTCCGCTGAGAAGAGCGAAAAGAAAAACCGGTGGGATCTGGGCTCCTGGGCTGACTTGTTTTGAATGGAAGGGAATAGCCCTTTGGTGCCTTCCAAGACAGCTCAGTGTAGTGGATGCAGATGGGAGCCTCAGGGAAAAACTAAAATTCCAAATCCAGTGACAAGTGTAGTCACATCTCCACGCGTGTCCCTCTACTGCCCATCTGACAAGGATTTCTTAGCATAGTATAGTGTATACAGCATAGGATTTAGTGCCAGTAGACCCTACCTTACCACTTCCTAGCTGGGGACTGTTTGGAGAGTCACTGAATCTCCCTGAACATCAGGAACCGTAAAATTAGGACAATAATTCATATGCAAATACCTTTTAATAAGTCTCTTCAAGTTTCAGTTTCCTTAATTATAAAATAAAAATACTAATGGCACCTCCCTCAAGGGGTGATGAAAGGATTAACTCAGCAAATCCCTGGTAAAGCATTTAGCACAGTGTCTGGAGTGTAGAAAGCACTCAATAACAGCCATTGTTGTTATCATTGCTATGTAATTATCCTACGTTATACAGCACCATACAAATATTAGTGATATGTGGTCAAGAAATTTGATTGAAATTTGATGAAACATAGCATTTTATTGATTTTTAGAATGTAACCATCTTTATTTCTAGAATTTCAGTGTGATCGCAGACAATGCCACTGAGGCAGCCGTGTCATCCGTGGTGCGAAGTCTTTCAGTTGTCATTCAGCAAAGCCAATCAACCACGGCTGGGAATCTGGCTTCGGTGGTGTCGATTCTGGGCAACGTTTCATCCCTGTCTACGGCACGCCATTTCAGGGTGTCCAATTCGACAATGGAGGTATGGTCTGTGTGTGCTTGGAGGGCTCTCTTTAAATGCTCGATCTCGCAGGAGGAATGACAAAAGCCTGAGTTGATGGGGCACGACTGAGAAAGACCCAGGAGCCAGCAAACAGTCCTTGTGTGAGCTTTACTGCTTCCTCTGTGGTGTACCGGGAACTCATGGGATCAATTATGTGAGTTCAAAGGAAGAGGGAGCTGCCCCTGGGCAGGCTGCCTAGATAGCACCTGGCGTGGAGGAAGCTTAGTGCCTTTGCACCATATGACACAGGTGCCAACTGTTTAACATCTGTTTGCAATCTACAATAGTTGTTTCCTGTGGCCATAAGCTCTGACTTGAGTAACATATATTTTAAGAACTCTTTTTTCAACTGGGAAATTCATCATTTAGTATAGATATTTAAAAATTAACTCAAAAATTATACACATAAGTCTTGGTCACTATAAGAAATGCAAATAAGCAAAAAGAAAAATAGTTTGTAATCTGATCACCCTGGAATAGCCACTGCTTAGATTTTAGGTATCACCTTAGTGGCCAGAAGAATGACAAGTGACACCTAAGAGGTACTCGATAAATATTTGCTAAATACATCCCTTCCCAACATTTTGGATGTATGCATTTTATATTTTAAAAAATAAAATATTTTGCAAAACTGGATTATATAATGTATAACATTACATGATCACACAATTATACTTAACTACATAAGGTAAGCATTATGTCAGAGATGGCATTACACATGAATAAGTTAATCTTCCCGAATCCAAGAAAGGATGCTC
The DNA here is from genome assembly GCF_041296265.1 of Equus caballus. Classification (NCBI taxonomy): domain Eukaryota; kingdom Metazoa; phylum Chordata; class Mammalia; order Perissodactyla; family Equidae; genus Equus; species Equus caballus. The sequence goes on along the minus strand of NC_091703.1, from coordinate 48,968,153 downwards.
AGGTTTGTTTGAAAAAAAGAAGCCTGACCATATGTTGTTTACAAGAGACTAAAACAAAAATTTAAACGCAAAAGGCTGAAAGTAAAATAAAATAAAGGGCAAAAACAGAGCAGGCAAAGAACAAACCAAAAGAAAGCAGAGGAGGGGCTGGCCTGGTGCTGTAGCGGTTAAGTTCCGCTGCTCTGCTTCAGTGGCACGTGGTCCTCCGGTTTGGATCCCGGGTGCAGACCTACACACCGCTCATCAAGCCATGCTGTGGCAGGCGTCCCACATATAAAGTAGACGAAGATGGGCATGGATGTTAGCTCGGGGCTAATCTTACTTAGCAAAAGGAGGAGGATTGGTGGCTGATGTCAGGGCTAATCTTCCTTAAAAAAAAAAAAAAAAAAAAAAGCAGAGCTTCCTGGGGGTGCATAGAAGAAGTGTGCTACGGGACTGTGGGCCAGAAGCCACAGCAGCAGGGTGAGACTCTGCCAGAGTGACAGATGCCTGTGGCGGAAGGCCTGGGAACCAGAGCCACAAGCAAGAGAGGGTCCTGTGGGAGAAAGCAGCACCTTTCGAGGAGTTGTTTGAAAAAAGAATCTCTCAAACTGAGACTGACCCATAGAACCCACAATTCAATGCTTTCTTGTTGCTAGGTCCAGTTTTAGAGGATTTTTGCTTTATATTCTTCTCTATTAAACAAAAGTCATAAACAGACATGAATTAAAACTTGACAGTCTGTGACATGAATTTAGAAATTCAGATGCTGGCAAAACAAACAAGATGGGAAAGCAGTTAAGTCATGTCTCACTCTTTGACCCTCAGCCTGAGTAGCAATGCAGTCATGTCTGCCATCTCAGGAGGAACCAACGCGCACTGTTGCAGCCCAAATTGCAGGATTCTTTGTCACTCATCCTGAAAGCCCGGTGTGCATATGAATGCCCTGGGGTGATCACTCCCGAACTTACATGATTCTGCTGACCCAAGTTTCTTAAACCGAAGCTTCTATTGTGCAGAACAACCAGGATGAATTTCATTGATGAGTTTTCATGTGATTCTCAACTGAGCCAATTCTCTGGGCAATCTTCTTATGCTTAATATTAATGACTATTCACTCTTAGTCCTCTGAGTTGTTTATTCAAAATACAAACTCACTTTCATCCTTGTATTTCAGGATATCATCAGGATAGCTGACCATATTCTTAATTCATCATCTGTAACCAATTGGACAGTATTGCTGCGGGAAGAAAAGCATGCCAGCTCACAGCTACTAGAGACATTGGAAAATATCAGCATGCTGGTACCTCCGACAGCTCTGCCTCTGAATTTTTCTCGGGAGTTCATTAACTGGAAAGGGATTCCAGGGTCTGAAATCCAACTCGAGAAGGGTTACAACTATCAGACTGAAATGCTCCCTCAAAATATCTCCATTCCCATCAGAGGCCATGTGCTAATTGGGTCAGACCAATTCCAGAGGTCCCTTCCAGAAACTGTTATCAGCATGGCCTCATTGACCATGGGGAACATTCTACCCATTACCCAAAATGGAAATGCTCAAGTTAATGGGCCTGTGATATCTACGGTTATCCAAAACTATACCATAAATGAAATTTTCCTGATTTTTTCCAAGATAGAGTCAAACCTGAGCCAGCCTCGTTGTGTGTTTTGGGATTTCAGTCATTTGCGATGGAACAATGCAGGCTGTCACCTGGTGAATGAAACTCCAGACACGGTGATGTGTCGATGTACTCACCTGACCTCCTTCTCCATGCTGATGGCTTCTTTTGTCCCCCCTGCCATCATCCCCGTTGTGAAATGGATCACCTTTGTGGGACTGGGCATCTCCATCGGAAGTCTCATCTTATGCCTGATCATTGAAGCTCTGTTTTGGAAGCAGGTCAAGAAAAGCCAGACCTCACACACACGTCATATTTGCATGGTGAACATAGCCCTGTGCCTCCTGATTGCTGATGTTTGGTTTATTGTTGCTGCCACTGTGGATACCACGGTAAACCCTTCTGGAGTCTGCATAGCTGCAGTGTTCTTTACGCACCTTTTCTACCTCTCCTTGTTCTTTTGGATGCTCATGCTCGGCATCCTGTTGGCTTATCGGATCATCTTCGTGTTCCATCACATGGCCATGCCTTCAATGATGGCGGTCGGGTTCTGCCTGGGCTACGGATGTCCTCTCATTATATCTGTCATCACCATTGCAGTCACGCAACCTAGCGATAGCTACAAAAGCAAAGATGTGTGTTGGCTTAACTGGGCTGAAGGGAGCAAACCTCTGTTGGCCTTCGGTGTTCCTGCACTGACTATTGTGGCTGTGAATTTGGTTGTGGTTCTGTTAGTTCTCACGAAGCTCTGGAGGCCCGCTGTGGGAGAAAGACTGAGTCAGGACTACAAGGCCACGATCGTCCGCATGGGGAAGAGCCTGCTCATTCTGACCCCACTGCTGGGGCTCACCTGGGGTTTTGGCATAGGAATAATGGTGGACAGACAGAATCCGGCTTGGCACGTTATTTTTGCATCACTCAACGCATTCCAGGTGAGAACAATAGGGATAACCTGAAATTTACACAATGTTATAAGCGACTATGAACTCAATAAAATAATTTTAAAAAATAAGAACCTGTTATATCATTAGGTAATTAGACAAATTATACAGAACTGAGGTTGGTAAGACCACTCTGAAGGCTCTCTCATCTCCCTGTCTCCAGCAGGACTATAACCCAAACTGTCTGGCAACAGTGAATTAAAGAAAAAAAAAAAGGACCCACTTTTCCCAACAGTTGCTCTCATACTGACTGAAGCAGAATATTGGACTTCTCCAGTAATCGATTCCAGGATTTTAAATCTGTTAGAGTTTATGTAGCTAAGATTAACCCCTCTGGCTGCTGACTCAGTTCTCTTTCTCTTGTGCAGACCTCTGTAAAAGCCCACAGGGAAAGTCCAGAGTATTGGTTAACTCTAAATGGTGCAAAGGTGGTCCCTAGAGTGAGACAGAGCAGGGGCTGGCAAACTGCGGCCAGCACCCTTTGTAAATAAAGTTTTATTGGCACACAGCCACGCCCATTCCTTTACATATGGTCTATGGCTGCTTTCATTGCGCTGGCAGAGTTGCGACAGAGACTGCATGACCTGCAAAGCCTAAAATATTTACTCTCTGGCTCTTTACAGAAAACGTTTGCCAACCCCTGCTGCAAAAGCTGGCTTTACACACTACCATTAGAGCATGTTTGGCGAGTAGGTGGATCAAGCAATCCTTAGGTTTTGATGAATCTGGAAGAGAGTCTTCAATCTTGATTTGCTGGGTCACCTCTGGACAATGACTCAGGGAAGTGGCGGTTAAACGTTTGAGCCCTGGAGTTAAATAGGTCTCGGCTCAAACTTGTCACTTTATCAACTGTGTGACCTCTAACAAATTACTTAATCTCTCTGTCCCTCAATTCTCTCATCTGCTAAATAAGGACAATGTTACCTACATCACAGAGTAAATGTGAGGATTAAGTGAGATGATTTAGCACTTGGCACAGTGCCTGGTACATCATAAATGCTCCATAGTTGTCTCCTAAATGCAGCTGGTTCTCCAGTTTCTTCAGCAGCTCAGTGGAAGTTTAAGTGATGGTACAGATGGCAATCATGGAGAGCACACACCTAGTCGTGGCAGGTTTGCGGAGCTCCTGTCAGGAGTAGGTTCGTGGTGATGTGCTGTCTGAACAGACGCCAACTGAGGGTGCTCTGACTGGAAGGAGGATTTCAAGGTCCAAGAAAGGCTCTGCCAAGGGTTCCCCAAGGGATGGACTTGATGGAAAGGGTGTTGATATAGGTCAACTTCCTCTGCTTGGCCTTAGGGTTGGCCCTCAGTGCCTGCTGCCATCATAGATGCTTAGGAAATGTTCACTGAATGCCTGTTCTGAAAAAAGACTAAGATATAGGAGCAAACAGAAGTTATTTGTTTTGGGTTTAGGATAACGCAAAGGGGAAGACGAAACTCTTCATGTGTTCGAAACTTTATTCACTCAATAATTCATTTACTTATACATTCAACGAAAAGATTTTTGAGTACTTTGTGTTATGCCAGGCACTGTGGAGGTCACACAGTGTCCTTGACTTCAAGGGGCCCATACTCTAGTAAGGAGAGAGACAAGAGAACAGCTTCAGTGTCGGGTGAGGGAATACTATAACATATAAATGCTTTCTTTTCTAGAAAAGAAAAAGATAATACATGTGGTTTATTCCTTTTTTAAGGGGTTTTTCATCTTATGTTTTGGAATCCTCTTGGATGGTAAGGTATGTATGTTCATTTCTCTCTTCATCCCCAACCCATGCATCCAATCCTTCCCCTTCAACTCTGGGGCCCTCGTTCATGTGGTAAGAGGGTGGACTACGGGTACTTGTTAAATAAAATTCTGTAACTTTACAAAAGGCAGACTCAGTCAAGAGACAAGAGAACTAAACACTCACTGCTGATGATAAAGCCGTATGGAGCCAATCACAACTTATAATGTGAACATTACAGAAGAAAAAGAGAAATTGTTCTTCTTGTTAATTTTTCTACCTTCAGCTATGGTTTGGCAATAATTCAAGAGCAAAAGTACTTTCCTTAGGGGTGAATTTCCTTTTTCTCCTTTGATTAATTTATCCATTTACTTAGAATATACTGAAAGAGATATCTACCTCTATATTTGTAGAGTTTTATATAGTAAATATTAAATAATCTCTAGCATTAAATAAAATTCCTAATGAAGGACGATCAATGTAAATGAAAGATCAAGAAAAAAAATTAAAAATAAACTTGTTTCATTATTTTTCCAAAGCATTGAGCAATTCTATTGAGAGGTAAAGACAGTAAGCTAACAGACATAGACTTTGTTGTAATAAGAAGACAAGGATATTTTATGATTAGCACAATTGTTGCACATGCACAAAACTCTTGTTTACAAAGAGGCAATTTTCTGTTCCTGATTGGACTAAGTATTCCCTTGTTTGCACCATTCACATGGTCAGGAAACTTCACTTCAAAGGTAAACTTCAGTTTAGGAATTAGTGCCAATTACTAACGTCTAGAATCTGAGTCATTATGGCTTTTGGTACTGTTTTTATTTGTTTAATTCTGGATTTGTTTATAGGCAAAGAAAAGAAATAAAAGAAAGTAAATGCTTTCATCAGATCCTCATGCTTGTGGTATATTAAGTGCTTCCAGAAAATACTACTGTAAAATCACAATTTCTGTGCAGTTTTGTTCTTGATTTGATGTATGATGGTATATGTTTATCTCCTCAATATTTTTTTGTTGCCCTTATAGCTGCGACAACTGCTGTTCAACAAGTTGTCTCCTTTAAGCTCTTGGAAGCATGCATCAAAGGTAATTCTCTCCTGCTACCATGGAGCCAATGCATGAAGTTCCAGTTTTGCATTTTTCTTTTTGTGCAGTCCCACAGCAAGCCCACTTTTGTGTAAACCCCTTGAGTTTCTGTCACCATTATATTCCTGGTATCTGGCACAGTGCCCAGCACATGGTCAATACTCATAACAGAGTTCTTGAGTGAGCAAGCAAGGGAATGAATGAATGAATGAATGAATAAGAAGCATGGAAAGCTTCAAGGATGCTCAAGCATTGAGGTCTGTGGGTGCTATCATGAGCAAATGCCTTTGAACAATATCGTTTGCTTTAGTCTGACTTGTCTCCCAATATCCAGAATCAGGAAGGCCCATTTCTCTGCCTGACTTTCTGGACCTCCTGCAGACCATTTTTCCTTCTCCAGAAAAGTAAAGGGTGAGGGTTTGATTAACTTCTCATGTAGAAAATACTCTCTCTGAATTGTCTCTCTTAAGCTGGTATAACTGACACAGACTTGCGATTTGAAGCTCTGAAGTCTACAAACTGATGAGTTTGCAGGGAAACAGAGGATTTTCGTTTCATTCTTTGCCATAAAAGTGCAATCCACAGAAGGAAAGTCCAGTTAGAAACAAAAGTACCTGCATCCATAGTTTGCATTTTTGATGTTAATTTAGACTTTCATTTTTTGGCAAAACACTGAGGGCCTTTCAGAAAGTATTTTAAAGCAGAGATTTCTGTGTTGGATAAAAGTCGACAGAGTTAAGTACATGAAAACCTACACAGATGTTTAAAGATTTTTTACAAGGGACAACATAACCTGTTGAAATAAAAAACAGTGAGGAAATTAACCTTTGACATGAAAAAATTTTCCCAGGTTTGCATTTTGAGGTAGAGGACACTGCTGAGAATTAGGCAGCAGTGGCCCCTGAGCAGACAGACCTGCCCTGTATTTCGGATTCAGTGACCAATTGGTTTCGTGATCTTAGGAAAGTCACATAGTGTGTTTTGCTTTCAATTTTCTCAAGAGTTAAAATGAAGCGTTGGACTAGTTACTCAAAGCGGAAGTGCTAACGTTCTGTGATTTTGAGTTTATGTTGTGGAGAAATAAAGTCCCTTGAACCAGAAAATGTGAAACTAGCAAATCATTCACTACTCTTAAGACAAGGCGGGAGCTACAGCACAGGTGGCTGAATTACAGACCACCTTTAGTTAATAAAGTGAGACAGGACAGCCCCCACCCTCCAAAGCAGGAAGTCAGAATTTTTCTCATTTGAAAACCAAAGAGTAAAACACCCAAAAGTAAAATCAAGTGAAAACAACAGTAAAGGTCCCTGACTGTTTTTTCCCCTTTTCTAAAGTAAAGCGTGGACACTTCACGAGGCAACAGCGGTCGGGGAGGGCTCTGCGTTTTCTGGATGTGCACCCCTTCTCCGTTGTTTTCAAATCACATGGCAATAATGGGATTTTTGTTTTCTGATTAGGTGTTTCATTTGCTTTAAAATAAATGTACATTTGGCAGAAGAAAAGATGAATATTTGTAATTTTCTGAGGGAGTTTGAATGAAAAAGCAGGAACTCAGATTAGAGTGGTTGAGGAATAAGGCGAGGAAGAGAAAGCTCAGCATGGCTGCTCCTGTCAAGAAGGTTGCTTATGAGTGAAAAGAGGGTGAAAGTGGTAACTGGATGCAGACATGGGACCTGGAGTAACAACGTTGAGCTGAGCTGCCAGGATGTGAGCAAGTCCATATGTTGGGAGGGAGAAGCCAGCAAAAGAGAGTTTGAAATTAAAAGAGAGGGAGGTTAACTGAGAGAAGAGGATTCCTGGGAAGATGGATGGAGGGCTGGGCTGAAGATAGAGAGATTAGCTTCTTCCCTAGACAAGGAAGTATCAGGCTGATGCAGATTCCCATCAACATGTACAGAGTGAGGTCATGATGTTGAGAGAATTTAGATCTGGATACCTTTTTTTTAAAGTAAGAGACATGGCCATCCACGAAGCAATGGGAAAAGGGATGATGAAGTAGCGATCTTGAAAAGAGCAGTGAAAATTTGGATGGTTGGCTGAAGGGAATGGAAGAAGAAACTAACGATGTTCTCAGCAAGGACCTTCCCCCAAGCCGCCATAACGCTGTATAGACCCATAATGTGGTTTATCTCAAAATCCTCTCCCTGCTGCGGGCTCAGGGCTCCTTCTTGGCCCTTCCATTGTCCCTAGCTGTGTTCTCTGTGACTCTTCACCAAGAGGTAGGCTTTGGTGGCCTCTACAGGCTCCCCTCCACAAAGAAGGGATTTCTGTATTCTTAGTTCCAATGACTCAGGTCCTATTTTTGACCAATAGCTTAAACTCGTACAACTTTACACGCCCAAAGAGGTTGCTTTTTCTCAGGCCATGTAGAGTCCTTGAGAGTGTTGCAATCTAAGATTCTTCTCTCCAAATGGGGCAGGATGCCGTTTTAAATGCAATGATCATCACTTTAGGATTTTTCTTGAGGGTTATAGTATTATATGTTTACTGAGCTCTAAATTCTAGAAAATCAATTCTTTTACTTTGGAACTTTCAGACATTTCTCATTCCTGTCTCTATGATAATTTTTTTTCATAGCTTCATGTGGGATAACCACTTAAATATTTCAGTGAAAATCAGGAAATGATCACTGGGCTGTCTATGGCATATAACAAGAACCTATTTCTCCCGTCTTCATTTAGCTTCTTTTTTTTTTTTTCAAAGATTTTATTTTTTCCTTTTTCTCTCCAAAGCCCCCCCGGTACATAGTTGTATATTCTTCGTTGTGGATCCTTCTAGTTGTGGTATGTGGGACGCTGCCTCAGCGTGGTTTGATGAGCAGTGCCATGTCCGCGCCCAGGATTCGAACCAACAAAACACTGGGCTGCCTACAGCGGAGCGCGCGAACTTAACCACTCGGCCACAGGGCCAGCCCCTTCATTTAGCTTCTTAATGACATGTTCTGTAGTAGGAAATGGAACTCATTCCTTCCAATATTCTTGGTGTCTAAAACAGTGTGTGGCACACAACGGCACTCAATATGAAACGTTAAATTAGTGAGGAAATCAATTAATGAGTGGGAAAAGGATACAATGTATCTTAACACTTTTATTTTTCCCAATAAGTGCATGTTCTTTATTTGAAATATTTTATTTCAGTTTGATAATTCAGTTTTAAAAATTTTGAACTGTGTTTCACCTCTGCGTCAGTAACTAAAAGATTATTCATAGAGAGATTTGAATGTGAAGATGAGCGACACTGAAGCAAAGCTTTATTGAAGGCCATTTTTACTAGAAGCATTGTTTTTCCTTCATGGGTTCCTCTTCAAATGATAAATGTGTGAATCAAAGAAATGTAAGTGTGGATGTGAAAAAGGATAATATCTCCTTTAAAACTATTGTCTAGTTTGTTGTTAAAAGTTGTGAGAATATATAGGAACACAAGATTCACTTAGAAATAAGTTCTTAAGCATATTTAAATAGATCAAAGCAGAGGAAAGAGTAAGCAAGTAAAGACTCTAATTTCTTGAAAAGAGAATAGTGCACTACGTAAACGGAGTACAAGATCGCTAATGACATCCAGAAGTCAGGAAATGCAGACTGTCACTAAAAGAATACTACTAATGTCCAAATGACTTGTTTTTCTTTTATGCAGCAAAAATCATCAGATTTATCTGCCCAACACAAATTCGCAAAGCCTTTCAACCCATTGCAACACAAAGGTAAGTTACAATAAACCAAAGGTTATAAAAGGTAAGAAGAAGGAATATGAGTGCATCATATGAGGAAAATTCAATGGCAACTTTAAGAAAATATACGTGACAAGTGTGAGGACATCAGCCAGCCACATGTTCAGAGTTCATCTGGATGATGCTCAGGGCTGACAGAACAATGTTGGAGATTTGACACTCATGGAGACTAGCAGGTGTCACTTTTAATTTCATCACTAATTACTGCCATTTCCTCAGTTAGATATTACATAAATCTGTGATATTAATCATCAGAGCCATGCGGTGAAGGAGTGTGGTTAGACTAACAACAATTGTGTCCTTACTGGAGAAGCAAACTCTTGTGCCAGCTGCTGGGCAGTGGGCTTGGGGCCAGGTGCTTGTGCCCTGATGTTGGACATATCTTCCTCCCTAAAGTGTTCCCAGAAAGGGAGGAGCCACTACATGGTATGGGCGAGAGAGCACTGCCCCCTCCACCTACGACATGCGTGGTTCCTGTGCTCATATATTGGCTGTTGCTAAAGACAATGATATTCAGCTACTGGAAGACTGATAGTTAAGCACTGCAAATGGTCCCAGTATTCCTGGAGGAGAAGGGTGGAGCATGAGGCTAAGGAAGAGTGATGGCATTCCAAGTTAAGTTGAAATCTTATTTAAGTGGCTCAATCTCATTTCACGTGAATTATGTTAATATCCTTATTAAGGTGGGGGAACAGGCAACTCATTTTAGATTCCAATCAAAATTATTTGAATTCCAGATAAACTTCAAGTGTCTGAACTTGAAAAGTCACCTCCCTCCCAAAATGTTCCATGTGCTCATCTGGAAGCCTTGGGTCCTGTGATCACTGCTGTCAACCAGCCTGAGTGCTTTTACAAATCTCTTTACCTTTTCAGGCATTTCTTCCTCATCAGTAAAGAGAAAAACTAAGAGATCACGAAGGTTCCTTCCGGCAATAACATTCTGTGATCTCAAATCTACTTTATCTCATTTTCCAGCTGAATATCTGAATATCTGACAGATGTGGTGCTTCTCTTCTCAAATGGGAGAAGTCTGATCAATGCAAGCTTCTACGGCATTAATGAAATACTGTGCCTATAGACCAACTGCATTCTCTATCTTCTCCTAACATCTTTGTAAAACTGTCCAGGGTTCTAAGGAATTGCATAGGCTTATATTGATTTTGGTCTCATGCTTGATTCCAACGTGGTAGCAATAATTCTTCTCCTCTTTTTCCTCTCTCAGGCGCTTATGCACTGTCTCACACTGGAGAGTCCACCAGCAACATCATGCTAACGCAGTTTTCAGCAGCTGAATAAGGCTGGGAGCCCTAAAATCAAGGACAATTTTTTGGAACAACTTGACATTTAGAGCTAAATGTCAGTGAAGAAATTATGCTCAATATTAGAAGGAATTTTTCTGATTGAGGAGTCTGGGAGGTTTCAGCGGCTACATCACTGCCCTCTTTATGGTCAGTTAAATGGAAAGATTTATTTCCATGTGGTTTGATTCAAAAGAATTTCTCCATAAATGAAGATGAGCAGATTTTGTCGGAAATTGTGTCAATTGTACCAGCTTCTCACTGCCACAAACTGGGTTTCTTTTTGAATAAAATAGCATTATTCATGAGGCATTTCCAATCATCTGAATTGGAGTAAGAAACCTTATGAAATTGTCTTAGATAAATTCATGGATTATGTTTACCTTCTTATCAAAAAGTCATTGGTGCAAATTTCCTACAGAAAAGGCATTTCCCTCTCAATTTTCCCACTGGAGTTTAGGCTTATTTTTGCTTTTTTGGGTTTTGTCACTTAACTTTGAAAGTTAATCAAAAATACAATGAAATAACTTTATAGCTCATACTCCATTCTGCTGTGAAGATAGAGTCTTGTATCATATCAGGTAATCAGAGGAGTGACATCTCATAGCTTTTGCCATAATCTATTGGTTAGAAGTAAGTCACAGGTCCTGGGCACACTCAAGGGGAGGGGATTTCAAAAGGTGTGAACAGTAGGGGGAAGGGATCATCGGTGGTCACAGACGTGAACTCCCAAAGATAAGGAGTGAGAGAGGAGACAACAGAACTCTGGGAAGCAGGTGGAAAGCAGTGCTAACTGACTTAGCAGATCTAAGAAAGCCAACGGGGGGGGAGCTAAGAAGCAACCTGCTTTACATTGCAGAATCCCTCAAGAGACTCAAGACTAGGCAGCACCAGGTTCCTTAAGAAGTGGGGTGAATGTGGAACTAAACAGTGCAGTTGGCTCAGAGTCAATTTAGGAAACGTTTTCAGCTCCCTCACTAATCCCAAGCAGCCAGGTAACTGTCCCTTCCTCCATCCTAGCAATAGATCATATGGCGATGTGGGAAAAAATGGAGTTTTGGGACTGGGAGACTCCAGAAGCCGTTGAGGGAGAGCTTACCATCCTGGAAACAAGGGGTTCAGAGAAAGTTAACATATAACACCAGCAGCAAGACTTACCTTCTCCAGGCAAGAGACTGGGACAGTGCTCTCTGGAGAATCCGGTCATACCAGGAGAAAACGCTGAAAGATACTGACTTTGGATATTTGCTAATGAAACGCTCACCCAGATCACCCTACAGTTAGGCCAAGAGTCAACATAGCCACCCCATACATAGATCTTCCAATCAGCTCTGTAATGTCCCACACTTAAGAATAACCAAACAGTCACAGATCACTAGGCATTCTAGGAAGGCATCTGGTATTAAATGCAGAAGCCAAAACAAAGAAACAAAACAGACAAAAAGAGCCAGCATGGTGTTATCTAGAATCTTTTTCTATACGCTGACTAGAGGACTGAAGAAGAAAACAGAGAAAGGCAACTTGAGGGAAAAAACAAGACTAGGAGGAGTTGGGGGGAGCGGGGTAGGGATCAATATGGTCCTCAAATAGGATATTGCCTTTAGGAACAGGATGCTATGAAAAAGGAATACTTGGGCAAGAAAAAGTATCTTTGAAACTAAAAGTACAATAGCATAAATAAAATACTTCAGTAGATGGGTTGAAAGATAAAGTTGAGGAAATGACCTAGAAAATAGAAGTATAGTTGTCCCTTGGCAGCCGAGGGGGCCGGTTGCAGGACTCCCATGGATACCAAGCTCCACAGATGCTCAAGTCTCTTATATGAAATGGTGTAGTATTGGCGTATAACCTATGCACATCCTCTCATATACTTTGTCACCTCTAGATTACTTATGTAAATAGTTGTTATATTGTGTTGTTTAGGGAATAATGAGAAGAAAAAAAAATTTGTACATGTTCCATACATATGCAACCATTGTAGGCCTTTCAATTCAAGGTTAGTTGAATCTGTGAATGTGAAACCCATGGATACAGAGGGCCGACTGTAAAAGAAAAAGATATAAAATCAAAGATAAGAAAATTACGGGACAGGGCCAAGAGTTTCACCATTTGAATAATAGGATTTGTAGAAAGAAAGACTAGAGGAACAGAAGGAAGGACATAGAGAACAATTTTTATTCATGAATGGACATGAGTTTCTCTATTGAAATGTTCTACAATGATGCCCAGGGTGACAGATAGAAACAGGCTCACACTTAGACATGCTATGATCTTTGTTTCCCACCCCCCAAATTCATATGTTAATACCTACCCCCGATGGTATTTGGAGGTGGGGCCTTTGGGAGGTGCTTACGTCATGGGGGTGGAGCCCTCATGAATGAGATTAGTGCTCTTATAAAAAAGACCCCACAGTTTCCTAGTCTCGTCTACCATGTGAGGACACAGTGAGAAATCAGCAGTCTGCAAAGTGGAAGAGGGCCTTCACTGGAACCCAACCAGACTGGCACCCTGATCTTGGACCTCCAGCCTCTAGAACTGTGAGAAATAAATGTTTCTTGTTTATAAGTGCCCCAGTCTATGGTATTGGGTTATAGCAGCCCAAACGAACTAAGACAACAACATTGTGAAATTTTAGGTCACAGAAGAAAAAAAGAAGGTCCAAAAATTTTCAGAGAGAAAAAGTTGTCTTTATATCAAGAGTGAAAATCAGAATATTACCAGAACTCTTCACAGCAGCATCGTAAGCTACATAACAGTGGAGAATGCCTTCAAAACGTTAATAAGTGATTGCAACGGAGAAGCAATTCAGTGTGAGGAAGAATGAAGATATTTTCGGACACAGAAATTCTCGATAAATTTTCCTGCGATGCTTCCTTTCCCAGAAGCTGTTGGGGAATGGACTGTACCAAATGTGGCAATAAACCCAGAAAGAGAAAGACTTGGGACCTCAAAACAAAAGATGCAATAAAAGAGAGAGCAGAGGGAACCCTGGGGGTGGGAGTAAAGGCTGTTACCGAGACAAGAGCTGTGGGGCAGGTCGAGACCGGCTCTGTAGGGGAGACTGCTCAAGAAGATGAAAGCGGTGGGACACCTAATGTATTTGAGTGTGGTTTAGAAGAGATTTACATACCTGGGGGTGGATGGGGGATGGATTTTTGATAAGAACACAGAAATCCAAGCAGATGAAAAACAAAGTGTTACATCTAACGGAAACAAAACGTTGCACAGAACGAGAGAAGCAATGTAATATACTACCCAGCCAGCTATGAGCAGAGTATACAGAGTGCCAGTGATGAAGAATGGTTTTGACATAGCCCAAATAATAACAATATAAGTATATTGGGAAGGTGGAAAATAGGAAGTATTTTTGGGGAGATGGCAAAGAGAACATAATCTTCATTCTTTGTTTTTGGAAATCAATAAAACTAGAAACCAAGAAGAGGCATTATAATCATGTTATTTTGAAGTACGAAAATACATATCAAAAGAAGAAACTAAATCAGGGGCGGGCCCCGTGGCCTAGTGGTTAAGTTCGGCCTGCTCTGCTTCTGCAGCCCAGGTCCAGTTCCCAGGCATGGACATACACTACTCGTTGGTGACCATGCTGTGACAGCAACCCACATACAAAATAAAGGAAGATTGGCACAGATATTAACTCAGGGAGAATCTTCCTCAGCAAAAAGAAAAGAATAAACTAAATCAGTTAAAAGAGATCATCTCTGGGAAGCAGGGATTTATAATTATTTAACTCTTGAAATCATATTGATGTAACTGTGGTTATATATAAATAAATATGTGTGTTTGTGTAAATTGGAGAAAGCATGGGGTACCCTAAAGTTGGAAGTCCCTTTGATTCATCTGCTTGAACTCAGAGGCCACAGTGCTCTCCAAGCTTACGTGGATTTAGTCAGCTGCTTCAGGTCTTTGAGATGCCTGTGAGACCTCCAACTTGAGATGTCAAGTAGGCCACTGGGTGTACTAATCTATCGTTCAAGGGTAGATCTGGACTAGAGATATGCTCTAGGGTCGTTAGCCTAGAGATTGTGCTTAAAGCCACGGGACCAGATGGGATCCCCCAGTGTGTACAGGGAAAGAAATGAGGAGGCCCAAGCAGTGAGCCTGGGCACCCCATCATCTAGAGGTATACAGAAGAGGAGGATCCAGTAACAGGAATGAGAAGGAGCAGCCTGTGAAGCAGGAGGGAAACGAGGAGAATGTGACGTCCCACAAGCTAAGAAAAGCATTTCAAGACGGATTTCAAGGATAGCTATTGGGTTCAACACCGCTGAGTCAAGGAAGATAAAAGACCCCAACTTGCCCATTCCAGTGGGAAACATGAACATCATTGATGTATGAATATAACAGGCGCTCAGAGAAAGAGAATTCGCTGTTGGAAAGTTTCACGCTGAATATACAGAATGGAATCGTGTAGCCTTTACCTGGCCTTATATCGGATATGCTCTTCCACATCTGTAACTAGCTATTTTAGAAAGATTAATTTTCTCCAAGTTTTTCTGATGCTTCCAGAACAAATAAAGGGGCTGAGGGATAGTCATTCTGTAGCATCTAGAATTTTCTCAGACTGATGAAGATTTCAGTAAAAGCCCCAAATCTATTTCCTTGCAAATGATTCTTAAATGGAAAGACAGTTTGCCTTTTGTTAAGAAGGCAGTGGGACTGTGTTGTACTTACCTTTGTCAAACGTCAGGGGGCGGACTCTCACCAAGAAATAAGTCCTGGACAAATTGCTCCAAGCTCGAATACGCCTGAGACCCACTCTGGAACCTGAGGGTGTGAAAGGCGTTTTAATCCAATTACTCTAATTAGGAACAATTTCCAGTTGTATTGCTGTGTATTGTACAGTAAAAGAGATTGGGGCGCTAAGAACACAAGAGCTGTTTCAACATGAGGACAATGCCTTGGGTTTATGCCCAAGGGTGCTGGTGAACAGTGAGGCTGCTTCTAAGCAATGCGGGAATTAGCTTTGGTTGGCGTAGGATTTTCTCTGCTAGAAAATCAGTGTTTTATTTAAATCTAGGCTGCCTCAATGGGTTATACCTTATGTACCTCGGGCAAAGAGAGTTAATTCAAGTACGTGGTGCAAAATAGATTGGGAATATTCTGGGCTTTTTGGATTCATCTCTTACATTGGGAGGAAATAGTTTGGCAAGTTTTATATGTTTTGTCAGACATGAGCCACACTTTCATGACTGAATTACCCAAACTCTTCACAGATTCCACTTTGTAGCCAAGGACTGAGGGGTGGAGGGGATAAAACAAACAAACATAAATCTGTCGGCATTTGGAGCAGGGATTTACGAGGCTCTCAAAGGTTCATCAGGAAGGATGAGGGCTCCTTGCCGCTTACTCCTCAGCCCTCACCTTACCACTGGGCTTGCCTGGCACACAGTGTGACTTGAGGAAAAGGGTAAGAGAGAGAACAGAGATTATCAAGCCCTTCCGTATTCCAGTTTCTGTGCTAGACTCAGCAGAGATTACATCCTTTGATCCTCAAAAGAACACAGTAAACTGTGTGTTACTTCCCGTCTTCTATAGATGCGGAAGCTGGGGCTCAGAGAGTTTGGGTGTGGAGAGACGGAACGCAGAGGGAGGAGCATCTGCTCACTTCCCCTGTTTCCAAAGCTTCCCGGCCTTGCTCCACACCAGCAGCAACAGGTCCTGATATTTTGTGAAGAGAGATTTATCCCTTTTGGAAAATATTGGACCTTGAGGCTCTGTTTTAAAAGGATATCATTCCTAACAGTGTACTATGAAGAGATGTTTTCCCAAATTCTCTACTCCAGATTCTCCTGATAACCTGGGCAAGGTGGGGGGAAAGGCTAGAACTTGAGAAAGGAACTAAAACAAGTGATGGGGCAAGAATCCTATAGTTCACTGGTTACCATGAATTCTCCCAGAATTGGTCTACATTTCACCCGGCTTGATCCTAACAAAACATGCTAGTTGATGGGGGCCTGTGGAGCTTTTGTGGGGGCTTCTTTTCTGGGACAGAGTCTTTGGGGTTTCTCTGTATTTCAGTTTCCCATCAGGAGAACCACAGAGCTGCCTTCATCAGATAAACTGAGAGACCCCTCCCGGTCCTGTCTTCCTCTGGTTCTGTGTGTCTTCATAGGTAACACTGTGGGAGAAGAGAAGTTATCACCAAAGAGTGCCAGCCCGAGGGGGTTTGGCAAGGCCTCATCCTGCTGGGTAGGAATGATGGATGAAGACTCGCCAAAGGCAACATTAATGCCAACCAGATGGGAGGCAACACCTCTTTGGTATTCTGACCTGATGCTTGAAACCAGAGCAGAGGAGCGGCCCAGCGTGATGTGCTGCCAAGGAACACATTGCTTTTGTGCATAAGGTTTCCTGGTTCTTAGATCTCAGCCGTGTCCACCAACAGGGCACAGGCAAGGCAGCTGTGAATTCCATGACAACACACAGCCGGGCACTGCCAAGGACAACTCTTTGCAGCATGAAAGCTTCGCCTGGCGCTGACGATAATATGACTTTGGTGATAGCGTGAAGTTGGCTGGGTGGGAGAGCCAGACCCACCTGGCGTCTGTTCACCTGATGGCAGGAAATGTCATACAGTCCCCTCCCCATCAATTTCAAAGGGAATAAATCAGAAGTGGCATTCATGGAATCACTCCAGAAGGTCTGTTGACAATCGTTTACATATTACAGTTCTGCAATAACAGGAAGTGCTCACACTCTGCTTCCTCTTAGACTAGACAACAATTCTCAAAGTGTATTTCTCAACAGCAGCATCAGCCTGACCTGGAACGTGTCAGAAATGCCAACTCTTGGACCCCACTCCAGACCTCTGAAATCAGAAACTAAGGAGTGGGACCCACGTTTTAACGAGCCCTCCAGGTGACTCTGAGGCACACTTAAATTTGGGGACCACTCACTTAGAGAACTTAGAGAGGGGCTGTCTGGACCATGGGCTGGAGATGAGGGTCGGTGGGCTCTGAAGCCTCTCCTTCTGCGGGAGGGTGGGGGTGGGGGTGAGGAGTTCCAGTTTCGTTTTCCACAGCTAACACTTGCGCGAGCCTTAGGAATCAAGAACGTCTTGGTAACAGTGTGAGCAGAGAAGTGTTTCATGCCAGGTGGCAGTATTCTGGGCAATGTAATATGAATACAAAGAAAGAAAAGGGCTTGAGGCCGGGCTCCAACACTGATTAAATGTTTTAATTTGGTTACGTTACCAACCGCGGTCACTTCACCTGTAAGCAAAGAGGACTAACTCCTTGTGAAGTTACTGTTGGGAGCACGTGAGAGGAGTCTGAAAATTCTTGGCATATTGCCTGGTATTTGGTAAGCATCCCAAAATGGTGGTTATTATTAATATTAATAATGCTAGTGTTAACAATGAAGCATAAATTCTGCACTACTTTGTTATTGCTTCAAAGCAGTGCACTTAGAGGACAGATTGTATCTGTATCAGGGACCATAGACAAGGGTTCAAATCTCAGTTCTGCAACTGACACTGTAGGTAGGCTGTCTTACCTCTATTTGTAAAATGGGAAAAATGACAACGGCCTTGCAGGATCATTGGGAGGCTTAAATGAAGAAGTAAATAAGGCAGCTTGTTTAGTCCTTAAATACTATAGGTGTTCAGTAGATTTTCTTTTCCCTCCCTCTTTTTCAGTAGGAAAATAAACCCCTATTTTTTTTTTTTTTTTTTTGAGGAAGATTAGCCCTGAGCTAACATGTGCTGCCAATCCTCCTCTTTTTGCTGAGGAAGACTGGCCCTGAGCTAACATGTGCTGCCAATCCTCCTCTTTTTGCTGAGGAAGACTGGCCCTGAGCTAACATCCATGCCCATCTTTCTCTACTTTATACATGGGACGCCTACCACAGCATCGCTTGCCAAGTAGTGCCATGTCCGCAACCGGGATCCAAACTGGCGAACCCAGGGCTGCCGAAGCAGAATGTGCACACTTAACTGCTGTGCCACCAGGCCGGCCCGAATAAACTCAAATTTTTAAGAGTAAGAAGGTCAGTGTGCCAGGGATTCAATCAAGTAAAACATTCTTACTGGGGCATTGTGTCCAGATGGCTGAGAAAATAACTGTTTAAAGGTGAGGGAAGAGACAATCGGGGCTGTGGAGGAGAGAGGGATCTCTTGTGTATATTTCTTTTTCTTGTTCATTATCCTACAGAAAAGTTTAATGACCCTTGATAAGGAGAAAAAAAAATAGCCTAGGAAAGAGAAGGCTCTTAAAAGAACAACTGAACAGTTACAAACCAAAAGAAATCTCTACTTTTTTTTCCCTTGTTAATATAAAATAGACTTTAAAAATATATCAAAAAAGCAATACTATAACTTTGACTTAGGACATTTGTAAATGGATGTTGGAAAGCATGAGGGCATGAGGGAGAGAAAAAAAGGAAAGAGGAGAAGAAAAAGAAATCATTTCTATTCCTATTGTTACTGAGAGTGCGTTGTGGAGAAATTACAAAAGGTTTTATATTGCTAGAAGGGAAACCAGTGCAGACGCTGAGGACTACTGTATGGGTGACATTGACCTTCCTCTTTTCCTGAAGGTCGTGGTTATGAGACCACACAAAGGAAAAGAGATGTGTATAGGGGAGAATCTCTTTAATTTCTCGTATTTGTCGGAAGTAAAAGGTCAAGGTGAAAGAGGTGGAAAGCATGAGATGAAATCGTCCTTTTCAGAAAAAAACTGAACTATCACAGTTACCCTTAGTTCCAGGGTAAGGTATAAAACATGCTCTTGTTTTCATTTCCATCTTATGAAATGACAGCTCAACTCACTCTGTATTTTCTTAGTTGGAGCATTTCCTCCTCCTGAATGTATTCTACAAATCTTGAGACAGATCCTTTCTTTGTATTTAGTTGAAGCTAAATCCAGGCATTTGACTCGATTTAAAGCATTATGCACAATAATCTCTACCGCGCGTGCTCAGTCTTCAGAAGGCACCAATGAGACAGGCAGAATAAATAACTGGCTTGTTTGTAAAGGGCTGAGCACTTCTGTGACCTTATTAACATTGATCGTTATGCAGACTTTGGAATGGGCAATTAAACTTCATGCTTCTAGGCCTGGGAAGGGGACAGACTGGCTTAGAAAAGGCCATTTACCCTCACGCACTTCTGAGGGGAAGAGAACATTCCTTGAGTTCTTTCACCTTTACACTAACAGGGAAATAGGCTTGTATTTTTAGCAAACACCACTGGGAGACCAACCTATTCAGGAAAACAAACATAGCACCAGCTCTGCACTTCCCTGAAATGGTTCTGCTTGGAAATGTATGAGCCTGGGTCAATTTGAGTCTTTCCGAGATTCGTTCATCCACTCGGTAAAAATTTATTGGGCTCCTCTATGGGCCAGGCACTGTTCTAGATGTTGGGGATACAGTGGTGAACAAAAAGAATGAGGCAAACGAGTGCTCACGTGGAACCTGTGTGTCTCTCGGCCATCATGCATTTCCACGTGGTTACAAACCCGTCACAAGTCTACAACGTTTCAGCTTGTCTGGTCAATCTCTCCTTGCTCTCTCCTAACCTCTGTATCTCGCAAGGTGTTCTTTCTTATTGATTTGGAGTACTTAGGCCCAGTCAATAAATAACTTGATATTTATCTATTTTTATGCTCTAAGTCCCAAAGAAAAACTTATCACTCACCATGTTGTTTCACTCACCTAGAAGGCCCATACACTCTCTCTTCCATGTTTGCAAATCTCCCTGGCTCTTCAAGGTTCCAGAGGCATCCCACATCCTTCATGGAGACATTTCTGCCTGCGCTTGCCTCCATCACCTCGAATCTTGTAGTCCTCAGGTAACCACCAAGACATTACAGGGGGTTATTACATAGTTTTTCTATCACTTGCTGTTTTTCATTTCCATTAATCTTGCTTCACCTACTAGATTGGCACTCCTCGCCAGGGAGGACTGTGCTTTACTTTTTGATGATAGCTAACTTATTGGTATTAGACTCGAATATGAATTGTACACATTCGAAATGTACCTTTGCTAATTAAAAAGTTTTTAATAATTGAGTTACGCTTTGAGTCATTCCTATATATATTCGTTTAATGTATTCTGTGTTCCTATTATGTCCCAAATGACGTAGTGCTGTGGGGGATAGAAAGGAAGTTGAAAACACAATATATGCCCTTGAGGGGTTCACATTTTCCTAAATGAGCCAATAAATGATTCAACAATTTTGAAATTAAAAATAACTCCACGTTGTAATTCTTGCTTTTGGTTGCCAGAAATTGCTCGTGTGTTCGCATTCGTGAGTGTGTGTGGTACATATTACATTTGGTTTATAAGAGGAAAGGTCAGCTTTGCTCTGTTTTAGAGAACTCATATTAAGCTAGAATTGTCTACAGGAAAGCTAGGTGATTGGATAAAAGCTAAAAAAGCTTCAACTGATCATCCAGATGTTGAAAATGTAGAGAAGAAACCACCAGACGATTGACCTGTATTTTCTCAACACTAACCAATTAATCCGTGAACTAGTACTAAGTAATCAGTAGTTCACAGACTTTTCCCTCTTCGTACAACTTGAGAAAGGGGCATTACTCTGGTCAAAACAATTATTCATTTGTAAATCTGATGTAAGAAAAAAGTAGCTCTGGATTTGGTAGAGAAAATATGGGTGGAGGAGATGAGGAAAGTAAGGCCCATTCATTTAATATGATTCTATGTATCCACTTCAACACACTGTAATATAGAGCCACTCACATCTCTCTGTTTTGCTTTTTGTTTTCTTTACTTTATTAAATTTTATTTACTTTATTTTTTCCATTCTTTTTATTTTTTTATTTTCCTTTTTTATTTTTTTTATTGTGGTAACTTTGGTTGATAACATTACATAAGTTTTAGGTGTACATCGTTATGTATTCTGGTTTCACCACCCAAAGACTACTCATAATCCATCACCACACACGTGTGCCTAATCACCCGTTTTACCCTCCCCGCTTCCCCTCTGGTAACCACCAACCCAATCTCTGTTTCTCTGTGTTTGTTTGTCGTTGTTTTTATCTTCTACTTATGAGTGAGATCATGCAGTATTTGACTTTCTCCCTCTGATTTATTTCACTTAGGATAATAACCTCGGGGTCCATCCATGTTGTCACAAATGGCTGTTTTTCTTTTTAACACACAAAGGAGTACTTCAAGTAGCTTTTTGGTATTTTCCCATCTCAATTCTCTGCATTGTTTGCCAAGCCCTTGTGAACAAGCCAAAATGAAACGCATTTCCTTCTCGGTGGTTGTTTGGTCTGTGGACCTGTGCGTGCGTGTGCTTGTGTGTGCGCTGCCTGGCTTCGAGGTGGAGGGATTTCTCCCACGACCCTGGGCTTTGACTGGAGCAGAAGGGTGGAGCTGGTTTTTGAACTTAGTGATAACAATGCTGACTTATGGAGTGCTGGAGAAAATTCCTAACGCTGCACCAAAACAGCTGACTTAGATGTTACTCACAGCAACTGTCAGTAGACGTGGAACCGAAGACAATTTTTATGGTCTTAAGACCGAGTAATATTGGGAGTTAAGGTAGATTCAGGGTGTGAAGGGATGGGGCATGACATCTAATTCCCCTCAGTAGGCTGTGCTGATTTTGTTTCTGTATTTGTGCTCTTTTTTTCTGGTGTTATAGTATTTTCTACTTTGTCTGTATACCTGTATATATTAAAGAATAATTATAATTTATTCTTTCATTTAATCAATCATTTATTTTGATGGAAAATAAACTCATGTTTTATATTTTAGTTTATTTTGTCGTTATTTTGTTTTGTTTGTTTTGCTCTACAACAAATGGCAAGGCCAGAAATGGTGCCAGGTAAATGACTGCGAAGTCACTAAAGATTAAGTGTAGAAACCTTGGAACCTCTTGAGGTACCTCTTTGATGTCTGTCTTGCTGCTCTAATGTCTTGAATAGCAATGTAATGTGCCTTTTGAATATGCGAGTTGAAAGGGGTCAAACTCCAAAGTAAATAGATGAAAAGAAAGAATTTGGATTCTGAGTCCATAGGGTGGCATATGCCTGAGTCCCCATCCTAATATCACATCCCGGGATCTGCGTGTGGCCTGGAAGGTGTAGGACTCATGGTGGAAAGAGAGTTCTACTGTAAATGCCCTACCTCTATGGCTCCAGCTACAGTAAACTCTCGATGATTTTCTAAGTTTGTCGACTGGAAGATGCTGGAGCACTGTGGGTTTTCACGGGGTGAGAGGACACCTCTGTCATATATGGGAGCTTATCTTCTACATGTTTCTTTCTGTCTCCAGAATCTCAGCTCTTTGAGTGTAAGACTATGTGGCTCACTCATCTTTATAGCCTCAGTCCTAGCACAAATTCTCTAAGGTTTGTTCAGTGAAAGAAGGAGTGAAAGAATAAATTTAATAGGCAGAGAAACAGAGAGAATTCTTACTGAGAAACTCTCTTCTCTCTACAACTGACTCCAAGGTGAATTTCCATTCTTCGACTTTAAACATTGCCACAAGACCTGATGTGGGGAAAAGAGTAATAGGAAGGAAGGAGAAGCCTCTGTTATTCTGTAAGAAAATGCAGAATCTGAATGGGGAATTAAAAAATACATTTCATGGAAGCTAAATGTGGACAATTGGAAAAATTACTAAAACACAAGAATGTAAATATATCAATGGTTAGCTGAAGGACATCACATGCACACACACAGTTTAAAAGATGTATACAAAACTATGCTTTACAAATTTCCCCATGTCACAGTAAGTTTCAAAACATAATTTTAATGAGCAGCATGCTCTTTCATTATGTTGTTGTACTATATTTAATTGAACCAATCCCTCATTTGGGGGGCTCTGTTGTAAAGAACTAATCTTACCCAAAGAGAAGTTTGGCCTTTGGCTACTGGAGGTATTCTCTTGGCCTCTCTCTTGGCCTAAGTAGGATATGCCACACTGTCACACAGGCCATGTCTATGTGATTGAGCCCCAGTAAATATCTCCTGCCTCTAAGGATTCCCTCTCAGGCCTCTAAGCATCTTGGATGATTTATTTCACTGCTGTAATGAGATTTACCTTCTTAATCGTTTTCCTCAAATACTCACCTGTCCAAGCTCTCATTCTGTTCAGCCCAGATCATTCTTTCACTGACTCCAAAAGAATCTTATGCCTCCCTTCCTCCATGCATTTGCCTCTTCTCTTTGGCCCACCTGGAAGACTGTACCCTCCCTTCCCCTATCTCATGCTATACGTCCCAATGCTTCCCATCCTTCAAGCTTGATGTTCAGGCCTTTTAACCCATTAATCCTACTTTTATGAAGCTAATGAAAGGAAATGATCAAAGATACACATAGAAGTACATAGTATACATTACCCTATTATTTACATTACAAAAAATTTAAACAATTTGCCTTATTTTCTTAATTCTAAGAGCCACACTTTAACACATTTGACCTTTCCAATGCATATTGCAAGTGATGTATACTTAATGTAAATTTTTCTTTATTTTAAAAAATGCTATTTTAAATTCATGTTTCATTTAAAAATCATTGGCTACTTAGAATAAAGGAAAACAGTATTGCTCCTGTGAAGTTAGAGAGTACAGTCCACAAAACCCCTTCCATTTTGATGCCAGCTGCAGAGTTTGGGGCTCTCCAGGCCACCCTCAGGTCCGATGATTCAGTAGAAGGATTCACAGAACTCACTGAAAACTGTTGTACTTATGGTTGTGGTTTATTACAGTGAAAGAATACAGGTTAAAATCAGCCAAGAGAAGATGTGCTTAGTGAAGAGTCCCAGAAAATTCCTAATGCAGAGCTGCCATTTGTCCTCTCCCAGCAGAATCATGGACAGCATGAGGTCTCCTGGCAATAATGTGTGACAATATGCACAGAGTATTGCCAACAGAGAATGCCACCCAATTCGTGGGCGTCCAGAGTTTTTACTGGGGCTCAATCACATAGCATGATACGTGCCATGAGAGTTTTGCCATGCCGAGAGCCCAGGACAGGCTCTTGAACATAAAGGGTATTTGATAAACGTTATGTCAAATAATAAGGAAGCTATCACCCAAATTGTAGGCCTAGTATCAGGGAAGAAATAGTCACCTTCTGAACTATAGTGTTCAAATATATGAGATTCCCAAAGATGCTTTTCTAGATAATTTGGAAAGATTGATAGAAATTACTTTATTTGAGAAAATGTGCTCAGCGAGCCTAGAAAGGGATGAGAAAAAGATGTGTGGCTTTCCAACAATTTGGTTCATGCTCAAGAATAATAGAGCCCTGGGGGCCGGTCCAGTGGCACAGTGGTTAAGTTCGCACATTCCACTTCTCAGCGGCCCGGGCTCGCCAGTTCGGATCCCGGGTGCGGACATGGCACCACTCGGCACGCCATGCTGTGGTAGGCGTCCCACGTATAAAGTAGAGGAAGATTGGCACGATGTTAGCTCAGGACCAGGCTTCCTCGGCAAAAAGAGGAGGACTGGCAGTAGTTAGCTCAGGGCTAATCTTCCTCAAAAAAAAAAAGAAAAAAGAAAAAAAAAAGAATAATAGAGCCCTGTTCACTGCCAGTGTAGCCCAGGAAACAATACTCCTGTCCGATTGCTCCCAGGAGGGCCAGCTTTACAAGTGTGTAACCTGTGAGTTGCACGGGTTCTGCATTCAGAAGGGCTCATGCTTGGTTTACTGCTCTGCTATCACTGTCTTGAAACTCTTTGAACAAGGAGCCCACACATGCACTTTCATTTTGCACTGGGTCCCGGCTCCTATTGAGAGGTGATCCTCCAGAGGCTGACTGATAAGAGCAACTGAAAAGCTGTCAACAGTGGCTAAGTTGCTAATCGGCATTTCCCAGTTGATGTAATATCTGAATAGGATCTTTCCAAAGCAGTTCTCCTTACTTACATTGATACTTCAAAATCTACCCAAGATTTTCTTCTTCGGTCTCTATCCTGTCCCGTCTCTCAATATCTGAATGACTTTCACTCTGTGCTTTTCCAGGGCTGCCTTCTCCTTCCTCCTTAGGTCTCTTAGTCTTCTTTTCCTCTTCTCTATCTTTCCGCTTTCAGGATTCACTCTTGCCTTTACTATAGTGAAGAAAACTATACTCAAAACTAAACTTGAATTTATTAAAAGAAAGTATTATGCTTCTCATTTTGTTTTTTAAATGAAGTAAGTTAGTACTTTATATTTCTGTGATTCCACAAAAACTTTAATTATGATTTTTCATCATATGGCACTCCACTAAATTTTTTGCTCTTTGAACTTGGAACCTGTACTAAAACAAAACAAAAAAGCAAACAGAAACAATAACAAAAATTCTAAGCAATGCTAAAATAGTCTCATACTTGAAAAACATGTTTCATTTTAGGCCCCCAAATATAGATTTTTCTAGAGGAATGTATTTGTTAGGAGAAATGTATATGCATTGTCTCTTTGTATAATAGTTGATATCTTACCTTTCTAAAAGCAAGATACATAGAGAGTAAGTTATTAGAGATTTATTTCAGTGTTCTGTTGCTGCATAACACGGTGCCACAAATTTAGGAGCTGAAACCAATACCAATTTATCAACTTACAGTTCCTTAGGTCAGAAGTCTGGCTAGGTGTGGCTGGGTTCTCCGCTCAGGCTGAAATCATAGTGTCCACTGCATACATTCTCTTCCGGAACTTTGTCCTCTTTTCAGGAAAAGTCCCCATTTTCTTGTTGGCTATTGACTGAGGACTGCTCTCAGTAACTAGAGGCTGTCTCGGTTCCTTGCTCTAGGGCCACTGCCCCCCACCCCCTCATTTCACACTTCAAATATTTCTGACTTCCTCTTCTGTTCCTAGTGGAAGAAAACTCTCTGTGTTTTTTTTGTTCTTGTTGTTGTTTGTTTTTTGGGTTTTTTTGCTGAGGAAGTTTCGCCCTGAGATAACATTTATTGCCAATCTTCTTCTTTTCGTATGCGAGCTGCCACCACCTCATGGCCACTGACAGATGTGTGGTGTGGTTCTGCGCCCAGGAAGTGAACCAGGGCCACCAAAGCAGAGTGCGCCAAACTCAACCACTAGGCCACTGGGGCTGGCCCAACTCTCTGCTTTTAAAGAACTCATGTCATTAGGTTAGGTGCACTAGAAAATCTTCCTATCTGAAGGTCAACTGGTTAGTGAGTTCAATTACATCTGCAAACTCTCCCCCGCTCCCCACCCTGTAAAATAACCTAATCCCAGGGGTAACACCAGAAAGTGCAGATCGTAGTTGCCATCTGAGAATCCAGCCTGCACAGGAGACACCTGAACTAGTTCAGAGAAGGACCCTGGCGACAAATGTATAAAGACTGTCAGACTTTAACCCAGAGGATCTCAAAGCATGGTCCAGTGATTAGAGTCCCTAAGTCCATGAGGTCAAAACTATTTTCAAAATAATGTTAAAATATAACCTGCCTTTTTTTACTCTTGTTTTCTCATATGTTACAATGAGGGTTTCCAAAGGCTGTGTGACGTGATATCAGCACAAATGGAATACAGAAGCAAACATGAGGACCCAGCTATCTTCTACCGAAGCCCTTAAAGAGGCCTCCAAAAATGTAAGACAATGCCACTCCCATCACTCAATCTATTTTTGTATTGGAAAGCATGATTATTTTTCACAAAAAATATTATTTTTGTTAATACGTAATAGGTTTACTATTGTCATTTAAAATGACTTACTAAATATATTTTTTAAAATTTCAGATTTAAGTCCTAATATGGTTAATATTGATAAATATTGACAGTACGATATCATAACATAAACACAAACAAAAGCTCTGATTTTTCATGTAAAGCATTCCTGAGACTTGCAAGTGTGAGAACCGCTAGTTTCAACAAAAGAAATGTTTTGAGCAAAACTTACTAGGAGAAAAAGTATTTTATCACACTGTTTCATTTGGATAGATATACCTCTTTTTGCACTGTTAGCATTACAGGGGAAATAAGCTCATTCAAGTGAGTTTTCCAGTTGAGTGACTTACTAAATACTTCCTCACTTGATGGGACACAGAATAAAAATGTCGTCAGCCGACTGTGCCCTTCCGGAAAGTTGCAAACCTGAGATCCAGAAGGAGACAGCTGCAAGCACATTTTGGAACCCAGGTCAAGTTTAAAGCGCTCCCACTTTGTGCTCCTAAGTAACCAGGGAGAAGTACATTCTCTTCTCAAGCAGGCGAGTCCTTTAACCAAGAGATCAGTCTCCATGGAAGGCTGTGTCTCCTCTTGTTTTCATGCTCAGCTCTCTCCCGCTTTTTGACTGTATTTCAAAGGATTTGAGGAGTGATAGCTCTATGAGGGCTGTGTGCGGAATATAATTGCATTGTATAAAAAAGTGATAGAGCCTTGCGGTTCCCAATTTGCGTAAGAGTGACTGCATGGTTCAAACACCAGCTCCAAAACTTACTGACTGGATCACTGACCTTCAGCAAGTATTTAACTTCTCCAAGCCTCAATTAAAATGTACATATTCGTGCCCATCTTGAAAAGTGGCTATGAGAATTAAATAAGAAAACGTAGTATACATGACCTGCCTGGTACACAATATGTTATAACCATCACAATTATAGTAATTAATATTAAAAGAATTCATGGAGCATGATTCTTTAATTTATATCCAAAAATATGTTATTCCACACCGCAGGAAACCTGTCTATTTAACAAGTAAATAATCAATATAATAGTAACAATAGTCAAAAGTGTCGAGCACCTACTATGTGCTAGAAACTAATCTAAGTATTTTTACGTATATTAACGCTTTTTTTTTGCTGAGGAAGATTCACCCTGAGCTAACATCTGCTGCCAATCTTCCTCTTTTTATATGTGGGCTGCCACCACAGCATGGCCACTAACAGATGCGTGGTGTAGGTCTGTGCTGGGGAGCCGAACGAACCTACATTGCCAAAGTGGAGTGTGCCAAACTTAACCACTAGGCCACAGGGGCTGGCCCCAACTCTTTTTTTTTTTTTTTTTTAATATTAACTCATTTAACTCTCACAACAACTCTGTAAGGGAGATGCACAATGCTTGTCCTGATTTTATAAATGAGGAAACTGAGGCATGGAGATGTTGAGAAACTTGCTCAATGTCACATGTGCAGTAAATGACAGAGGCAGGCTCACCTGCTAGGCAGCCCTCTTTGCTTCTGTCTGGACAATTCAGTTCACATTCTTGGTTTTGCATTCTTCCCAGGTAGAAAACCTTTCTGAAATCAGGACCTGTGCCTTACATGTCTCTTACCTCTTCCAAAGTTGAAGATGCAGGAGACAATATTTGTTCTTGAAAAATTGACTTTATTTTGATATTATATTCAGATTTTGTTTATTTATTTATTTATTTATTTATTTATTTATTTCTAAAGACTGGCACCTGAGCTAACAATTGTTGCCAATCTTCTTTTCTTTTTTTGCGTTTTCTCCCCCAATCCCCTCAGTACATAATTGTTGGCCTGATGAACGGTGCCATGTCTGCACCCAGGATTCGAACTGGCAAAACCCTGGGCTGCCAAAGCGGAGCACGCGAACTTAACCACTGGGCCGTGGGGCGGGGCCCTATATTCAGATCTTACTTTGAAAGAGAAAACAGTTTTCTTTTTTTTTTTTAAAGATTGGCACCTGAGCTAACAATTGTTGCCAATCTTTCTCTTTTTTTTCCTGCTTTTTCTCCCCAAATTCCCCCAATACATAGTTGTATATTTTAGTTGTGGGTCCTTCTAGTTGTGGCATGTGGGATCCCACGTCAGTGTGGCCTGATGATCAGTGCGATGCCTGCACCCAGGATCCGAACCAGCAAAACCCTGGGCCGCCGAAGCAGAGTGCGCGAACTTAACCACTCGGCCACGGGGCTGGCCCCAGAAAACAGTTTTTAAAGAAATACATTTAGTAGTCCTAATAAATAATTATCAAGGCTAAGTTTGAAAATCTTCAAGCTTTCCCCCCATGCTTTGTCCATATATTTCCCACAACCCCACTCTGTTATGAGTCTACTTTATTCCACCCCTGGAGGTTTCTCACCATCATGATACACATTCCTCTCTTTTTAAATGATTTTTTCATGGTCTCATTTCCTGCTAACTTTGGATTCTCTACATCTATTGAATCACATAATCAACAACTCCCAAATAATAGCTGACATTTCTTCTAAAGTAAAGCATCTGAATCCATCCTTCAGACAGAAAAGACAGACCTTTTGTTTTCTACCATGTGAAACTCGTCCTAAAATGAAGACTTAGTTCTCTTTGAGTGTTTACTGACCTATCTTTTCAAACTTCCTTCAGAAGGACTCAATTATTGGCACTGTCATCCTTCTTAAAACAATTTTGCTTGTCCCCGTCCTTGAAAATTAGCCCTGATAGATTCGGTAACACTATCTATCTCTCCAACAGCTTGTTCCCAGGAGACTCGCTTCAAGGCATCGGAATGAACTAGTTCCATCAGAAAGTGTCTTGTCCTTCTGTTGATGAACTCAAGGCACAGGGGCTGTATCACTGGGCGTAAGGCTGAGTGTGAAGGTTCTCTTGTGACTTTTTATCAAACAGCAGAGGATCCAGTCGTTATAATGGGATTTTAAAACTGGACCTTTTATTGTATTTCTTTCCCACTCTTTATAAATGGAGTTATTTATCCTATCCTCAAAGCACTTGCCTGTCTGCTCTAATTCATCAATTTTAAAGTAGGCAAGTGAGAGGGTTGATGTGGGATGTCTTAATCATCCTCAAACGAGTGTGTTAGCATCCCATTTGTCTTTGGGCTGGCAAAAGAATAAAACGTCTAAATTATCCCGTGTTTTATTTTCTTCTGGTTGAAATCATACCCAAATCATCTCACTTACATTTTTCTCTTTGCACTTCAATGTCTAGCATAAGGATTATCTTCACCAGAATGCCTGGTAGTCATTTCGATCAGTATGTACATCTGAATAGAGTGAAAATAAAATATAGGCAAAATTAACCTTGAAAAATACCTTTATAAGACATAGACAACTATGTGAATACTCATCTTGACAGGCCAGACAGGAGACAGACACGACATACTGTCACTCAGTGAGCCTGACATGACCAGTGATTTCTCAGGGTTAGAAACAATGGCTGTGTCCTAGTTGGTATCACATGAGGTAGCTGATTTGCATGTAGGGGCTATGTGACATGAGTAGTATGTGTCTCTTAATCCTAAAAACATACTCAGTGTGAGAGGAACATGGGCACGGATTGCACAGAGGAAATAACCAATGCCAATCTTCCTTCTGCAGACCCTATCCTTGATATTTATTGAAACTGGGACAAGAATATAAATAGAGGCCCACAGAGCATATCCTTATATTTTGAAGTTATAAACCAAGCAAACAAGCTGTTAAATAAAACGTATTTCATCCTTCTTCCTTGACCAATACACTTGCATAACGGCCTGGGAGGGTAGGATCAAATTGGAAATTTTTCAGAAGTCCTTGAAGTTTTGTGCCAGAATGTGGCAGTGCAGAGAGAGGTCACCCTCCAGCCACATCTCTCCTCGTAGGGACAAAGGCACAAGCCCATCCACAGCCCATGACCCATACCTGCTAGACTTCACTGCAGCACCCCAGGACTCCGGAACCCCCTGCCAAAGATCTCAATCTGGTTTTCTGGGCCTGTGTGGGCTTTTTGCTTGGAATGGCCTCTACTGCTAGTGTGCACACCCCTAACCCCAAAGAGTGACCAAGGAGGGGTTATTTGCAGAGTGTGTGGTTAGAGTTTAGACGTGCCAACCCAGATGTTCACACCCCTTTGTGTGAGACTCCTTGTGGTGGGAGGGGGCCAGGGGCACACCCATCTAGCGTGAGGTTGGAGAATGCTCCCCGTACTCAGATCGAGGGGTGGTGCTGCCCATCTCTAACTTACTAAGGGACCTATGTTCATGGGGTGGCAGGCAGAATCCCTTCAACTGTCCAAATTCTCTCTCTCTTTATTCCTCCTCTGATGGTGTATAATTGAATCAGCTTAGCTTTAATAGTTAAATGTGTTGTGAATATCCATCTGGCCAGGCTGAGGGCACAAGAAATGGAGCAGGTGGAGTGTGAGGTGTAGGGAGCCTTTCACACACTGATTGGGAGGGTTGAGATCTCTCCTCACTTCCAGATTCAGTGCTAATGTCTTCCACCATCACATCCTATGGAGGAAGACTTTGGTAGTGACTACAGGCATCCATGATTCTTTCCTTGTCTTAAACACCAAACAGGATCCTCCTCTTATATTCCCTGTCTCAGGAAATGTCCCCATCATTGATCTCATCAGTCCCCCTAGCCACCTTGGGCATTGTCTTCAACTCCTTCCTCTTCTTCACCAAGCTCTCTCCCAATCAGTCTACCAGCAAATCCTTTTTGCCTCCTAAATGTTTCTCATATCCTCCTCCTCTTCTTTACCCCCATTGCAACTACCAGTTCAGAGACGGACCCTGGAGAGGAATGTGCAAAGCCTGGCACAGTTTAAGCCCTGGGTTCTCATAGCAAGCTCTGGGGATTCCAGTAGTTTCCAAAGTGGTCAAGGGTCGAAGAACAAACAGCTCAAGGTTACAACATCCTTACTTGGCTCCATTGCCCTTCACAGGTGTGTTATACTGTTGTTTCTGCAAATATTTTGTATTAGTCGGAACTTCGGGTGATGAAGTCATGTGTAAAGCACACAAGATAATAATTGACTCTAGACATTTAAGATTTTTCACTTTATATTTAAAATTACACACTATGCTGTTTGAAAGCCCCCTTCCCTCAAACCGAGAATGTTGTATAAGAAAAAATAGCTTTCCTTTCCAGATTTTTCCAAAGTCCCCAGTGTGCCTGTGAATCTACTCTCTTAGAACTCACCTTTCTGAGACTGATATGTATGTGAAAAATCAATTTTGTGTTGGTCACAGCCATATTTCCTGATGGCTTGGGTAAATATTTGTCTTAATGTTTCAGAGGGATGGGAGCAAGTGTTGAGATAAATGTATCATTTGCCTTCAATGTGAATTGCCCTAGTAAATCTCAAAATGTTTGCTTTCTTGAGGCAAGGACTTAGTTGCGTCAGGGGATCCACATCTTATCAGGTGTCTGTACTTTGGGGCAAATGAGAACATTGGAGAAAATACCCACATTGGTGAAATAAGAATGATATTTATGAGGAATGAATTAATTATCCTCCATTAACAACATGTCATATTTATGGCTTTGCAAGATGAGCTTTAGGGAAAGAGATTACTTCCACTTTTCCCAGGCTCAAGGTTTGTTCTTTCCTTTCTCCTCCCAGAGGACAGAATGTCCCTCAGCATGGAAACAAGCAGACCAGGTAGCCAAAACATCTTAGAATATGCTCATTTAAACAAACAGGAACAAACATGCTGAGGGAGATCTTCTCTTGTTTCATGTTGTGGTTCCGGTTGAGATTTTTCAAACAGAAGTTTTGAAAACAAATGTATTCCACAGTCTCCTACCCCTGGAAAGCAGTAGGCATTCCTTTCTCCACAGGTGTTTTCACTCCCATGAAAACTGAGAGACCTTTCCTGAATCAGCAGTTAGATTATTACCCCTGTATGTGTTCTTTAGGAGTCATTGTCTCCCCAAACTGGAGATTCTAATTGTCGGCGACATCAGACATAACTGTGTACACGAATATAGACGCGGAACTGAGGTAGTCATGCTATGTCTCTGTACATCCGAAATTCTGGATTCTAGTCCAGTTTCTGTTCTCAGTGAGCAATGTGTCTTAAACCCAGTCATTCCAACTTTCTGAAGTGTAGTTTCCCCACCTATAAAACAAGGGAGTTGAACTATATTAGACTCATCAAATATGCTGCACACGTGCTGTCCCTTCTCCTCCCATATCCTTGGCAGATACAACGAATCCATCACTGGTCTCTTTCCCGCTTAGCCCTGAGTCTGTATTACAATGCTTCTCAATTAAACGCTATAGGCAGCTTCTACCAACTGAGTAATTGCGTAGACTAGGAATGCTTAAGATGTAACCCATTTATTACTTGAAGGCTAGATATTATCTAAGGGTCTTTCCAGCCCAGGATTCTATTTTTTTGTTAACAGAATAAATCTTTGGAAAGTTTTTAGTGTATTCTATGGAATTTTTAGTGTATTCCTTAAATTTAAGGAATAGTACACTAGTGCAGATAATCAAAAAATGCTAGTTCAGTGGATGGGTGGAGGGAATCCTCACTTTCCCATTTTCTAATCTATTTTGCCCTCTGAAAATTAGCTTAATAAGATCTAACTTGGTTAACTTATGCTCTGAGCATCATAGATAGATAGACAGACAGATAGATAGATAGATAGAAATACTTTGGGAGCTGTTAAATGAGATAGAATTAGAAGGTATAACTGTTATCTTGTCGATGTCCTCAGATTTGGAGGACTGAGGACCCCTGTTAGGGTAACTCAGTAATAGTTTATTTCAGTTTCTTTCCCCTTTTTGTAATGCTCAAGACAACGCCAAGTTATTTCCGTTACCTGATGCTTCCTAATCCTTACAAGCACCCTAATCCATTGGGCTAAGAAGAGTTTGTCCACAGATCTGGAATTTGAATCATTACTCATACAATGGGGAACTGTGAAGATAGATTGCCTTTAATTCCTTACAGAAAAGTTCTACTAGAGCCCTAAATTTCTGGATATTCGAGAGAAAGAAAAAAATTTAATGAAAAATTCACCCTGAATATATATTAAAGTAGGCTCATTTAAAAGAGGAGGCTTCCATAAGTCTCTGCTTAATGCAACTCAGCAAATTTTTGGTGATCCCGTCTGTGTATATGGCATCACATTAGTGATACAGGGCAGATAAAAAAGAGAGAGACCATGACTTTGACCACAAGAATCTCACAGTTTAATAAGGGGAATAAGAGGAGGAATCAGACAACAACAAAGCAAGAAGAATGTTCTTCCCAGAGGAGACTCGGAGATTCAAAGAGGGAGAGAGGTATCCTCTGGTTGGGAGGACCAGCTAAAGTTTCATGGAAGAGGAAGCAACTGAGTTTGACTTTGAAGGATGCATAGGATATCCACAAATGAAAACCAGGCTGAGATTTTGGAGAATGAATGTGGTACCAGTGGGTGGTTGACTTAAGCCTGAGAGAAGGGCACCCAATTTGGAAGGCTATTGAAGAGTCTAGGCATGAAGTAATGATGGCCCAAACCATGGAAGTGTTAGAGACCAAAGAGTGGACGGCAGAGAGGAGAGGCAGTACTGAGGTAAGACTGTCAGGACTTGGCAACTGACATCCATCATGAGGTGAAGGAGAAGAATGAGTCCGAGATTGCACCAAGCATCCAGCCCAAGGGACTGGAGGAACGGCCATGCTATTAGCACAACGGCTGAACTAGGAGGAGATGGCTTTATTAATGCACTTAGAATAGGCTGAAATCCCAGCATTGCAGGCAAAATAATTTTAAAGGAGGACATTTAGTCTTGGCAAATAAATAGAACTACCACCGAGCAAAAGCTTATAACTTTTGCCTTAGTCCTTCTTGACAGTTTGAGTGGTATGATAAAATGGCTTTTGTCTTTCAAACATATTTATTTACACATATAAATATTGGACTGGATCCTAACGTACTCAATTAGAGACGTCCTTTAAAATTTCTATTTGCAGGCATTTTTGCATGAAAGTTTCTGGGTATTTTAACAAAATAAATAAAACCTGTGCCTTCTAACTAGCTAATCAGTTTGTATATTCTGACTTCAAAGACAGAGTATTTTGACACTACTGGTCCACGTTTTACAATCCATTTTCAAGATCAGCTTCAGCCAAGGAAGATATGTGTGACTGGAAAGTCTTAGGCTCTCAATAAAAAGAACGTAAATGATGCACCAAAAAGAAAAAAAATGTAAATAGCAATTATTAGAACTAAAATAAAAGGCTGAATAAACAGGAAACAATTGGTAGCATTTAATCACTGAAATAGATCGTTGGGCATTGGGTGATACTTTTAAACGAATAATATCGTGTCCAGTATTTATCCAAGCATAATGAGGTTTTTTTGTGGCAATAACAGAACATATTTACAGAAAACAATGGAAAATTTCTAGGTTAAGCAGAAATGACTTCGAAATTTGACGCTAATGGCCAAACAGATAAAAAACACAGATAAAAAGTAATGAAACATGATCGCTATCTAAAACGGAAAATTTTAAAAGAGATTGTTAGTCATGAGTAATAAAATAAGAATATTTAATACATAAAATCTTTAAGGATGCATATCTCAGGTCAACTAGTTTACACTGGTGATGAAAGTCTTCTTTAGACCTACGTTTACCACAAAAATTACTAAAAACTACCAGATGAAGAAATGAAGTCAAAATTTACAAATGTTTCATTGGTTTTTATATCTTTTGTAAAAAGTATGAGTTTTGACTATTATGAAAAGCTGAAAAAAACCAACTTTCACTTTTAGGCACTGATTTAAAAGTTTGTTGAGAATTGTGCTCAGGGAAAGAAAAAACACATAAGCCAGAATACTCAACACAGTTTGAATTTGTTACCAGGAGACAAGGTGTCAAATCATGGATAAGAATGGCATTCTGTGGAATGATTTAAAGAGTATATATGTTATTGTCTGTATCCACCAAAAGATGGAAAATTGAGGAAACCAGTATCAAATTTGGCCAGCAACCACCCTTAGACACGTTCTGGTGATGCTGACTGAATGCGGTCAAAGCAGGAAGATGTAATCCGGACAAACTAGCAGATATACAGCAGAGTTAGTGAAACACATAAGAGCTTCAAATAGACAGTACACCGTGGTCTTTAGCAGGAAATTAAATTAATTTTGAACACGAGCTGCATATGTTAATTTGTTATTTGGAATGGACTTTATTTGATACGAACGGTTTGGCAAAATCTTGAGTTTGGCCGTTTCACTTATAAAAGAGTTATAAATGTTTGGTTTTTTAGTTTTAAAGAAAAAGAGTTTTTGTAAATCAAAAGAACTGCATGTGACCTGTACAGCAAAGTGACATTCCAATAAAATATAAGTTAATTAGAACAAGGAAACAAAGATGTGTGCATGAATGTAAAGAAGGTTCCTGTACAAATAGTTCCCAAAGAAATTTCTGGAGGAAATGGTGTAGTGGTTACCCTCATGCACTCTGCTTCGGTGGCCCAGGGTTTGTGGTTTCAGATCACAGGTGCAGACCAAGCACCGCTCGTCAAGCTGTTCTGTGGTGACATCCCACATACAAAAAATAGGGGAAGACTGGCACAGGTGTTAGCTCAGGGCACACCTTCCTTAAGTGAAAAGAGGAAGATTGGCAACAGATATTAGCTCAGGGCCAATCTTCCTTACCAAAAAAAAAAAAAAACAAACAAAGAAAGAAAAGAAAAGAAAGAAATTTTTGTAAGGATGATTTTCTGGTCATTATAGATCAATCAAATCATATTGATTTCTCTATTGAAGAGCAATTTGAACAAAGGCAGCAACATAGTGCTATTTCCAGTTTTCTTTATAATTTCCAAGCTTTGAAAAACTTGAAAGAAAAAGAAATTTTAAAATATCATATAGATCTAAATTTTGCTTGAAGAGGTAGTTAAAAATCACAATATATGATAGCAATTTGTATGATAAAATTAAAATATCTTATAGTATTTCCTATGTTAATGCTAATTTATCATATGTGATTCTATTATAACATTTAAACAAGGTATATAAAATTCATGGTTATTTCCAACCTAAATATTTCTTTAAGACATTTATCAACAATCCTATCTGCTACTTCTCCTGCAGAGCAGAATTTCTCCAAATTTAAATCAATTTATAAAACTACCTAGAAACTGAGGCCAGCCTAGTGGTGTAGTGGTTAAGTTCGTGTGCTCCACTTTGGCAACCTGGGGTTTGTGGGTTCAGATGCCAGGCACAGACCTACACGCTGTTCATCAAGTCACGCTGTGGCAGCACCCCACATACAAAAAAAAAAAAGAGCAAGATTGGTACAGATGTTAGCTCAGGGCCAATCTTCCTCACCAAAAAAACAAAAAACAAAAAACTACCTAGAAACTATGATGACTCGAGAAAGATTATCTAAATGGACATTACATCAGCAGAACAAAATCTTGATCCTAACAATGAAATTAGTAATTTTGTTGAAATTAAGGCACAAACATAAATTTTATGAAATAAGTATCTAATTTACAAATTACATATATCTTTATTTTATTAACCATCCAAACTTCACTAATTGGTCAAGAGAACACCCAGAAATGAGCAGTAATTACTTTAAGCCATCTTTGATATTTTGCTGATTTATCACTTTTTTAGAAACCATTGCTTAATACTTTTTTATATTGTCATCATAATGGTGTATTTGTCAAGGCAGGCAGTTGTTACATATTTTCTTTAACAGTTTGTCAGTGTGATGGTCAGTTTTATGTGTTAGCTTGGCTAGGCTATTGTCCACAGTTATTCAAACAATTACTAACCTGGGTCTTGTCCTGTAGGCATCTGGTAGCTAGGATCTGCATCTCTTATCAGATGATTTTGAGTAAAGGCGATTACCCTAGGTAATCTGGGTGGGCTGATTCTATCCTTGAAAGGCCTTCAGAGCAGAGCTGAGGTTCCCGAGGAAGCAGAAATTCAGCCTGTGGCGTGCAGCTTCAGGCTGTGCCCGAGAGGTCAGCCATCCCTCCAAAGCCTGCCCTACAGATCTGGGATTGCCTAGCCAGCTCCCACAACTGCGTAAACCAGTTTTTGCAATAGGTCTCTTAATATAGGTCTCCATCTGGTTCTCTTGCGCTGGTGGAACCTTGACTGATACTGCTAGCTTAACTGATAATTTTTAGATGCAGAGAAACAGACTATGTGACTCTCCACGTGTCCTCTTGCTCAGCTCTACAAATGGAGGGACAGGCCCGCAGGCACAGCGCTGCTCCCCTAAATGTCTTCTCCCCATCTGACCTGAGACATCCACCTTTTCTCTTTCTTTATCTCCTCTTTGCTGTATTTGTTCTTTTCTGCCCACTAGTAGGATTTTGGCCATTCCACTGAAAACCAGCATATCTCAGGGGCCAGCCTGGCAGCATAGTGGTTAAGTTCATGCACTCCACCTCGGCAGCCTGGGGTTCGCCAGTTCAGATCCTGGGCGTGGACCTAGCACCACTTGGCAAGCCATGCTGTGACGGTGTCCCACATACAAAACAGAGGAAGATCAGCACAGATATTAGCCCAGGGACAATCTTCCTCACAAAAAAGAAAGAAAGAAAATCAACATCTCTCAAGCCCTTCTCTGAGCTCCACCCCTCTCTAGCTTTACCCAGCACTCCCACGAGCCCAGGTGCCAATGGTCCAGGACAAGCGCTCCTCAGAGGGGAGAGGCGGTGGGCGGCAGATTACCTCCTAGCCTATCTTTCACCCCTCGCTTGTGAATTAGGGACTTCTCAGGCTCTTCCTTTTCACCCATAACCATTCAGCTTCCCATCCTATTTTGCCGCCTTCTCCACCAATTCTTTTCCAACTACCCTAGAAGAATTGGTCCTTGTCCTTTCTCGGTGTCAGCAGCCTCCCTCCGAGCACCCCCAGGCCACTTGCCTATGGAATTGGGTGAGGCAAGCAAAGGCTGCTAAAGCTCAAAGGGCCGGCTTGCCCCCGGAGGGCAGGACTCTGTGACTGGTGCTGGGTGCCTGTTCTTCTCATTGTCTTGCCCACATGCTCCTTAGTTCAGGTGACTCCTGGCACTGGGCCTTTGCCAGACCTTTGAACACTCGCCTGTCTCCATCCTCCTCAGCAGTTTCTGAATGCTTGATGGAACTCGGGCCTGCTCTTCGTATCCACGCCCTCAGGATTCCTGTCCTTTATCAGGCCTGGGTCTGCTCCTGCCCCAGCCAGCACTGCGCCTCCAGCTGGCAAGTCTCGATTCTTCGTGGGATCCCCGAGAGTGGTGTGCGGAAGGGATTGCAGAAGAGTCTAGGTCAGAAAACGATATTCAGTAACATTAATAAATTAATGTTTCCTCAAATTCCATGTACGCCTACAACATCATCAATCCAATTTTTGATAAAGGAAGTTTTGCTTGGGTTTCAGTCAAAATAATAATTTTTCTGCCAAATACCACTGTGAGACTTTTTAAATAATAGAATTATTATTTCAGCTACCAATGAATTTATTTTTCTAAGTTTATTGGGTTTTTGAGCCATAGCAATGATGTTTACCAACTTTAATGTTATTGAAAAATTTTTTTGAGAAAGATTAGCCCTGAACTAACATCTGCCACCAAACCTCTTTTTTTTTGCTGAGGAAGACTGGCCCTGAGCTAACATCCATACCCATCTTCCTCTACTTTATATGTGGGATGCCTGCCACAGCATGGCTTGAGAAGTGCTGCATAGGTTCACACCTGGGATCTGAACCGGTGAGCCCCAGGCTGCCGAAGTGAAACATGCAAACTTAACCTCTGCACCACTGGGCTGGTCCTTTATTGAAATTTTTATACCCTTAAAATGAGAGATCAACAAAGATCAGTATCCATAAAATTTTTGAGTAAAATTCAAAGCAACTAGAATTATCTCCCCGAAATGTCCATCTCCCATTCTCTTTAGACCAGTTTCTCTGAAACATCAGACTTCAAAGTAAAAATTCCTCTTACCCCAAATTATTGATTTTCTGCATAATTTTATTACTAAGATTTAATTATTTTTTGTGCTCATTTTTGTTTGCCTATGGACAATTACACAGGCAGAGTAGATTATTTCAGGGAGTCACTGGTTTGTGTATTCAGTCATTCTTTCCTTCCTTCATTTACTCAGCATTTACTATGAGAGCTAAAAAGTAACTCCATGTTTTTAAAGCACAGCTAAGTGACCAGGGGTAAGTTACAGCACCTCTCTGAGCTTTAGTTTCCTATAAAGACAGAAGTCGTCACACCCACCTTTCAAAGCTGCTCTCAGAATTGAGCGAAATATTCAGCCTAGCATTGTATCTGGTACATAACAAGTATTCAATAAATGATAGCGATTCTTGTTGTTATTTTAGAAATTATTTTTCTGTTAAAAATATATTCTGCACTCCGGGATAAGTGACTATGTTTTGGAGTAGAACTTTTTCATGACTTCTAACTGCCCTGTCCTCATTTCTATCCTATTTCCATCAGACATGGGAATATGAGGAGGACAACTGAGATAACAGTAGATCGTAATTCTTTCCAAATTTCATTAAAGCAGTATTCAAACTCTCAGCAAGGTCAGCAGTCTGAGGTTAAAGTGTTTCTAAACTTAAATAGTTATGAAATTATTTAAGTGCTTAGACTCTGAACTCCTTGGGTCTCTAGGGTTGGGAACAAAACCTGACACACAGACTGGAATAGTACTGTCAAATCTCTGTGGGGTTTGCGGATTTTCTCCCTAAGGGAGCCGGGGACAATTAGGAACAAACCAAAAGGAAGAAGATTCTTCATGATTCTCACTGAGGAATACATAACATGCTTTTTGCTTTTGTTTTTTTTTTTTTTTGAGGAAGATTAGCCCTGAGCTAACATCTGCTGACAATCCTCTTTTTGCTGAGGAAGACTGGCCCTGAGCTAACATCCGTGCCCATCTTCCTCTACTTTATATATGAGACGCCTACCACAGTGTGGCTTGACAAGTGGTGCCATGTCTGCACCCGGGATCCCAACTGGTGAACTCCAGGCCGCCCAAGTGGAACGTGGGAACTTAACCGCTGTGCCACTGGGCGGCCCCAACAACAAGTTTTTATAAATTCTAATTGATTTGAAGAATTAATAGCTGGGAAAATTACTGTTTCTGCTAGAAGAAAAGACACCTTATTGAGGCAGAGGGAATCCCCCGAGAGTGAACTGAAACATGAGCAGTAGGGCCATTCCAACAATGATAACCCAGAGGAAGTGGTTTCAATGGAGTGCTGCCCACGCCCTGGTGTGATGGGTCAGTCCAGGGAGACCTTGACGGCGGCTTATTTTTCCTACACTTCTCATTACAGAGAAAATGGGGCTGGGGAGAATACCTGACGTCATTTCCTAGGATGTTCAGTATTTACAGCATACATTTCGTAATCGAGGCCCAAGTAAAGAGGTGGTGCATTCTGGAAATAGTACAGAACTTCCAAGCTCTTTTCAAATTTCACTTCTGTGCACTTTTCTGTCTCCCAGCTTTGGGTCATCTGCAACTGTCAAAAAGAGGTCTTTTAAGTTTTTCCAATCATTGATAAAAATCAGTCCTCCCTTCTCTTTATCTATCCCCCAAACCCTCAGCCCTCATGCCTTCTGTCATTCCCTCTCTTATCAATTTACTTATTCAACAAGTATGTGACACAAAGAGGGCTACAAAGCTTGTTAGGATGCAGTCAAGATGTTTTAAATACAGTATAAATAAGACATGCATATACCAGGAAGATACGATATACACAGGTGAGGAAGAAAAATAAAATATGGCTATTTAAATTGATAGCAGTACTGTAGCTTTCTAAGGGAGTAGCATAAAGATGGATGCTTATTTTAGTAGGTACCTCACTAGCATCATTTGGAGGTGACAGCTGAATCCCCCTGGGCATTTGGAGGAGAGCGTGCAAAACAAGACGAGAGATGAATTGCACTGCATCGTGGAGTGAGGAGAATTAGGAATTTACACAGCAGTGAGAGGATGGGACCCAGGACAGAGGAGGAGCCGGATGTCAGGAGGCTCTGGAAAGAAAGAAGAGCCAAGCACAGGATGTATAATGGAGGCTTC
This sequence comes from Equus caballus, assembly GCF_041296265.1. NCBI lineage: Eukaryota > Metazoa > Chordata > Mammalia > Perissodactyla > Equidae > Equus > Equus caballus. Next base: position 48,926,122 of record NC_091703.1, on the reverse strand, counting down.
AGGAGAAAACTGGCCACAAAAATTCCCTGTGGAGTGGTGGCAGGGGGACTGTAGGATAATGAGTCCAGTGGTCAATGTAAACTGTTTTCTGGGCTTTGATGAATTACTCTCTTCCTTTTCTCAGACCTTTAAAAAAACATCTGTTCTGCCCAGTAGCCTTATGCTAATGGGGCTTTGGGGAAATGAAGGATGTGGGGTTCAAAGGCAGGAACCAAGAGCAACGGCTTGGCAGCAAACCATTTGGTGCTGGTTCCACCGCAGCCTCCAGTGAGGATGGCTCAGAAGAGCTCAACTCTTTCCCACTCCTCCTTCTTTGAGGATCCCAGAGGAATGGAGGGTGGGAGGGCTGGGCTTTGCTGGATATCCTACAATACATGGGATGGAAACTCTAGTCATTCCTTTTGCTCTCACATAGAAAAGGCTGAAATCATCCCATAGGATTGTTTGTTGGGAGAATTAAATAAGTTAATATGCCAAGGGCTTGGCATATAGTAAACACTCAACGAGTTTTTGGTCCTATTATTTTTTTTACTATTATTTGAATAGCTGAGTTACAAAATCATGAATAGATAATATACAGGACAGGCAAGAGCTACTAAAGCGAAATAGACAATATATGTTCTAGGATTTAAGTGATGGGAGAGATTATTTCCAGCATAATTTATCAGAGAGAGGTTTGTGGAGGAGCTGGACTTCACGCTGAGCATGCAGACCTGTTTGAGACTTTGAGGGATGACTCCAGACGGAAGCCCAGCTCTTTGCAGAAAAGAAAAGACAAGGCTCATTGGAAGAAGAGAAGGAGATTCATTTGGGTCTGGAGCCAAAGCTAAGTATAGAAGAGCAGAAGCTGACAAGAGTAGAAATGACAATCTGAAGAGTAAAGCCTCTGCATAGGCAGTGTGTGTATGCAACACAGGCATCATGGAAGGATTTTTGAGAAGGGAGTATCAAAATCATAGCAGTGCTTTAAGGAAATAACCTGACAGCAGAGTGTCAATGGCTGGAAGGACACATCCCAGGGAGAAAGACTGAGGATAATTTTTCAGTAGTTCAGGCTGGAAGAGAGAAATGCAAGCATGCAGTGATGGCAGTTGATACGCAAAGAAAGAGACACATGGGAAAGATATGTCAAAGTAATAATTAGCAGGTTCTGGAAACTGACTTGGGTTTGGGGAAAGAATGAGGAGTTGGGAGAATGAAGGTAGAAGCAAAGCTAATTATCCCACCCCAGGTTCGAACCTGACGAACTGGAAGAGTGGTGGTGCCAAAAACAGGACCTGGGGTGTGAGACACTTTGAGAAATGCCCTCATTTAAAGAAGAGTGAAGGAAAGCCAGATCAGGAGGGAGGAAATGGGAAGTCCTAGGATAGAGACTTCCGGTGCAGATGCAAGGAAGATGAGAGAGGAGCTTCAAAAAAGAATTGATTGACATGCTAAAAGTTTCAAGATGACAGAGAGGAGACTGAGAAAAGCCTTTGCTAGTGTAAAGCTGTGGGTGACTTTAAAGAATGTGATTGAGAAAGAGAGATGGATTACCAGAGCTTCAGAGAGACAGGGAAGAGCCTGGGGGATTATCAAGTGCTTTTTTGATAAGTTTGGATGAAAATGGAAGGGAAAAGATAAGATGATAAATCAAGAGTAGACAGAGTTAAGGTAAGGATTGTTGTGGAAGTGTTTTTGCAGGAAGAGATATGACCATGTTTTCAGGCAAAAGGATTAAGGAGTAAATAGAAAGGGAGAGATTAAATAAGCTAGGCGAGGATAGTTACAAAGGAGGTGAGAGAGAGTCAGATCTTAAGAGTGCAAGTGCAGGAACTCCTTGTCAAGCAGCTACGAGGATCCAGCTGTGGTTCACAGTGGATATACGTCTTCAGTAACCTTTTGGGGCCTTGCCCATCAGCCACAGAAAGAGCAGGGAAAATGGATTGGTAGATCCCCTAGGACCAGAAGTTGCTAGTGGCACAGTGGAAAGTCAAGAAAGAAAGATAAGACGGAAAGTTGGCAAAGAGAATATTTAGGTATCTATCTATAGCATCTGGGTTTGATAGGAAGGTTAGAGTAGCTTGAAGTAGCTGGAGGCTAGGAAAGGAGGCTAGGAAGAACTGGGGCTCTCAATAAAGGCAGACATCCCATGGAAGTGGGAAAGAAGAGGTCAAAGGGTGTGCTCCCACTCCAAAAAATTCAAATTTAGAATTGCCCGTTTCAACATTAGAGTAGTTGCAGATGGTGACATTTTGGCAACACATGGTGATTTGCTAATGTGGGATGAAACTCACTGGCATTGAAGAGCTCAAGGAAGTGAGAGACGAAAGTCTTGACAGTGAAGATGCAGAAATCACAGAGAATTATTGCAGAGTGAAGAATAAAAGCATGAGCCAGGGGCCAGTCTTCAAAGAACAGCAGAAGAGCGAGGGGTGATGGGTAAGTGTGAGAGGCCTGGAGGGGTAACAGGGATGGGGGAGGATTTGTGCCTGGGGGCAAGGTGTGATGACCAGGATGGGACAACCAGGAAGGCAGAAGGGGATCTTGAGGCAGAGGCTCCTGAGAAGGGAAGAGGCCTTTAAGCCAGGCCTTCCTTGTGTATGATGGTGGTGCACAGAAATGCCTCAGGGGAAACAATCTGGTGTGGAGATCCAGGAAGACCTGCACCGTAGGGGCTGTCACTGCATCACAGTAATGTGTCCTGGATGGTGAGGTGATTCCCCTCAGTGACATCTTTGAAGAGACATGGTCTCTGTTTGTTTATTCACTTTTCCATCCGAGATGTTGAGTGGCATGGCTGGGAGTGAGTCTGAGACAAAGACGATCCCTTACCTAATAGGAAAGTCAGGGCTTAGAGAGATTTAGCCAAAGCTTCCTCTGCTATCTCTATAACTAAAAAAAAAAAAAAAAAAAAAAAAATTTCTTCAGTGCATTTTCAACTCATGCATTGTATTCTCAACCCATGCTGGTTTATTGCTAAAACTCCATCAACTAAACCAACCAACCAAACAAAACAGTGCTTAAACTTAGATACAGAAAGCCTAAGTTTACTTTTTAAAAACAAGTTCTCCTTTATATCATCCAAATAAAACTGAAATTTCTTTTCAATAGTTTCTTTTTCAAACTTCCTAAGATGTATACCTTTTTAAAGCTAGTCGTCTTTGAGAAATTTTTAGATATACTCATTGAAGTTTTACAGGTTCTCTTGTGAACTATATCAAAAAGCACTCGGAGTAGAGGATGACAGCTGAGCTGTCAGTAAACATGCAGGACACCGGAAAATACTGCATCTGAGGACACAAGGTTTCATTTCACAAGGAAGAAGTGAGCAAGCCTGAGACGGAGCCAAGGATGGTCCTGCACTTCATCAAGGATTGAAGATAATTATGATCTGGCCAAGAGTTTTTTCCTAATAACCTTTTTCCTACCACAACCGGCAGGTGGAAGATGTGAAAAGAATGTGTTTAATCTATGACTCAAAATGTCTCTATTTTTTAAAATAATATTTTAGTGACTTTTCTTTTTTCCTTTTCAAAAGACAAACTATAAAGAAAAACAAGTATCTGCATAACCTGCCATACAGGTTAAAGTATTGATATTTTGCCATTTTTGGTTCTTCTTTTAGACCAAAGGCTTAGAATAAAATGGAAACTCTCTTTTATTCCCTACTTAGTCCTATTCCGTACCTTCCTTCTTCTGGACTACATTATGTATTTTTTTCGTTATATATCATCGTGTATATATTTTTCTGCAACTGGCTGTTTTTCGTTCTGGCTTTTTTTTCACTTTTAAAACAATTATCCATCTTTGTTGATACATATAGATCTAGTTCACTATTCCTGTAACAATACAAAAATTTTTTTATCAATTTCCCTACTGATGCATATATATGTTTCTTTGAATTCTAACTATTAATGATAAAGAATGATACAATCAAACACGCTTATATTTTCTCCTTGCATATATAGGCAAAAATTTCTCTAGAATAAATACATTGACCAGAATTTTGAACTATCCTGATTACTACCAAGTTGTTCTCCAAAGTAATTTACCCAGTAACACTCACTCGGCAGTGTGAGAATTCCTAACTCCCCTCAAAACACTCAGCAGTGTATGAGGATTCCTAGTTCTCCAAAACACTTGGAGTCTTTCTTGCTTTCTTTTGCTTGCTTTCCTTCCTTCCTTCCTTTCTTCTATTTTTCCTAACATCTTTATTTTCCAGGGAGGCATATGATAGTGGTCTTACTTACTGTGAACATTTTTCTCGTTCCCAGGAACAGTTCTACTAATATTTCTCATGTGCTCCCTCTTTGACAGGCTTGTGTTATGGAAGACACATTTCCCTTTTATCTCTCGATGAAATAATGAAAATCATAGAACTCCTTAGTTCCCTTTTAGGGCTCTGTCTTCAGTGACAAATGTGACGTTAGTAGTTGGCAAAGAGAAAACAGCTAATGGAACAAGACAAGCCTCACCTCTAACGTAGGTGGAGCCAACGCTGGTGGGACTGCGCCTCCCTTACAGCTCCTGCAGAAAGAGCCACGTGTTGGTGGTGAGTGATCTTTGAGCCTCTGACAGATCGCATTTGCTCTGTGATGAGTCGCTATTCCTCCCAAGTCAGGAATTATTCTTCTCAGGAAAACATCCAAACTTCCACATGGAGCCGTTAGGCATGTTATTTTTTCCCCTCCAAATAATGGAATTAATAACGAATTCATTTCAAAAGTAAAACAAGAAACAAAAAAGGCTTTATGTTTACCTGCTTATCTGGCACTAAGAGCTTTAGAAAGCAGAGTGCACTGACTGACCAGACCGTTCCTTAAACATAAATCCTTCTATGTCTTTGATATTAAAAAGAAATATTGCAAGTCACATCAATTAAAAATATAACAAATTTCAAAATTAGAGAGAAATCTAACCACACAAAGATATTGATATTTTCTGATCTCTTCCTAGCAAAGTGCCACCCATCCCCTTTGTTGAAGGGTTCGCTACAGCTGATGGATAGTAAGATATTTCTGGATGGTTGTCTATGCAGCTAGAATGCCTGAAAATACTGCTGTAAAGACCTATGAACGCCTGAAATACGTGCCCTTCGCTTATCAAGGTCTTCTCACCTCCAAGGGACCTGTTTGAGTGAGTCCGGCCCTCGCACTTTACCCCAGCTGGGAGAGCCATGTCCAGCCCTGCACAGTCCCCCTTGGGGCTCTGTCTATACTTCTGCCCCAACTTGGGAAACTCTGTACCCTCCTAATTGTGCAGCTGAGGCAGTTTCATCGTTTACTTTGATAACCAACACGCTTCATTTATTCCCTGTTTTTATTTTACACACTCAGGGAACATATAAAACTAAGCAAAATATTGAAGAAAAGAGAGTTCTGCCACTGCAAATTCCCAGTACAATTTACCATATCCACAGATGATCACCTGACTTCTGTTAAAAGATCATTTTCAAAAAGGCAAAATCATCACTCTCATACGACTATAAAATAAACATGTGACCAAAATTTTATTTAACTCACTAATTAGTGAGTGGATGGTTAGATGATGAAGCTGTTCACAGAAAAATCTCAAGAGCAGATGTATTTATATGGACAATCAGGAATGCTGGACTGAATTTACTAATAGATGCAAAACTGGCTAATATCCTATAGAGCACTAAAATGCAATGTCTGGATAATCATTTCTACAAGGTGGAAATCAGTGGCATCTCCACTGGAGAAAATTAATTCGTATTCTATGGACAAGAATCATTTGCATTACTGTCAGTTTCCACATCTTTCAGATTTATAAAATAGTCAAAGATAATCAAAGGTGTAGACCCCTGGAGATTCAGCTCCTCACAAAGGATCTGCTAGTCAGCTCCACATCCTGTTGACAGGACACGCAGTCACCTTCTCCCACTTTAAAGTCTTTCACTACATTTCTTGACTATTCCATTTTCAATGGAAGTAATATCCATTAATGAGGAACAAAATTGAAACTCCATGAAAAAAATTCAAACTATCGGTTTAATAAATATCTTTGTCCTATTGCAGATATATGCATGTATTAAGTTACAATTAATTGCAAAAACTAGATATTCAGACTCATGCACATTTAGATTATCTTTATAGACGTTAGATTATGAGTCTCTGTTACTGTCGCTTCTACTCCAATCAGACAGCCTCAGCTGGGGCTTCCCAGCCAAATATAGCCTCATCCATACACGAAGTGACCTTTTGGTTCAGAGGAACCAAGAGAAGTGGCCAGGATACACACTCTAAAAAGTCGACTAGTAACACTGTGATGCAAGTGTTCAAACCCGTTAAATGAAAAATGATTACGTCATGTTAAAAATGTTGTCAATCCAAGCAAAATGCAGAAGCTAATTTCTGTGTTGTCACAGCAGCACTGTGGCATGGCCCTTGATCCCCTTCTACCCTTTGATTTTTAGAAAACACAGATTTGATTTATCAGGGAGCGTAGCAAAGACCTGAGGGAGTCAGGCTTCTAGACTTTGCTAGAAGAAACTTCTAGCAGTTTCTAGAAGAAACTACTTCTAGAGGAAATGTGGCTCTGGGTAGTCATTCTCCTCCCATCCCTCACCCTGCTGTTTTCTAAGGGTTGCTGGGTCTTTGTGCTTCTTCCCACCTCTCCCTGCTGTCTTTACCTCCCCTTCCTATTCCCCTCCCACTCTCCTCCCTCCCCTTTCCTCCCCACTCTCCCATTTGGCACGCCCTGCTTCCTCCCCTCTCTCTTCTCACCTCCACCACCGTTTTCCTTCACTCTTACAAATTTCACTCCTCCTTCCTGTTGGCTTGTCTAAAGCTTCATTTTCTGAACGGAGGTCATTTCCTACTCATAATATAGTCCCTACGAGAACAAGAACATACAACACACAACAAATCGTGGCGTTTAGATAAATATTAAACAACAGCATGGCAATATCGCCTGTGAAATTGCTCCACTCTGTCTGCCAGAGTTTAAACTCTAAAACCACAACAGCAAGCTTATGTTTTCCTCTGGGTCATTTGTTTCCCTTTTTCCAAAAAGGAGAATAACTGTAATTAATAATGCTTCTGCCGCTAACACTAAACTTACACAGATCACCCCCTCCTGGGTCCTAGGGCTAGGAATGTAACGCTGAAATAGACGCACTCCGTGACTTTACAGAGTCTTCGGCAGGGGGCGGGGGACAAGTGGGCTGATCTTCACCGCTTTGAGTTTTGAGTATCACGAGAGAGATAAGCACGGTTTGCTAAGGAGGAACACCAAAAGGGGCGTTTTGAAGAAGATGTGTGTGTCCCTGTGGCTTTTCTAGTTGGCTGCATATTTTCAATCTGTGTCATGTTGAGATTTACTGATTTATAGGACTGTGAGGAAAAATAGTGAGAGGGGAGATGATGTTTGGTTCTTTTGAATTTGTACATTCACATAAGCATGGGAATCATAGGATGAAGATTGCATTTGTGAGAGATTGCTCTGCTACAGGAAGGGAATGGATTGGAGGTGAGCCGAAATCAGCCAGGAGACCACTGGGGTGATTTTACCTCAGTATGTGTTTGTGGTCCGTGCCTGCTCACACCCACAATCCAGCATTTCTCTCCCTTGCACCAGCTTCTGAGTGCCCTACTGTTCAAGGGTTGACCGTCACCCCACAGAACAAAATGGCCATAGTCCAGGCCTCTTGAGAACTCAGTTGATTAAAACCAACACACCTATCCTTCCAACCTTCTTCCTCTAGCCGGGACTGGCTTCACGGATGTACCACCCGCACAACTGCATAGAGTCCCGTACTCAGAAGGGCCCCTTCACTTGGTTTAATGTTTTGCTGTCACCTTCTTGAGATCCTAAATCTTTGAATGAGTGGACTTACATTTTCATTTTCCACTGAGCCCCACAAATTATATAGAGGGTCCTGCTTCCAGCAATCTATGAATGGTAGCCTTCAGATAGTTCTTTAAACCCTAGGGCAAATGGTCTGAGGACTTTAGGAGTTATTCCGAGATTAGACACAGAGCATCTTCAGTGTTTTCAAAGACAGAGCCAAGAGGGTCTTGCCCTAAGCTGGCGAACAGACTCTTCTCAGGCCTGTTTTGACCTGCCTCTCACCAGCGGCTCTGTAGCAAGACATCTGGACTGTGGCCAGAGAATGCTTCAGCTCAGTGGAAGAGGATGAGGGCAATCTTGACTTTTGCAGAGTTAAACACTTGGAGAAACTTGAGGAAGAAAGCACTCGATGGAAGGCAAAGCTCGCTGGCCCATCACCTCCCAGTCTGCTGCCCTGCTCATGCTCCTTTTCAAGGTTCTTAGCATGTTTATTCTCTTCTTTCCAGTGGCCAAAGGACAAGTTTAAATTTCTTATTTCCTCTAGGGAGCCTGGAGAGAGGCAACAGGCACCAAATACAGGAAATCATGTGGAGAGGATCTCTTACTTATTACAGTTCCCATATTACTTCCCTTCCTCCAGCCTCCGCCCCCACCTCCAGCCACCCTGTGTCTCCCAGCTTTTTCCTGCAGCAGAGAACAGAAGGCACTTCACCTCTGCTCCCTAAGGTCGGTGTGAGCCCCGAGGATCTGAAGTCTGGTCTCACGAAACCCCACCCTCCTGTAGCTGTGTGATTGAATGGGAGGTCACTGAGCTACGTCTCACATAAGAGGTTCTTGGGAAGATCTCCAGCACAGGGTTAAACTTCAGGAGCCTGCACACCACAGAAGAGAAAGGTAGGTCCTTGCGTTATTTTGTTTTGTCTTGTTAAATGTGAATCCAGCTGCTCTGAAGAAGATGTGTGCGTCCATGTGGCTTTTCTAGTTGGTTGCATGTTTTCAACTCATGTCGTGTTGAGATTTACCGATTTATAGGACTGTGAGGAAAAAGAATGAGAGGGGAGATGACATTTGGGCTTTTTGAATTTGTACATCTTTGGATAAAGAATGCCAACCAGCATGGGACATACAATATGAGCTGATTCTTATTGTCTTTGGAGGGAAAATCTTATTAGAAGTTGCATTTTTGGGCTTCTGCAGAAAGGAAAATTTACCCCCTGCTATTTCTTTTCAACGCTGTAGACCCCTACCACGATTTATTTATTTATTTTTACTCCTTTCTGAGTTTTTCCTTTCAGTTAAAGATGTACTAGAGTTGACAGAGGATTTTCTAACAGGAATAGAAATAAACGTTTCTAATATAAGGTACCGATGAGTTGTAAATAAATGAACAAGCACTTTGTCCAGGATCTGGTCGACGTCCATGTTATTTTCCAGAATTTTCTATGAAACAATTGCTCTCCCTGAAGTTTCCTGAAATTAGATTGCAAGTAGTGACAATGTATGTCAAGTGATGACTGAGCAGACTGATTTAATTTACTCCGTTGTGATAATTGTCTGTTGGGATGATGGTCATTCCCTAGCAAGTTGCTGGTTTTGGTCGCTATTGGGGCTCAAGATGATGTGTTGACTGAGACCTGGAGAGGGATCAAGTCTTGTTCAAATAATACTACAAATGTCTCTGAATTTTTTTTCTTGCCTCTTATGTTTTTATTGTTTTGTTTTTGTCCTCACAACCAGCCTTTCTTCTAGGAGAAATGTTTTCTTGTGACTTCATAGAATATCAGCCAACTTACACCTATTTGTTGAACATTGGCTATTCTTCCCTTGCTTATTTAGTTTAGATTCTCAAAACTTCTTGCCACGTATGTTCTTTTACCTCAGCACAGTCTCCTTTCATTTCATCCTTCACAATCTGCTATAGGGCTCTTGGGAAAATGCAATTCTAATAATGTTGCTCTCCTCAGTGAAATATTGCCATTGCGCCTCATTGCTTACAGCCTTGCTGCCTAAAGGATAGTCCTGGAATCAGCTGCATCAGGTGTGTTGACAGCTTGTTAGAGAAGCAAATTCTCCAACCTCTCCCCAGACTTACTGAACCTCCATTTAACCGGGTCTTTGGGTGATTCATACACATTAAAGTTTGAGAAGCCCCGACTTAATGAGGGTAGACAAGACCTTCAAGTCTGCTCCTTATCATCCTGTCCAGCCTCACCTCTCACCACCTGACTTTCCAGCTGTACCGAATACCCTCTACTTCCCTAATATGTGGGAGCTTTAATGCTTACCGGTGTCTCTATGTGCTGTTCTCCCTGTCCGGGATACCTCCATTCATCTCCTCCTTCCAACTACCTTTGCAGCCTGATTTGCTCCCCCTCTGCCCCACTCATCCAGTCCACCTCAGACTAAGTACCCTTCAAGTCTGTGATTTTATGGCACTTGGTGAAATTCTTCTGTCATAGCCCTTAGTACATTAAATGATGGTTTCTATGGTTATTTTCATCCTTGAGGAGTTATTGGTGTTTGATTTCTGAATCCATAGTGCTTGAAACAATGCTGGGCATGTAGCTTGTGCTCAATCAATATTTGTTGAATTTATGAATGAATAGGTATATTGTCTGAAGAACCCAAATTAATTACCAGATTGAGTTCTATAGTTTGGAGATATCCAAGTAGATTGCCAATCCCTATAACATTTCTCACACTCTCCTTATGAGACTTTGTTGGGTTCATTTTTTCACCAAATATTTTGAATATCTACTCTGTGACATAGCTTTTAGAATCTATTTCTTTAAGTCTTTGTGGATAGCCTCTCCCAGTGTATGCCCCTCCTTCTCTACCACTTCGAGTCAGAGACTTACTCACTTTTCAGCAAATACATACTGAGCACCTTCCACATACCGGGCACTGTGCTACACGCTAGGAGTAGAAACGCAAATGACACAGAGGTGAGTATTGTCCCCATGCACCTCCCATATAGGGGACCCACTCTTTATTATCCTCCAGCCTGTTTCTCCCCAAAAAGCAGTAAGGAAAACTGAAAAGTCTAATCTCTAATAAATGTTGGCACATCCAAGTAAATACATCAGAAGCTTGAAGGCAGTGTGATTGAGTAGAAAGCAAGCTGGGCTGTGCTTCGGGGTCTGGATTTAGTCTTGTACCTGCAACTCACTTGCCATGCAAACTTGGGCAAATCCACATCCATTCTCTGAACCTTGATTTTCTCAAGTGGTGAACAAGACAGAGAGCTACAAGGAAGAGAAGCCCCTGCCTTCATGAGTGCACGATATGAATGCGTATCTTCACAAGAAGACGATATCCAGGGAGCCTCTGCCCTCCCCTTGTCTCATGCTGCATGCTTATCTGAAGGGAAGTGCTCGTAGTTCTCTGAGTCAACCTGCAAAGAGATCTTAAAGGAGTCATTTTATTTCTATGCCCATGTGCTCAGCCATAGACATTAATGTTGTCCTTTGCTACCTTCCATCGAGCACAGTCTGACAATGGCTCCCAGGGAGCCGTGCCCTGCAGCTTAGAGGAATCTACTCGGCATTAGTTGTTGGGTGTGGAGCTGGTTTGAAGTAAGGCAGCTAAGGAGGGAGGCAGTGTCATCCTCAGGCAATCTCTGCTTTTGGAAGGCAGACAGGAGATGGGAAAGAAGGAGCTCTACCAAGTGGTGCAGGAAAAATCTAGAAGCCTGTAGACATAGAGCCAGCCATTACACTGACCCTCACCATGGCACGGTTACAAGGACTCCCTTTCTGACTACATATGGGTTTTCTCTTTTCCCACCTAAAGATTTGTGACTTACCCGGATTTCACATGGGATATATGTTGAGGCAGGCCACAGTACCTTGTCCCCAGGCTTTGCATGGCGTGTGCGGACAGTTGGAAGAAAATAAATACTTTCTATTTGTTCTTCAGACATAACCACCAGACTCAGTCTGAAACGAACTGTTTAGGCTCTCTCAAGCAACCACTCTTTCCCTTTCTGAACCTCTTATCTTGCTCCCTCATCATCTGAAGTTTCCAAATGAGATGCCTCCTGGACCTCCCGAATTCCTCTTGCTGCCTGTTGCTCGTGCATCTCTTTGCCTCCATGCTTCCTGCACGTCCACCTTGTCTACAGGGACCTTTGAGCAGCCCAAGTGTTTCTGCTGGTCATTTCCTAACCTCTCAAGTTAACATTAGTCTCTATTAGTAAGCACAAGTTGTAGCAACAAAAGGGATGTTGACTTTCTTGGGATGTTTCTAAGAGCCTGCCACAGATCTCAGAATGTATCTGACATCAGTCTTGGCTCTACCTGGCTCCACATTTCTTTTTTAATCAGATGCATGTGGTGGGCTAGAAAGAGATGGACCTGGTTTTGAATCCTCCATCTCCCATTTCCTTTCAGAAGTGGTCTTATCTTATATCTTGCCAAGTTTTAGTTTTGTTTCTGAAAATGCAGATACTATTTAGCACACAAGGTTACAGAGAAGATTAATTAGCTAAAATACCTAATATGTTGTCTCAAGAAATACATCAGATCTTTAAAAAGGAGGCTAGCCAAGATGGTGAAAATGAGAAAATTGTCATTTGCAGAATAGTTGAAAGAACCAGGGGATATTTGAAGTAAGAAGTCATTCTTGCAGCACGTGAAGGCTGCTTTCAAATATTTAAAGGCTGCTCTATGAGGGAAAAGAGGTCACCAGAGGACCAACAAGTGGCAATTACAGGGTAACAGGTTTTAGCTCAATGTGTGGAAGGATTTACCCACCATCAGAATTGTCTAAAGCTGGGTGAGCTGCCTTGTGGCGTAGTGAACACCCTGTCCCGGGCAGCGTGCCAGCACCCTGGAAGACCATGACCTGAGTGTTCCCAAAGGGATGCCCGTGCTGGGTGGAGTCCGGGCGATGACCTCAAGGTCCTTCCCGCTCAAAGCTCCAAAAGTCTGGTGATCTCAGGGTCCCAGCCTGAGCCACCAAATGATGGTCTGCGAAAAAAGTCATCCACTCGGAGAGTGATCGTAGCTGCCTCTTTACTAGCTAGCCCTACCTATTTCCTGGGCTCATTTTAAAATAGGGTCTTTGAAACAACAATAGAGTTAGGTTGGACTTCCAGGAAAAAGCAAAACAGAAATGAGAACAATGAGGTGGGAAAATTCACTCCAAAGTGCTCTTCTTAGGTGACTCTTTAACTATATCGTAGGTCACTTCTTGCACCGACAACACATTCCTATTTGATGGAAAATTGCCACATTTTGGTACATCTTCAGCCAAATTAGGGTCAGGCAACTAACAGCAAGACTCAGAGCTTTGTCCCTGATTTCTGCTCTGTCCGTAAAATGGAAACACGACTGTATGGATACATATTCTTAGCCATTCAGAAATCTAATTTTAAATAGTGCAAAAGAAACGGTTCTACCATCCTCTAAATCATGGGAATGATGAGTGGGATTTTTTACTTTTGGGGAGAGAAGAGAGCTGGCTGGAGCTGTCTGCCTGCTCTGAGTCAGTTTCATCAGTCATTGTTTTCCACCCACCTTTCCTTTTCTGCTAAATGAGGCATGTTAATAATAGCTCTTGGCCATCTGAGGACCTGGAGATTTCTAGAGAAGGGAGAATTCAGCTTGGGTGGGTCCCACATGCATCATCCACTGCTCCAGGCTGCCCAAGGTTCTTTGCTGATCCTTCATCCCGCGAGGACTTGGAAGAACTGGGTGGTCTTGCCGTTTTGGACCGTCACATCTTTCTGCAGTTGATTGAGCAGCATCTTAGCTTGCCTTTGCCTTCTTCAATCTTTTTCTGAAATCCCGGGGCAAGCAAAGCTGTAGTCTTTTCAATAGAAACGGGTCTCAGCAAGTGCTACGTTTTGTCAAATCAAAGCAAAACCATAATATGTTTTGTTCTCCAGATTTAACTAGGCTTGCTTTCTTAAAAACAAAAATTAAAAATAAAAAAGTCCCTTTGAAATATAATCAACTGTTCAGGGAAAAATCTTAGAAACCCGTGCAGACTAGCATGTTTATTTTTAGATGCACATGGGCCAGCCCAGCATAGCAAAGCAACTGCCTAATGTCCAAACTACGGCCCTGGGAATTTCCTCTAACAAGCCCGTGTTTCCGCCCATTGTTACAGTACAAAGGGCAGAAGGAGGCCGAGTGGAAGGCTCATGGTAACCCCGCCTAGAGTGAAATCTGGAGCCTGTCATTCCCTCAGTCTACACGGTCCTGAGTGCTGGGGTCAAGATGGAGTTCACCTGCCAGCTCTGGGCAGATGCAAATGAGCAGTCATGTATGATTATTTCATCTAAAAATATCCCAGAGACCAGTGATGGCATTTCAGAAATAAAGGCTCAGCTTTCTATTTGTGGTTGAGGATCTGACCCTCATCTGTGCGGTGGAGCGGATTCTGGTCTAGCACAGAGACGGGGATGTCGTTCAAAGATCTTGGGCTAGATTACAGTTAATAAAGGGGTTTTAAGTATACTATAATAAAAAAAGCATAAATGCATGTACACAGTCCCAACACACACACACACAGTCACACACATACACACACTCGCACACACACAAATACATGTGAGAACAAGTGTCAGACACCTGAATCATCCAGATTTTTGCTATTACCCTGGGCCAGGTTCTGATCCTTGATTTATTCATCTAGGAAATGGATGCAACAGACCTCACATCCTATTAGTCTGGACGTGATAAGGTACAATATTACAAGGAAACTGACCCAAACGAGGCTCTTGCTTAAGGTTTTGCATTTTGGTCCTAAATATGCTTTGAACTCCTTAGAAGAAATTACTGTAAAAATATTTACCTTCAAGTATCCAGGGGTTTTTGTTATTGTTTTTGGGTTTGCTTTTTGTTTTGTTTTGGGTTTTGTTGCCGTTACAGAGAAAGAAGCCTAATTTGCTACTTGATTGGCGTGTTTGACGAGCAGAATTTCCCAGGCCTTTGCTCAGCTCTGCCCGCTCCTGGGGACGGGCACTGCATTGTTACTCAAGGGTACAATGCTCTGGTAGTGTCTGGGCGTCACTAGGGAAGGTGAGGAGGAGGGTCTCAGGTCTGCATACAGCAGTCCACACCCGGCCTGTGCATTCCAGCGGCCCCATATGAGGATGCGGCCCCCGCACAGTCACCGACTGCAGGCGCAGGAGACCTGCATGTACACCCACCGGCCCTGAGCAGGCACAGGATGGTGGGGCTCTGCCGGCAGGTGCAGGTCCAGCCCCCACCCAGGTCTGCAGACACAGGAAAAGGTGTCCTAGCCCTTTGGTGAAAATGGGAGAATGTTAGTAAAAACGCCTTTATGGATTGTTTTGTTTGCAAGTGTTTATTATCAGACACCCCTCAGGGGTTCACAGGGCAGGTTGCGAATGTCCGAAGTAGAGCCTGGGAATTTCCTTCCACAAAGGCTGCGCTTCCTCTCTTTGTTACTCCTCAAAGAACAAGTAGAAGCATTACTAGAGATCCTTACTTAACCCTTTCTACTGGTCACGGCTCCTGTGTCCCCATATCGCAGAAAAATCACACTTCCAGCCTTCTAAGGAGCAGAAAGATTTCAGACTTGGCTTGCGTGTGTGTGCACCTGCAGGTTTGCGTGCGTGTGTGCTTGTGTGCATGTGTGTGTGTTGGGGAAGAAGAAACAGGCAATAAAGCAGAAAACATTTCATGTTAGAAGTTTTTCATTCACTATCATATCATGTCCCCTATCATTGTTCAGACCACGTGAAATTTCTTCTTTCTTTATTATCATATGTGTTCCTACTAAAAACGTTGACCCAAAATTTCAGTTCCCTGTGCCCAGGGCAGGACTCTTCTAGAATTACAGTTGTGTTCCCCTTTGGAGTCCGGTTATTGACTAAAGCAAGAGTATGATGAGTTGAGACATCTTTCAATCAACCAAGCGTTATTTATTGAGCATATGCTACATACCTGAAGTCTACTCGGCACCAAAGGAAAGCAGAAGTTCTGCCTCCAAGAATCTTCCAGGACCTATGATATATTTAGAGATATACACAGGCACACACACTCTTGCATTGTAACTGAGAGTGCAAAGGAGCCGGATAACTGTAAAGATGAAACCCAGGAAAGATCAGAGGGGGGACAGGAACCCTCTCACAACCTGAGACTCTTAATATCCCCCTCGACGCTTTCATGGTCTCTCCACTGTCCTCAAGTCTCCAGAAACTAGCAAGGTCTGGCACACACATGCACATACATGTATACACACACGCACACATCCACATGCACACACACATGTACACACAGGCACACACGCCCATATACACACACATGCACACACATGCCAACACACATATACACATGCACACACTGTATACACACATGCACATACATGTATGCACACGTCCACACATGCACATACAGATGTACACACATGCGCACACACCTCACTCTCAGGAGACAGCTTTGCCTTCTCCGAGGAAATAACTCCCTAGGCCTCTCACCACCACCTCCACGAGAGTGTCTGCTTCCACACCCAGCTCTTCCTCGTCCTTGCCTGTCTCAGGGGAAGAGGCAGCCCTTCCCTGCATCCAGAGCTCAGCTCTCCTCCCGCCCTCCCGATGGCCTCACTGCACTCCTCTCCGATTGGCTCTTTCCCATTATCACTTAGTTCTGCTGAGGTCCTTCTCATCTCTAAACAATACGAGCATCAGCTCTTCCCCAGCCCCACAGCTTCCGTCTTCCTTTTCTCCTCACCATGAAATGCTTGAAAGAATTACGGATGTTCATGACATCCCCAACTGTTCATCCAGCAAAGCGCTCTGTCCTGCTTCCTGGTCTGCCCTCCCCGGTGTGGCTTAGTAAATGCTCTTGGCAGCATTCTCTGTGGCCTCTATGTCCCCAAACCCATGTCACTTCATTGCTGACAGCATTTGACATTGTTGACTACTGCCTCCTCTGGTCCTGTCCCTGCCTCCTGGACACCGCAGTCTCCTGGCTTTCCTCCTACTTCTCTGGCTGCAACTTCTCAGTTTTCTTGGCATGCTCTTTTCCCTCTGTTGTTCCCTCAACTTCTCGAAGCCATGACCTGGATCACCTTCTCTCCTCCAGCTACATCACCTCCCTGCTGTTGTTTATCCCTCTGTCTAGAGTCCTCTTTTCTCCCTTCTCTGTCAAGTAAACTCTTGCTCCTCCAAAGCCCATTTTAAATGCCACCGGATTCCTTCCTTCTCCCACCCGTGTGCAGAGCTGACCTCTCTTCTAAGCATCCTCACAGCACCTTTCCACGGCTCCATCACAGCACCTTTTGTATTCTCAGTAACTCTTCCATGTGCTTCTTTCCTAGGATGTGAGGATGCCATGTTATTCACCTTTTTAGTCCCAGCCCCTAGCATAGTTCCTGGCACATTAGGTTTTCAATAAATGTTTAATAAAGAGTTGGGAATATAAAAGTGTCCTTTGACAGACATTTTGGTGAACTTATCCTTGAGCCTAAATAACGTCTTTGCTATTTTGGTAAACATCTTCCTCTATTTCATATGTGGGACGCCTCCACAGCATGGCTTGATGAGCAGTGTTCAGGTCACTCCCAGGATCAGAAGCCATGAACACTGAGCTGCTGAAACAGAGCATGCAAACTTTACCGCTATATGACCAGGCCAGCCCCTAATATAATTTTTTAAGTTAAACGATTCACATTTAGGCTGCTAACAATATTTCACCTTTTCTCAAGTTCAAAATCACAATTCTTAGCACTTCCTGTTTGAGTTTTCAATCCCTGTTTAAAAGCAGAAACAAATGACAACTTGGACTTGATGCTGAATTTAAATTTCCCCTCAGGGAGAATTCTGAATCTGTCATGAATGACGCTGTATATTTGTGCCCCTGAATGGGGGTTGCTGTGGTGGAATAGAGCTAATATTGTGTCAAGGTTGCCACTTCACTGTGGAGCTGGCATTGCACAAACTTTCTGTGGCTGAACTTTCAGATCTTCTGCAGCCACAGAGATTGATCTGCCAAGTTGTCTGAAAGAGAACCATGGGGACTACAGGAGGATGAGCCTGAACCCTGAGTCAGTGCAGAAACCACCCAACCTCCTGACTCCCAGGAGCGTGTAGGGTAGGGATGGGTCTCAGAGGACAGGGCCAGAGGCTCACTCAACTCTGGATGGTGGATTGTATGTGGCATCCCCTGCTGGTCTATGTGGAGAAAACACGTGAAACATTATTATTTTGAAAAATCTCATCCTTTTAAAATCTCTATTTTGGGTTTTAGTAACAATGTATATAAAATATTAGTATAAGAGAACTGTAAATGACATGAAATACAGGAGATACAAAGTGTGGTTTGTCCAAGGGGGTCCAGAGATCACCAGTAGACTGATTAGCTGGAGTGTTGGTCAAAATGCACATGGCCAGGCTTTGCCTGGACCCAACAAATGGTACCCTTGTGTATGGGAAGGGGTCATGGGGGCGAGGAAGGGGGCGGTGCTGCAGAGCCCACATTCTTCCATCAGCACCTTACATGCTTCTTCCAAGGTCTGATACACGTTGAATTATGCATAAGCAACAATATTTAGAAAACATCTGCCAGCTTGTGTTTAGAAAAGTGTTTACACTGATGGCTTAAGGGGCCCCTCCCTGCATTCCTCTGGGGATAGGTTAATGACTTTGCCATCTGGGTTCATCTGTGCAGCAACATTCTTCCTGCCTAATTTGCAGTCTTTCTCTGGCCCTCACGTTTGGAAGAGAATGCGATACAGCCTTGTGCCATCCCTCACACCTCACACCTTCGTGTGTTTACTTTTTGTTTATGTCTTGGCAGTTTATCTTGCAGCACAATATAGTATAGTGGCAAGAGCTGAGTTTATGGTTCAGCAATTTGCTTGACCTCCAATCCACACAATCTTTAAATGAGGCTTGGCAAATTCTAAACCTTTCTAAGCCTCCTTCTCTCACATGGGAACAGATAATGAGTTCATTGATTGTTGTGAAAATTAAATGACATCGTGTATAAATCGTTTTTTTAAAAAGCACTTAGCACAGACCCTGTGAAGGAGTCGGTTCTCAGCAAGAGACAGCAATTAATAACAACAACAAAAGTATCATCTCCACCAACAACAATGAATAAACTTCGTGAGTTTGGGAAACCTGTGGATGATTTGTTTTTTACAGCACCTAAGATGGTGTTTTACACAAAGTAGGGGCTCAAAAACATTTGTCCAGTGGATGAATATGTGGTAATCCATTGGTGAAAAGAAGATTAGGATTTTTAAAATATAAATATGTAATCAAACTGCTAATGTAACTACACTTGTGACTAGAGACCAAATCTGGGCTACTCTTCATAAAACTCAAAGGACTTTGTGCAAAAAAGCATACTTTCCCACATGTTGTCTGTAAGTTTTCTTTATTTACTTTATCAGGCAATTCTGCCTATTGCTTGTCTCTTTAAATTTCATATCTGTTGTCAATTACTAAATCCAGGGTTTTTTTCTCTCTTTTTGCTTGAGATCCACCTTAAGTCAATAATTTCATAAATGACAATTTTCAAGAACATGTGGGCTTTATTTATTATAATGAATGATCCTTCAAAAATTAGACCTCCAGTTAAGGAATTGGCTAATACCTATTTCCTATTTCCTGATGTACCCTACAAACTTCTAACACACACACACACGCACACACACACACACACAGACTTCCAATGGTTATAAACGTAGGATTGTGTCATAGACTTGTAGAGTGCTGTATCAAAGAAAGAGAAAGAGAAAGGAAAAAGAAATATAGGCAGCCTAGAAAAGAAATAAGCAAGTTCGGAGGGAGAGAGAGAGAGACAAAGGATAAAAAGTGCCCCACGGTGAGGCTTCTAACTACAGAAGCATCTTCGGACCCTCTGCTCCTTTTTGTCACTAGCGTTGAGCATTGAGGCCTTAACACTCACCAGGCTCTGCTCTGAGCACTTGCTGTGGATTACCTCATTTACTGCACCCTACAACTGTGTGAGATAATTGTACCTCCTCTCCATTCTACAGATGAGGGAATTGAAGGACAGAATTAAGTAACTCACCCAAACATGCATAGCTAGTTAATGGCAGAACGAGGACGTAAACCCAGCAGTGTGGTGCCATGGCCCATGGTCTTAACCCCTTGGCACCTCTAATGATGTGCCACTTCAAGGATTCATCCGTAACAAGTGTTGATTGAGTGCCTGCCTACTCTGTGTCCTACACTGTGCTGAGTACAGAGAACAGAAGAGTAGACAGACAAGGTCCTGCCTTGGGGGTGAGGGTGTGGAATGGGGGGCTCATAGGACAGCAGAAAAACCCACAAATAGACCGTTATAATGCAGTTTGGTAAGTGTTTTGACAGAGGGAATTGAGGTGCGGAGGTGAACACACAACTAGAGAGATCAAAGGCAGCTTCTTGTAGGGAATGACCTTTACTTGGGCCTTGAAGGACAATGGGAGTTAGATGAGTGCAAATGGAGGAAGGAGGCAGTTCCGGGCAAAGGCTGGAGGACATGGTGCTTGCAGAGAACTAAGGGGGTTGAGAGAGTGGAGAGTAAGATGAGAAGAAAGTGGTAGAGAGAGGCGAGGCTGGGTGTGTATGCAGAAACCCTACTGGTTAAGGGTTTTAGCTGAAGGCAATTGTGCGTCTTTTTGGAAAAAGGAGAGAGAACCCATGGACTAATCCAACAGCTCATTTATCTGCCAGTGTTTCTCCAAAGGTGTGCAGAGCTTCTGATTCAACTGGCCTAGGCCTAGGCACCAGGCATCAGCATTTTTTCAATGAGAACCATAATAATAATAATAGATAATCATGTGATATCTCAGTGGTTATTAAACTTTCGTGTACTTCAGAATCACCTTTGGAGAGCTTGTTTAACACTGATTACTGGGCCCAGCCCCAGAGTCTTAGGTTCTGGAGGTGTGGCGGGGCTCAAGAATGTGCATTTCTAACAAGTTCCCAGGTGGTGCTCATACTGCTTGTCTGCAGCCCTATGTGGAGCGGAATCTCTAAAAGGGAAGCTAGGAAATTAGCCGAAATTATTAAGGGTATTTTAAGACACACTAAAACTTGAAAATCCCTGAGAGGAAGAATAATTAAATCTCTTATCTTCTTTGCTATAATGCTCCTTTAACTTTTAAATATTTCTATAGTTTAAGAAAATCGACCCCAAATATTCCCGATATTCTGGTTCATTTTGGTCTGTAAGTGGTCAAAACAGGGCGACTTGTAGGGTTTGGAATTTTGAAAACCAGCCCTTTGAAACTTTTGTTTGCAAAGCAGGAAGTCACTTGTCACCCAGAGCAAACACTTGAGTCATGAGGTTGCCCCTTTGGAGGGCTTTAGGGGTGTGACTTTTGAGCAAGTTTCTTCACATTTTAGAACAGTATGAATCTGAGCCTTTACAGAAAGGGCTATGAATGTGGAAATATGAGATCAGTGTCCTTGAGTGTGGCCAACTGGCTAAGGCCAACGTATATCCAAAGGGTTGTTTTTTTCTCCTTTATAGATAAGCAGGAAGAGGCTGGGAAACCCAAAGCCACCTGGAACAAGGGAGGAGTGAAAGGATGGATGGGGAAGAAAGGGTCCTGGGTGCTTCACATTTCCCTTTGCTCACAAAAAAAAAAAAAAAAAGAAAAAATAAACAAATCTACCTTTTTTATGTCATGGTCACAAACTGAATTTCTCACCAGAGATTTAGAAGAAAAAGATTCATGTGAAAAAAGGAAGGTATCCAAATTAACAATCTTTAACACAAGTGAGTGGTGAATCAAAGTGAGGCTCCCAGGAGTAGAAATAACCACAAATCATAAAAAGCCAAGCTCCTGTGAGGGTTTTATTACCAGTCCAGTAGCTTAAACTCCTTTATCTATAGTATTGAAATGCAAACGCCATTCCAAATCTCTGGAAGCACCTGGAAATCCTCATTCATCCAAAGTAGATTCGATTCCGTTAAATATCGCTGTTTCAAACAGAAGAAATGGGCTAAGTCTATGTTTTCAGATTGTTCAATACTACACAAGTTTTTGCTTTAGTTCATCGGTGAAATTAATTAGCGGAGCTCCCCAGTCCAGATCCTCACAATAAAATTCAGCCTTTACTGAAAGTCACTTTTGAGCTTGGAAACAATGAGTTCGAAGGGAAGTTGCTAAAAATAATTGGAATTAACAGTGATTGTATGAAAAGGATATAACCAGAAAACTACTTTCATTGAATCCAAGAAACAATAAACTTTTATTAACTTGCTCTTTCCTCTCATTTGTTTAATTTTCACATAGGGATTTTAGTTACATCCCACAGATGCACCCGTTTGTTGTTTATTTAGTGACTTTGCACCTCCACAAGCTCGTTGGGCAGCCAGAGCGCTCCCATTTCCTGAAGTCTCCTCCACGCCTTTGCACTCACTTTGGTTCTAACCCCAGCTTAGCCCTGCTCGGACTCAAGACTCCTACGCGTGGAAAAGAATCCCTAATCAAAGGAGGGAGCAATGACTCCCTGAGACTTTTCCTTTGATATACCCTGAAAAATGAGAGGGAAAATAAGGTGAATTTTAGGGAGAGGTGAGGGCTCCCTGAAGCACTGTAGGGTAGAACACGGGTGGAAGTCTCTGGAATAGTAGTTTTCAGAGTTTAGTTTACACAAGACTCACCTAGAGAGCTTGTTAGTAATGAAGATTCCAGACTCCACCCTGAGACTCTGGGGAGAAGGTCACAGGCAAGGCCTGGAAGTCCTGGTCAGTGGAACCCCCAAGGCCTTCGCAAGCACCCTACCCATGAGAATCACTGGGATGGAGTCCCAGGTGCCGACCTGCGCCTTCCAAGATGCTCCCTCATGGGGAGATGCTCCCTGAGAAGAGCAGGTGGGCCACACGGTTTCATCAATGACTTGGAGGTGGAGGGAGGAAAAAGTTGTCCTCTACCCTCTCAGGGTCTCCGGCTGGGTTGGAAAATTAGATTGACAAAGACAGACTAATAGGAGAAAAGCATGCAAATTTATTTAATGTAAGTTTCATGTGACACAGAAGCCTTTATACAGAAATGAAGGCCCGAAGAAACAGTTAAACCTGAGTATTTTTATGCTAAGTTTGATGAACAGAGGAGAGTCAAGGAAGGCTGTAATACGACAAAGAGTATGAGGTAGGAATAGTAAACCAGGGGAAACTCAGCAAGTCCTGTTCGTTTAGATTCTTCTCAGTGTCCCTCCATCTTGGAGACAAGGACCCTCTTTTCCTCTGGGTATAGAGAGGGCATCTCTCACATGAGGTCATTATGATCCACTTCAGGGGAGAAAGGCAGGGAAGATCAGAGAGACCTTCCTGCTTCTGCCATTTTCTCAAACTCCTTCAGCTTAAAATATCCAGTATGCCAAGGTGCCATATTTTGGGGTAGTGTGTCCTGAACCCTGTCAGCCTCAGCTACCAGAACCTCACTTTCCTTTTTGACAGCAACCCCAAAAGTTCCTCATTATCATTGGCCTCCTAGATGTTTGACAGAGCAAAAAAATACAGAAATAGACAAGTGCTACCTGCCAGTCGACACTGTTAATTGACACTTTAAGGAAAGTAGGAAAGAAGCCATCATACTCAGCTCTGATTTTCTGCTTTTGAGATGGCAGGTGGTGGGGTCTATGGCTGGTGGAAAGTCAGGGAAAGAGAAGATGATGCTTTAGAAGGCACTTGGAACATTGTCATTCTTCTAGCAAAGAATCTTTAGAGCAAGCATTGGAATTCGTTCTGCAGGCTTTCAGGGTTAAAGAGTGTACATACTTCCCAAACACACAAAATTAAGCTGCAAATCATGTGTACTCACAAACTACACGTAACAGAAAACATTCTGGTTGTTGGACTCCTAATATCTCTTTGGAACTAGGTTGGTAACTGATGGAGGGCACTTTGCTTGGGAAAATTGAGATATAGATTCCAAGGTAGGAGCCACGATTGGCCTGAACTGCTCTGCTTAATACAAAGAGGAAAAACTGAGAACCCAGTGGAAAACCCAATAACATGAGATCTGAGCTAGTGAGGCTGGGGAGGGGTGGGGTAAGGGTCGGAAAAGAGATGTTCAGTAACATGGAAGAAAGAAGGGTGTGATGCCACCCCACCAATCCACATGTGCGTGCACACACCCACATTTACATGCACACACCCACACTTACACACACATTCCTTTTGCCTTTACTCTGTTGTATGTTTCAACATAGCATTTTTCCTCATCTATGATACACAACTTATTTTTTTGTTTATTGTCTATATTACTGTATAAGTCAAGGCCCTGGCAGAAAAAATATGACACTCTCAAAGGTTAACTGAAAAGACGTAGGCAGTTAAATCAGCAGGGGGCTGGTATCATCAGGGAGCCCTGGATAGTCTCCCCTAGGGCAGAAAGGGGCAAGAAAGATGGGGTGGGGTGTCAGAGGAGCCTGGCAAGATCTGTGGCTTTGGGAGAGGTGGGTTCCCCAGAATCTGCGGCTGAGGGTGGAAGAACACAGCCACTGTCAAAGCTGCAGCTTGGCAAGGAGGGGAGGGGAGTAAACACCGGGCAGCCCTCTCCTTCCAAGCTGCAGCCTCCTGCTGGGGTCTCCCACTCTCCCTTTCTTCCCATTGCCCTCCCAGACAACAAGGCACTGCAGGCTGTGGGGTCGGCCTCCCAGGGCACAGAGCAGGGCACACAGGGTGGAGAGGGACCTGAGGCCAGCCCTCTCCCGCAACCGGAATGTAACTCCCAGGGGACAGTTGTTTTGGTTACTGCTTATCTCCAGGGTCTAGATTAGGGTCTGGTGCATAGGTTGATCAGTTTTCAATAAACATTTGGTGAAGGAATGAATGATGCGTGCGTTGAAAGAAGAGACACATTAAAAGAAGATTTCAATAGTTATGTAGAGTATGTGATGCCAATGCACACATAGTCCCTCCCATCATCATATTTAATTGAATTCATCCTTGCTCACGATGCTTTCACATAAAGGGATATTTTGAGGGGCAAGTACAGCAGGCAGAGCTGGACGAAAAGAACGCGCGGACACCTGGCATCTGATTACATACATATTATATGAGTAAGTTGTCCAGATGTTCACTTTATACGTTTCTAAATCTTGCTCTTATGAGCAGCCGGACTCAATTGACAGTAAGCGGACCCCAACGCTGTACATCCAGCAGCACAATGGCAATGCTCTGAGGGTTGATGCTCCAGTATCTACAGATGCTAGAATCGCTGGAAGGTTCAACTCCCAGCCAACCCCACCCCAGGAGGACAGAAGGCCTTGGACATGAGGCAGTTCTGGGTTCCATTCTCTCCAAGTCAGTGGCCCTGAGACTGAGTTTCGTGTCTGAAGGATGGAGATGACCATGGTTCCTCCCTCATAGAGCCGTGAGGCTCAGTCAGGTCCTGACCTGCTGCCTGGCATGGTGTCAACACAAGGATTGTTTCTTGTGCAAGATGAGGTCTCTAACCTTGAAAGAGGTGTGGAAAGGGGTGCAGAGGCTCTGCTTTCCGCGCTGGAGCCATTCACTCAGCCTTCTGGATTAGGGAGGAGAGCAGGAGGTAAAAGGACAGCCCGTCCAGAGGGCAGCTTCCCCCATCCCCACGCAGGGCTTCCTGCTTCCTTCCTTCAGGGTCAAGTGGAGCAAAAGCTGGTTTCCCTTCCAACCCCAGTCAGCACCACCCACCACACCGTTTATTTTTTTCAGGTGGCCTGGGGGGCTTAGAACTGTACAAAGAAAAAGAACCACGCAGCTCTTCCTTCCTCTGTGTGTCAGGGAGGTGTTTCCACATGGAGCTGACATGAGGAGCAGGTGGTGGACTCGGGGAAGGGGAAAGGCGAGGCTAGCTTCGCTGGGAGAAGCTGGGAAATGTCTTCATGGGTCGTGGGGTTCAGGCGGCCATCCTTTGTCCTTTTCCAAGGGCTTTCCTGCACTTCTGTTTGCTGGTGGCGAGTGCTTCCTCCGTGCTTTTTGGGTCTGTAGCCCTAAAAGGACCACTCTGAGTCAAAATGCATGAGGCTAATGAAGAGGGAATGGGCCAGCCTCTGATGTGAAGGTCTCCTGTGCTCGCAGGACAGGCTTAGGAGACTCTGCAATCGGCAGCACCGCAGGTGGATGTGGGCAGAGGTCCTCCTGGATGCAGGCAACAGGGCGGAACACTGTCTGTGCAGAACTTAAAATCAATAACAAAACCAACTAAAAGTCTTTAAGCAATAAAATTATCACCACGTGGTGGCAATTCCAAACAATGTCAGTGATAAAACACTCTTCCTAACAAATCTTTTATTGGTCTAAGCTCTAAATAATTGCTGCCATCGCTGCTAAGTTTCAGTAATATAAGGTCCTAATTACCATATTTTTATTACTTATCTTTTAATAAATATTGTATTCTGCATAGAAGTTAATTCACACAACTCTCAGAGAGCAACTCCTGACACACAGGGCCTCAGCGACCTGTGCTTTTTTCCCCAAATAAGTTCCTCACAGTTTGGAACTGTCTGAGCTTGCTCGAAGTGGCTCTCGCCCCTGGGGTATGACATGTCCCCACATTTAAAGAGTAGATTAAAAATAAGTAATCCTAGCGTGGTGGTTGTATAGATAAACAAACTGAACAGGAGCTGCTTCAACTCTGTCATTCTATGGGACCGCATAGAGTTTTTATGTGTGTTTAAAATTTCAAACAGTGAAGGAGAGAGCAACCTGCAAGGTGTTCTCTTTCTGTTTGGCAAATACTGTTTGGTAAGAGTTCACACTTACCGAATTTTGATAATATTTAAAAGTGAAATGTTTAATTTTTTTAGTTGACTGTTTTCAATCTAAAGACTTAACCAAGAAAATAAGGATTATCACTGAAAATAATATTCTCATATAAAAGAGGGAGAAGTTAATAAAAGATGTGGTCCAGATGTCAAATATGCCAGAGGCCTCCGTGGTCCAGAATTGTGTGTGCTGGCTGCTGCCTTCCTCGCTGTATTTGGCAATGCAGAGAAGCAGGGGTGTATGTATGTAGTATGTAGTATAGGTGTACACAAGCGTGTGTGTGTGTGTATTAGTGTGTTTAGGGCACCAGTTGTCTCTCTTTAGGTCATTACATGCTTCATGGGAAAATTTTATGATTGTAAACACAGAAGTCTACTTAAATATTGCCCCTGTTAGTACACATAAATAATCCCTGAGCAGGCACATGATGTATAAGGGACAATATGGGAATATTTCTAATTTAGACTAGTAAGTGATCCAAGGGCCAGAGGTCATTCATAAGAGTGCCCATATTTAATGAGAGCCCAACAAGTTCAAATAAAGAGTCCCAGGCAGAAATACATCCTCTGCGTGTGCACATACTGCCGCGTCAAACACAAAGGCCACGTCTTACTGGCCCTAAATAAAATAGGAAATGGAACAACATTTGAGGAATTCAGGAAAAGACTAAAAATATATGTGATTTTTCCCTTTCTCAGTGTTCTAGGTCAGACGAGGCAAACTCAAGGGACGCGGGCCTGGCATAATCATGTTGATCTGCAGCTCTGTTTTGTGTACTATGTATCAGGTCTAAAAACAGTTTAGTGGTGGGCCAGCCTGGTGGTGCAGCAGTTAAGTTCGCACGTTCCGCTTCTCAGCGGCCCAGGGTTCACCCGTTTGCTGGTTCGGATCCCAGGTGCGCACATGGCACCGCTTGGCACGCCATGCTGTGGCAGGCGTCCCACATAGAAAGTAGAGGAAGATGAGCACAGATGTTAGCTCAGGGCCAGGCTTCCTCAGCAAAAAAGAGGAGGATTGGCAGCAGTTAGCTCAGGGCTAATCTTCCTCAAAAACAAAACAAAACAAAACAAAACAGAAAAACAGTTTAGTGGTCCTGAGAGGCAGACTTTAATTATAGAAAGCAATGTACTTAGTCTCACACATGGAAAGCTGGACCCCCTCATTGTCCTCGGATAGGCCATCAGAACTATGGAGTGCTGGGCAACTTCCATGCAGCAAGGTGACCATCTGCACAACTCTGGGCCACTTCAAAGGGCAGTAGCAGCCACTGTAAACACCTGCGCTTAATCTCTTACCCCATCCGTTTCTGGAAAACTCAAAAAGTAAAAGCTAGAACCCAGAGCAACTAACCTTTGGGTTTACCAACTAGGTCACCAAGACAACTAGAGGGTCAGACAGACTCTCGGAGTTTGCTGTAACAGCATGAAACACAACAGACTGGTGAGAGAAGATAGTGTCAAAGCAGTGGCTCACCCACAGCTTCCATTTGGGGACACATAGAATTCAATGAATCTATAGTAACCCAATCGAACAACTCATGCTTTTCCCCAATACTAAAATAAGCAAGGTGTTCTGAGCAGGAGCTGGTTTACCATGTAATGTGTATAGTATCTGGGAATTACGTGCCCTTCCGTTTTCTTTAAAAGTGATCCGCTACAGGTAAAATAAAAAGTGGTGTTCGTGATCTAACAAGATCTTGCTAATTATCGACTGTTTACTTTCCCCAAAGCTGGGTCACGAGCTCTGTCGTTTTCAGCATTCTGCATCTCCATGCTTTTGAGAGGCGCATTCTTCCTTCTCCCCAGGGAGCTGAACTTCAGAAATTTTGATTAATTTTCATTTGTACTTCATTTTCCATTCTCCCCACCGCTGCCTCCAACTTTATGCTTCTCCTTAGCAAGCTTATTTTAGGCCCTTTTTTGGGGCTGAATTTCAGAACCATTGTTGTTCTTCATAGACACAGGCGTCAGCCAGTCTTTTTCCTATTTCTCTCTCAAGCAAACATTGTCATTGTGCCTGACTTATTATGTTTTCTCGAAAGGGCATTTTGAAAAGAACACATCATTGCTCTGAAGGATTGAGAGAAGTGTTAGCAGAGGGATACAACAGACGTGAAGCAGGAGCCAAAGAGCAGTGACACTGGAGGGAGGTGGCGTACGCTTCAGGGGTGGCGATTTTTTACCACAGAGATGGCCTTCTCGGGTTTACCAGAAGGTGACTTTGACCTATTAGTGTTACCTTCATATTGTAGGTCTTGGACAATTCATTGAGCATCTGTTCCGTGCTGGGGATTTCCAGCTCTATCTCAGAAATTACTTTTACTCTTTGGCTGAGATGGTGGCATACCTCCCCATACACGTAGGGGGACTCCTGTGAGCCTGTCGACAAGCAGCAGGGCATACAGGAGGCAGCAATGTGCACAGTGTGTTAGAACTGAAACCGTGCTGCAAGTGTGATTTTGGAACTAGTGGATTCCCCTGATGGTGTATATCGTAGCCAGCTGAAAAAGAGACGGGAGGTCAAACAAAACTCCCCTGAATTCACTTATTCATTAAAAAAGTATTAGGGGCCGGCCCCTGGCGAGTGGTTAAGTTCTCACACTCTGCTTCAGCGGCCCAGGGTTTCACTGGTTCGGATCCTGGGCACGGACCTAGCACTGCTCATCAGGCCGTGCTGAGGTGGCGTCCCACATAGCACAACCAGGGGCACTCACAGCTAGAATATACAACTATGTACTGGGGGGCTTTGGGGAGAAACAGAAAAAACAAGATTGCCAACAGATGTTAGTTCAGGTGCCCATCTTTAAAAAAAATTAAATTAAATTAAAAGTATTAATTGAACACCTATTTTATGTTCCTTTTCAGTTACCTAGTATTTTATATTTTCTTTTATAATCTCAAATCCAAATTAGTAATTTTTCACTAATAATTTAAAAAACTAATAGTTAAAAAAACAGTTTTTAAACTTTTGGTTCTTGAGGATTCAATTTCCTACTGTCTTAAATATATTAACCTAGGTTCATAGATGCTGCATGAATAAAATTCAGGGGGTCCATGAACTTGAGTGAGAAAAAATATACTTTTATTTTCACTAACCTTTAATTGAAATTTAAGATTTCCTTTAATGAGGAACATGGGTGATAAACCACAGCAGGATTAGCAGTACCTGTGGCTTTGTCATCAATAGAAATCACAGATATTCTTATATCACACTGCTATCTTACAGATCCTCAGAATCCAGTTTACTCTGATCACCACCTAAAACTTGTGATAGTTATTAAACCTGCCTCATTAAATCTTTTAGTTGAATAGACTAATAAAGAAATAAATATATCACTAAATTACATTGTTTTGATATATATATATATTTTTTTTTTTTTTTTTGGCTGAGGAAGGTTTACCCTGAGTTAGCATCCATGCTAATCTTCCTCTCACATTGTTTTAACATTTTGATAACTGTATTTCAATATAATTATTTTCTTTTGTAATCTTATGTATTTTGTTTTATGCATTTAAAAGCATTGTTCTGAGAGGGAGTCCACAGGCTTCACCAGAGACCCAAAAGGACCCATGGCACAAACTCTTTTCTTTAATCCTATTTTAATGGTCCTTTCATCCAGGGCCAGAGAGATACAAATTCTTTCAGTCTTTGCATGTCTAAAAATATCTTTGTTTTTCCCTTATTCATGAATGTTTTTTCAAGTGTGGAGCCAAATGAGGTCAGCTTGGAAGAAAGTACAGGTGAAAAAGGACTCTGGGACCCTGGGCCAAGCCCAGGGCATGTCAATTTTAGAGATCAGGTAGAGGAAGAAAGGCCACCAAAGAAACAGAGAGGAGGGATGGGTGGAGAAGGAGGGACATCAGAAGAGTGGGTGCCACAGAAGCCAGAAGAATATGGGGTTTCAAGAAGGAGGGAGTGGCCAACTCTGTCAAACAGTCTGCAGGGCTAAAGAAGATGAGAACAGCAAATGACCGCTGACCATGGTGACATGGAAGCCATGGAGACCACCATGAGAGCTGCTTTGGGCCGTACTAGGGGGGGAAGACTGATTTCACTGACTTTGGGGCCAGAGAAGAGGGGTGCGGAAGTAGAGACAAAATCTGTGTGTTCTGCTCTTTGGTCAAGATTTGCTGCGCAGGGGAGCAGAGAAATGTTGCAGTCAATGAGGAAAGAGACGTATGTCAAAGGGAGGATTTTAAAGAGGAAATTTAGAGCATGTTTGTGTGCTGATGAGACTGGTCCAGTCCTGAGGAAGGCAGAGGAAACGGGACCCAGAGCCAAGTGGAGGAAGAGGCAGGCCATTCCCAGGAGCAGGGACTTGTCATCCTCTCAAACCCAAACCAGAGGAAAGGTCAAAGACGGCGTGCAGGTGCAGGAGGGTTGAAAGCTTGTATGTAGGAAGATGAGCATTCCCACTTGATCGATTTTGCGTTCTCAGTGAAGTACGAGGGCAGGCCAGGGCTAAGGTTGAGGAGAGACGAAAAGGTGTAACATGGTGATTTTGAGGAGTGAGAAAACTAACATAAATAATAGGATTGTCAGGCGATGTGATTGTGGCAATTCCAGCAACAATTAGCAGGATGATTCTAATGAATAAGCTGTACGTTTGCCCTCAGGCACAGGTAAGAGATGCTTTCTAAAATACCATCCCCCCATTGCACCCCACCTCCCTCAGACCTCATTGCCCTCCTGTGTTCTCTACACTCTTCCATATTAAAGCCTCTTTGATGACTTAAACTAATTCATGCATATACGCAACTCATTAGAAATGGGCAATATGTCAACATTTCAATAGTATTTGAGTCAGAGAAGAGTTCCTTCACTTAAAGGAATTAGTCTCTAAAAGTGTCAGTTTAGGAATCTGGGGCAGGTGGACACAGGTTTTTCTGTTGCTTCTCAAATCCTGCCACAGAGGTGAGAGTCTACACTCCTGATGTCAGCTGGTACCATATTTTTCAGACCACTATGGTGCCATTGCCTCCACTTTTGGTTCAGCTGTATTCTAATGTCTTAGAAAGAATCATTTAATCTTCTTCCATGAAAGAACATAGGCACTGGAAAAATTGCACTGATTTATTTAGAGCATCATTTCTGGCACTAACTAAATTGTGAACCAGGCATCATAAAGAAAAGGCTACAAGTTTCACACCAGTGTAATATTGCCTCTGTCTCTACTCAGAAATCATTGCTCCTTCTAAACATTATGTATAGGGTTAAGCACCCTACCTGTAGCTGTGGGATGGTCCCAATTTAGAGGTAGAAGGAAAAGCTATCTTCACAGTATCTGGAGGGTTGTGGGTGGGCACCACGGCGTAATGTTAAGAGTCCTGCATGAGAGACCGAAGACCTAAATTCTGATTCTGGCTCTGACACTGACGGGTGCTGTGACCTTGGTTAAGCTGCTCAACTTCCCTCTGACATGAGGTAGCTGGAACGAGTGATCCCCGCCCCCATACTCTAGAATTATTTGATTCTGATTTTTCTCTTGGCATGAATGACTCTTCATCTTATATTTGTCTAGTGATTTTGGCATCATGGCTGTTCGCTAATAGACTTGATAAATTCTGAGGAAATTACCTCTATAATCAGGGGAAAAGTGGAAGAACCTTTCTTTTGGTGTCAGAGGAAATGCTGAGTTTCTGAAAACAGTAGAGAGCAGTGGAATCTGCATGGACATGCACTTAGGCGGACCAGGTTTTGCAGGCTCGAACTAGGGTCTGCCAGATGTTGCAGGTCACCCTGGCTGTTACCCGAGGCATGTGACATCTGCTGCTGTAGAGAACCTGCACCCAGCAGGCACAATCAAGGAGCAGAAGTTAGAACAGGAGTGACCACCTAGTGTGCATGGACAAAAGAACTTGTGCACTTTAGAAGAAATGCAACTTTCCTCTAACTAGATTTCTTCCCAGACCAAGCCAAGAAGGAATGCCCATGGCCTCAAATTCCCTGCTCTTTTCCATCCATGATACTGGCTGGGGCTTGGGGGGAGACTGAAGGAGGAGGAGGTAATGACAAATTTGGTCAATCAATGACTCTGATATCATGTGCATTATGGCTGCAGCATGTGGGTAGCATATGTCATGCCATGGGCATCAGTAAGTACTTCCTACTCCATGGATGGCAAGTCACCTGTAAGAACTGAAGGTAGAATCTGAAGGCTGGGATGGCTCACAGGCCATTGATGGTCAACCCTCCACGAGAAAATGTCAACAAAGGTCAAGAGAGGGCTGTTGATGGCACCTCTATAGAGCCACATCCTAAATCTACCTCCATTTCCCCATATGCCGTCCCTTCCTCTTCTGGGAAAAGGCAGGGAAGGTAGTGCTTGGGAGAGTCTTAAACAGGGCTCCATTTGGAGGGTGCTCTGGGTTTCTGACAGAAGCTAGGGCCATCACTGGAGGCCTAAGATGGTGCGTAGAACAGGGCTGTCAACTATATCCAATGGGTTCAAAAGATGGAGCTTTGGGATCTTCCATAGCAAAATAATATAAATATCTGAAAGATATATGCACAGAGAAAGCATGGTAACTCCGTCTGTTGGTGGAATTGGTCCACAACAGAGAGTGCAAATAGAACCTGAGAGGCGGCAGCCAAGCGCGAATATGACCAACTCCAATTAGCAGAGACTATGCCAAGGTATACACATAAAAGATAAGAATAAGACTATTTGCATATTATAAAACTGCCCGATTATTTGTTGGTTCCTTCCTCGCATGGGGACAGGTCAGTGCCAGAGGGGAATTTCCTTGGCCTCGATATAGAAATACCAAAAGCGAGCTGACCCTGGGCCACATTGAGTCAAAAGGGTCACCAAAAGTTGGTTGTAGCTTGAAAAAAATACAGGGCTGCTTCTGCCAAGACGTGGAGGTGGGAGTGTTTTACAAGTGGAAACATCTTGCGCTTTTGTATACACTTCTGCTGGCTATATCCTGATACTGTGGCATTTGTAACTTTGATGTGTACTACACTTTCAAATACTCTTCTTTAGTGACCCAAATAGGCAGCTCCACCCTCAGAGAGTTTATATTCTGGTGTGGGGGCATGGAAGGTGGAGACAGCCGATAAACAAAATTAACAAGTACATTATGGTGCATTAGAGGTGACAGGTGATATGGAAAAAATTAATCAGCGAAGGAGGATTGGGAGGGCTGGAATGTGAAATATGGCGGTCAGCAAAGTCCTCACTAAGAAAGTGATGTTTGGGCAAAGGTGGGAATGAGGTGAAGGAGTGAGTCTGGAGGATGTCTGGGCAAAGAACATTCCAGGCTGAGAGAACAGCAAGTGTGAGGACTTTGGGATGGAATTGTGCCTGGCTTGCAAGGAGGCCAGTGTGGCTAGAGCAACGTGGGGAGAAGTAGGAGAAGAATTCAGGGAAGAGTGATGGAGGGGCAGGGGTGCTGATGGTGCAGGCCTTACAGGCCCCTGGAAGGACTTTCACCTTGACTGTGTGCTCCATTGCGCCTGCTTGGGATGGGAGCACCAGAGGGTCGAGTGTAGGTGGACACTATACACGCGTGTTTGATGTAGACTAGTTCCTGCCCTCAAGGTGCTTACAATCAATGCATCAAAATAATCGTTGGAATGCCGTGCGGTAAAAACACGCGTACCTGGTCGGATGGGATCAGGGAGAAGGAACACTGGCCCGGGCTGGGAGGGCTGGAAGGGTTCTTGGAAGAAATAACCTCTGCAACTCAAAGGGAGACTAAAAGTTAGCTAGGAGAAGAAGGGGGATGGGCAAGGGGTCAAACAGTATAGAGCGTGCAGGCAAATGCCCATTTATTTGGCGCCGACATTTCTGTCAGAGAAAATAGCTCTGTCTCCAATGAGGTTATACCCAGAAGTCCTGAGAGACACCACATGCTAACACAAACATAGATAACATGACTGCGGAATTGGTTCATCTGGCTGCACCACTGCAGTCTGGTTGAAAAAATTGGGGTCCAACTTGCCACCAACGCCAACATCTTAGAATTCAGGAGAAGGGCCTCGGCCACAGCCACTTACAGCTGTAGCTGCAACAGGGCAAAGTCTTCCCATCAGCGGTTAAGTCTGGGCTGCAGCGAAGACCATATGGTGGTTCCATTTTCTATTTGCCTTTGTTTTCACGGCAAAGTGAGTGCAATAAGCGCAGAGTGTTCCTAGCAACAAACAGGCCCATGGGTGAGAGAGGAATTGCTCCCCAGAGAAGCAAAAGGACAGCCACCTTGACAAAGCCCCATTCTATGTCAGAGAGCCAACTGCGCCTGGCTGCCCAATGCAATGCAAGCTAGAAAAAAGACAGAGCCTTGTAGAATGAGCATTTCCCCAGGGGCTCCCTGTGACGGCATGGTACTTCTTAAGACGAGATGTAACCAAGTCAAGTTCCCCTACATTGTTGCTGTCCACCTGCGAAGTTCTTTTAGTGTCCTTTGCCACCACGTTCACGTCCAATTTCCTCCTACATGTTCTTCATCCCTCCCCAACACTTCTGGCATCATTCATCTACATTTATACTAAGCCACTCAAGTCTCCCCCAAAGGAACCAAATCTTACCACAGAGACAGGATATATTTCAGAGGCATCTTCAAGGTGCCAATCCATGTGGAGCCAGAGGCAAAGCTAGCAGAAAGCACAGGCAAAGACAATAGCAAATTCATGCAACAAGAGCCAACATCTCCACATGCTCACGCTGTGCCAGGCACTGGTCTCAACATTTTCACTTGTATTTACCACATTTAATCTTCAAGACAGCCCTGAGGTAGGCATCATTATTACTCTGATTTTACAGACAAGGAAACTGAGGCACAGAAATATTAAATAACCTGTTAAGTTTCCATGGAACTGGTAGTGAGCAGATCTGGAGTCCACACTCCTATCTTCCAGGCTCCTCTGGGCTTCCAAGACGCAGGTGCTTCTTTACTACTTATATTTAATATTATAGACTTCTAGTGTAAGAAAGAATCTGGGGTGTCTTTGTCCATTTCCTATAGAAAAAGTCAATACCACAAATATCTAGCATAAGAAATTAATTTGGAATATTTTAGAATATGGTTTAAGCTGTTTGGCTCTGTGCGTATGTGTCTTAATATTCTTCCTGGTTTTTTTGAGGCCAAGGGTAGTGTTTCATATAGAATCAAAAGATTTGTTTTTCATGGTGATTCACCACTTTACTATAGTAGCTTTTAGTGACAAATAACAGAAAGCCCGGTTAAGACAGGATTAAATAATAAGGCCCTTTATTGTGCCACTAACCGTAAACCCAGAGGTAATGTGCCACATGTCCAAGCATACCCCAGTGTCCAGCAAGGAGAAGGAGAGCACCATGTTTTAGACCAACCCTGGTGCACCCCCTGAGCACATGGCCTGACCCGGGCTGGCAGCGGAGAAGAAGTGGAGGGTCAGCTGCGGGTGGACAAGACGAGCATCTCCCAATGACAGCATGGAGTCAGGTGAAGAATACAGCTGAGTATCAGTATCAAGAAGCAGAATAATAATATTTTGAAGGTACATCCTCTTTTTGCTAAAATACTTAACTTTTGCCTCAAGCCTGAGAGCTACTGGGAGTTGCTGACATGTGTAAGGGCGATGGCCTTGGCCAGAGGCGAAGGTGGGCAAGGAGAGGGAGCCCGTGTGGCACAGCGAAAGCACGTGAGCTTGGAGGGTTAGAGCCCAGGTCCCCAGAGAGGGACGAACAGCTCTCAGGCTCTTCTACGCCAGGCTTTCATGGGGCCTATGAGCTTAGCAGCGTTGTCATCTACTTTCACGCATCATGAAACTGAGTCTCAGTGAGGTCTTGTAATGTGCACAAGGCCACATAAATAGAAATCTGTGGGGCTGTAGTCTGAATCCCTGCCGTGTGACACTGGAGACCTTGCTGTCACATTCCGAGGGTTTCTTGAAATACAGTCTTGGGACTACCTGCATCACACCCACCAATTAGCCACAATGCAGAGTCCTGGCTCCAGGCCGGGCCTCCTTCATTAGACTTTCCGCGGGCCGGGCTCTAGAGCAAGCAACTGAACAGCATTCTCCACACTGAGGTCCAAGAACAATGAACAATAATCTATTATTTCCCCTCTGTGTTCTCAGCTTGGCAAGTCACTGTTTCTCCTTGGGCCTCAGTTTCCTCAGTTGTAAAATGAGGATGGTAGGGTCACTTCCAGCTAAAAAACTCTGATTATAATTCATCTTTAAATGCAACAATTTGCAGCCTGCCAAATGGCCCTTTTCCGTGTATCTCCTCATC
This sequence comes from Equus caballus, assembly GCF_041296265.1. Lineage (NCBI taxonomy): Eukaryota > Metazoa > Chordata > Mammalia > Perissodactyla > Equidae > Equus > Equus caballus. The sequence continues at coordinate 48,889,408 of NC_091703.1, read as the reverse complement.
TTTAAATGTTAGTGTTATTGAGATGATAACTTTTAAGTGTCACAGAATATATAGTCTGTTGCACAAATATTCATAGAATTCCTCTGGAAATCTGGGAGAATTAGACCCCCCCTTCATGTGGCATATTTAAAGCACAGCGCCCCCTGCAGCCCAGAGCTAGGACCAAACGACTTCTTGAGGTCTTCTACTCCAGGGATTTTTATTTCTCTGACTTCTTGACACTTCTAGAGACAAGGAACTCATGGATAATTTTAATTTCCCTTCTCCTCAGAAATCACAATCTAATTTAGTAGACATCTTTCAAAGGTTTAAACCAGGCACCCAATGCCACTCTCATTAGTTCTAACCCATTTTGGGTTTGCTCTGGTTTCGGTTTTTTATTTTTTCTTCAGAGAAAGGAAAGCAAGAACTAGGGGTATTAGCTAAACAAGTCCGGCCACTCAGTGGAGACACTTCCAGATAAGAAGGCTCTGAAGGACTTCCCATGGGCGTGAGGGAAGTCGCACACGCCATCCGGGGAAGAGGACCAGGAAATCACTGCTTGTTTTTCAGACAGCAGCGACGCTCATTGAGATGGCTCTCTGAGGCTCTGAGGACCACGGCAGGGAAGCCCTCGGTCAGGAGTGAGGCGGAGCGTGGCGGGGAGCTGCCAGTCCTGCCCGAACCCTCACAATGAGTCCCACTTGGCTCTCCCTTCACTGGCTGTGAGGCCTTCTAGGAGCGCAAATGGCCTCATAGTGGAGACCTGGAAGCTTCCAGGCATCTGATCAGAGTCGGAGCTGGCCTGGGGACTGCACTGCTAGACAGGTAACAGGCATTTCTCCCACTGTGGTCTGTCTCCCTTTGCAGCAAGACTTCGGGGCACCTCAGTCACTTTGACACTCCTTTACGACATTGTCTGGTTGTGATCTTCTTTGCCTGACTTTCTCTTACATAGCTGTGACATGTATGTGGTGAGCGTTAAGCATGTCTGGTCAAGAGCATTGTGCAGCCGATTAGTCAAGTTGAGACTGTATTTAGGGAGGTTATCAGGCACCGAGCTGGGATCTTTTTATGGTTTTCTCTATAACTAAGAGAGCTATTTTGTTTGTTTGTTCGGTTGGTTTTTTTAATGAATTTTCCCATCCCTGAGCCAGAAAATACCATAAAGACCAGAGCATTGGTGAATTACTATGTGAGCATTTCCACGGCCAGGCAGCCGGGTCGCAGCTGTGCTGATGAAGGGGAGGCTGCATCCTCATACACCGGGAGGAGCGCGGATATTCTCTCAGCTCCCAGGCAGCCCTGGGGCAAGGGGCGATCCCCGAAATGTGAAATGGAAGCCGCTGCCTCCCACTCATGAGAGAGGAAAGGGGCTTGCAGACAGTGCTGGGCAGGATGTCAGGAAGAGAGCAGGGATTCAGAGCTGGGTAGGCTTGCTTTGGGCATTCTAGAAGGGAGGAAAAGCTCTAAGATGTGTGGCTTGCTTAAATGATGTTTTCTTATCCTCTGTAGGAAGCCAGGCTGCGCCACTTCATGGCAGCTCAGTTTTTCCTTTCATAAAGGGCTGATGTTTTCCGTCTTTCGTTTTTGAATTGCATGAATAATGCAGGAATCTATTCATCCTGTAAGAGACTATCTCTAACAGTTTTTCAAGCCCCACACCCCCCTACACAACACTCTTTTTTTCCCCAGAATTATCCTGTCAAGAGTTTGTCCCGTATCTTACCAGTTAAATGACTGATTTTCTGTCTTCCCAGCTCTTAGGGCCAGCCAGGGCACACAGGAATACAATAAATTCTCACTGTCAGATTCACGTATTGATCCTTAACAATACCTGCCACTCAGTGGAAAGATAAAATGATACATGCAGAGTGTGAACAGCTCTTTTAGCACTTAGAAAAGTCTGAAAGAGTTTTACTCATTTTTTACCATTATTATCTTTGTGTCGGTTTTGGCTTTAAAATTAATAATATCCATGACAACTTCTCATGGATTAAACTCTAGATTTTCCAACTAGAGGTTTGGGCTTCTCTCTTGAAGGCCATCAAAGGCAGCTTTGTTCTGGAAATGAAAGGGGAAAAAAAATAAAATAAAAGGAAATTAACTAGATAGATGGATAGATGTCAAACCAAAGAATAATTAGAAAATACTTTCAATTGCTATGTGGTATTTTCTTGCTTTTGCCAAGCTTTCTCCACCCCAAACCAGAGGGCCACTTGGTCCTGCTGATTTGGGGCATTCTGGAGCACTTTCTTGACCATGCTGTTAAATTTGCCATGATCCCTTCTCCTGATCCCCGGCTACCGTGATGAGCCATTTCACCCTCCTGCATCGAGCTGGCCCCCTGGCAGTCTTCCTCTCCTTTCACCAGGCCCCGGGGGAAGCAGCTCTCCTAGTCCCATTTTATGGAACACAAAAATGAGAGCTTTGGAGGTTGTTTGTTCAGCATCACACAAGGAGTCCTTTTGGGATGCTGAAATGAGAAGAAACCCAGATCTCTGGCTTTCCAGCCCCATTCTTGGTCAGTAATATGAGGATAAAAGTCATGTGGAATAGAGAATTAAGGTGATTGACTGGATTCTGTCAGTTTGGTAGCAACGTGGAAGATGTTTTTCTGGGAATCAAGCTATTGCCTGATCTAGACTTTGGAAGAATGTAATACTTGTTGCCTGTTAGTAGCACCCCAGAAACTGACCAAAAAGAAAACAGTGCCCAGCGATTTTCCTGGAGCAATTGAATCAGAATTTCTGGGGAAGGGGCCCAGGCCTGCTATTTATTACTATTATTTTTTTAATCTCTGAAGTGATTCATTTATGCCACGAGGGTTGAGAACCACTGAGTCCTGACTGTCAGAGATAAAGTGGCTCACTTGAAAAGCAGAAGCAACACCCGTTCATGTGGCCAAAAATTTGGGGCCAGAAGTGCCAGCAGCTGTGAGCATCACGTATCAGGATACTGGCCGCTGCTGTTTATGACAGGGGCAGACGCCTCTCACCTCTGCACGTGACAATGAAGAAGAGTTGACAATGGCACTTCCTTTTGAATTTAAATCGGAACAACCCTGTTGACTTCACTGCAGATGCTCTGGGCTCCCTGTTACTTGTGGATTTTATGAAATCAGTTTAAATGTTCTAGGTAAACAGGATGTGCTCTTCCAGTGCCAAATGACCATGGGAGGTTATGCATTTTACTCAACGTCACTTTAACATGTTGTGTCCCAATCTCAAGAAAAAGGGGAAAAAGAAATACTAGCTATCCTTTGCATGGTCCACCACTTTCTGGATCGATCTAGATATGGATGGACAATAAATCAGGGCTGCTTTTACATAATAAAACGTGCCCCTAGAACCTTTCTCCCGCCGACATTTCTCAACATAGTTCAAGTTTGCATTGCTCATTGGTGTAATCTTTGTCTCCCTTATAGGGAGCACTAGGAGGGCCTTCCTCAGCTTATCTCAGTTTCCCCTGGGCCCACAAGTTTTGGCCCAGAATACATGCAAAAGGAAGGCTTGCTGAGTTAAATATCTGCACTGCGTACACTGAATTCGCGAGTTATTTACCAGCTCAGTGTTTCCGCTCACATGGCATGATTCTGAATGTGATTGTTAAAATAATTGGAATCTTGCTCCCTGTTTCCTAAAAGACAGTCACAAGAGTGAAGTCTTTAAAATCACAGTTTCGTGGAAGCACCTGTGCTGGAGAGACTTGCTGTAGAGTTACAAAGGCAGAAAGTCCTTTCCTTTAATAGCTCATATTCCCAATGGGAGGCAAGGCATGGGCACTGAGAGTTTTCATAATAACAGGAGATATTTATTGAGGGCTTACAATGTGCTGGGTGCTCCGCTCAGTGCTAACAAAGATTGTTAACTCAGTTATTCCAATAATCCCATACCTCGGGTGCTATCATCATCCCTATTTTATAGATAAGGGGACACACAGTTCCAGGTGAGCTGCTGAGGCACACAAAGCCAGCATGTAGTGGAGCAGGGAATCCAGTTCAGGCAGCGTGACTTCAGAGTCCGTTCGCCGAATTACTCTCCTACGCTACAAAACCACAATAGTGCTGCCAAAAGAGCCACGTGGCAGAGCCAGAGGAGCAGCTGAGCACAGGAATGCAGTGTTTGCAGGAGAAAGATGTATTTCTGGGGAAGACAAGAAAAAAGACAGTGTGCTATCAAGGTTGAGTTCAGACTGTGGCCGCAGACTCAACTACTTACTGTGTGACCTGGGATGCGCTACTTAATTTACCCAAACCTCAGTTTCTTCATCTGCAAAATGGGGATGATGATAGTTCTAACAATAGAAGATATAAGGATTAAATGAAACTAGTGCACGCACAGTGCTTAGCTTAATGCCTGGCACATAGCGAGGGCTTGGTGAACAACAGCAATTGTCGTTGTTACTAATGAATAAGCAAGACCTGAGATGAGGGGTAAATCTCAGAAAGGAGGAGGAGAGCATTTCAGTTGCCAAGAATAATATGTGAAGAAGCTGAGAGGTAGCAATCCATCGAATCAATATTTATTGTTAATGTTTATGACGTGTTTTGCAAAAGAAGGTACAATAAAGGCTTGTGAGTGGGTCAGCCTGTTCTGCATCCAAGTGTTATGGAAGAATAGGGTGGCGGATCTGGGTTTACATGAGGTTGTGTGATCAGGCCAGCCAGGTGAATTAGCCCAAATATTCTCTGGGCGTTTGCTTGTTTAAAGTATTTGAATGTGGTACAGTAGCGATCTATGAAAAATAGCATTGTAGGCAAGTTGATCAGCTGATGGTGTGCTGGATTGTTGAGCAGGGAAGAAAGGAGAGAGGGAGCTCATTCAGGAACTTGCTGCAATTGTCAGATGTGAGATGACTATGTCCAAACCAATGTGGTGGCCAAGGAAAATAAATAGCAGCGGTGGAGTCATTTAGTGACTGGTTGATTCCTGCCCTCGATTCTTGTGTCCGAGGATACCTGTGGGGTGATGGGCCTGGGAAACTGGGAAATAAAACCAGCAGTTGGCAAAACTGGGAAGAGATGGGTTAGGAGATGGCAGTGGGAGAGAAGAAGACACGTACAGCTTTAGATGAGCTGAATTAGACCCACGTGGAAATAGATGTTGGAGAGATGCTCCTAATATTTAGCAAAGAGCTCAGGGTGGACATACAGTTTTGGGAATTGTCACATAAATCAATAATTAAAACTCTAGAAGTGGACAAGCTCCTTAAGAGAAAGGGTGTCAAGAGAGATAAGCCAAGGACCCAGGAGTGGTTTTCGCAGGACCTCAGTGAGACGGTTGTAGGAAGAGGAGGATGGAATCGTAGAAGGAGGAGGGAAATGAGCAAAAACTGGAGGGATGAGAGAACAGGAGAGGGAAAAGGGGGTGCCACAAAGGAGGAGGCCCTAAATGACGTCAGAAACCACGGAGGATGAGGACTAGTGAAGAATGTCATCAGGTTTTCCTTTAGAACATACTTTTCATAATGAGGTGAGGACTTCATTTGGGCAGAATGTCCAGATTCAGGAAATCTTGGAATGGCCATGACTTCTCAGGGTACTGTATATTTGGAAAAAAAAAAAAATAACATCTTTTTCATTTTGAATAGTACACACACATTCTTCTTAAAGTCTAACGTAATCACTAGGGGGGAAAGACAATTTAAGAGAAGTGAAGTCGCTGGCCGAAGACAGCAATGCTTGGTCTCAGGGAGATGGAGTGGATGAGGGCATGAAAGGAGGAGACAACAGGGAGGATGGCGCTGCCGATTATTAAAATGTTGGACTATTTTAAACCAAGTGGTAAACAGCTGCCCCCGGAGGGCCCAGAGTGCCCTCCACCCACCTCTGCCGTAGCTTCCCAGCCCCTCGCCTTGGAAACCTCCCACACACTCCCCACTGTCTAGCAATGAAGGCCCTCAGGCCCCTGATCCTGCACAGTGACCAGAGACTGCTCTGATTGGTCCATTATTGTTATTAAAATACTCCAGTGTCATTTTGAAATTCATCTGATAAAGGGTAGAACCACAGAACTTAAGGACCAAACCTCCACCCAAGGGCTCTGACGTGCCATCAGCACTGCAGCCAACCACACGGCCACCCTCCATCCCAAAGGGAATGCACCCCCAGCATTGTTTGGCCAGGGCTTAGGGAAATCCCTTCATATGGTCACAGAAAGTAGCAAGATAGAAAAGATAAGAGCAGAGTTAGGAACGCAGTGTTTTCCTAAAGATGGCAATCTCTTGCTTAAAGGTTCAAATCCTCCAGTGATTTACAACAAGAAAGAAGCATAAAATGTTATCAACGCTGCACACATGTGTTTCCAAGTTTTGGAAAACTTGCCCCCATTGTGTACAAACAAACGTTCCTCTGTAATCTGATAGCGCTGAGCCACCCTGACACAATGCTGCTGCAGGACCTTGTTTCAAGGCAAAGGAAAATTAAATAGAGAAGCATTTTTCAAGGCAGTTCTTTAATTGGTATTGTGTTTCGTGTTTGTGTTAAATAAATATTTAGCTTATAGTTCTGCATGTGTGAGGGATGAGTCATCTAATTGAATAAGGTCGGCAAAGATAACTCTTATTAAGTGGTCCACTGCCGTTGAAAATACAGATCTCTGAAGACAGGCTCTTGAAGTTATACTGGAGGATTTTTAATCTGTATTTCTACAATTCAGGAGGGAGCTCACTGAAGACATCCTATCCTTATTGTAACCCTGTGCCTTCTAGAGATGAACAAAGAGTAATAATCATGGTGAAATTTGCTATGAAATTCCTCCTGAAATTTGGTATTACCATCCATCATCTGCCATCAACTCTGCTTTCAATTATTCTCTAGTAGTAGAATGATATATGGGATATCTATTTCCAGTCTCTCGCCTAGTCTCTATTTTGATGAGAAGTACACGTTTTAAAAGTAGCTGCCTGAGGGGCTGGCCTGGTGGCGTAGTGGTTAAGTTCGCACCCTCGGCTTCGGCACCCCGGAGTTTGCCAGTTTGGATCCCAGGTGCAGACCTACACACTGCTCATCAAGCCATGCTGTGGCAGGTGTCCCACATATAAAATAGAGGAAGATGGGCACAGATGTTAGCTCAGGGCCAGTCTTCCCCCCCACACACACAAAAGCTTCCTGAGCTTATGGACTGTACCCCAGAACACAGGGAGCAGGGCGTAGGGAGATATGCCCTCGGCTTCTTTTTTGTCTAGTCAGCCAGCCACTGGCCAAGGTTTAGTGGGAGGTATGGTTTCCTCTTGATATTTCCTTGATGTTGTCCTACCACACAATACAATTAGTACCTTTTAAAAAGAAAACCATGTATATCACAGCACATACTGTGTATGACGTGAAAGCCAAGCAGGTTATCCATGGGAAGACTCTCCACTCTCTCTGCTCCACTTTGCAACCAAATTTCTGGAGTTTTATGTGCTCACCCTCTCTAGGTCCTCACCTCCCACACTCTACACTCTTCCCAATGTGCCTTCTTCCCCCATACCCCAGTGAGATCCCACTTACTAAGAACACAGCATGTTTCTAAATGCAGTGGGCAATCTCAGTCCACTCCTTAAGGGACCTCTTAGCACCACTGGACATCGTTGACCATACTCTGCTTCTTGAAACTTGGCCTTCCCTTGTTCTAGACTCACTACTAGCCGTTTTTCCCTCCTGCCTCTGTGGTCTCCCATTACCAAACATTTTGCCTCTATCATCTTCCTTGATTGTGTAGGGGAGGAAGATATTTCCTCTACCCACTCTGGGTCCTTCTGGCCAGACAACGAATTAAATTCACATGAAACAGAATAACAGGAGAAAATTAAACAAAGCTTTATAACACGTATACATGGGAGAGGCTCAGGCAAACTGAGCAACTCAGCCAACTGGCCAAGGCTGCCTGTTTAAGTATCTTCAGCTACAGACAAGGAGGATGTTTGGGATAGTGGTTTGGGGCTTCAAAGGGGAGGAAGGCAACCCATATGGAAATGGAAAAGCAAATGTTTGGTAAATAGAACTTTGATAAGAGTGGGCTTAGCAAGGATCCTCCCAGTCTACCAGAACCCAAAGTTATGTATGGTGATGGCCTATCCTGGGGACAGGCCTTTATTTTAAATTTCTTTTAGGCAGTTAGGAGGGAAATGTCGAATGTTCTGCTGAGTCTGAGCCTTTATTGTCTTCAGCTAGAAATAGTCTGCATACCAGAGTGGCACATCTTGGGGCGGCCTGCCCTGAGCCCCATCAATTGATTATTGGAATTCTGTGAACCTTGGTCATAGGCCTTCTTCTCTACTCTCTCTACTGTCTTCTTAATCAGTCTTACCTACTCCTGTGGTTGCAATTACAAGGTCTGCCTGTCCTGGCTCCTGCTCACCTCACCAGCCCCATTTCATACCCTTCTCCTGCTCCCTTTTGGTGTTCCAGCCCCTCTGGCATGCTTGAGACAAATCAAATTTGCCATGTGTTTTCCCACCTCAGGGCCTTTGCACATGTTCTTCTTTCTGCCTGGAACCTTCTTCCTCCCCTCCCTGTCACCTGCCCATTTGTTTTCGGCTAACTCTAACTCATGCTTCAGATTTCAGCTCAATTGCATACTTCCTCTGGGACACCTTCCACAGATCCCCAGTGCTGGACAACTTCTACAAGTTCCCAAGACTAGCCTCTCACCAGGCTCTATTAGAGAGTTCAGCACAGTGGTTAAATGGATCGGCTCTGCCGTGAGACTTCCTAGGTTCAAATTCTGGCTCTGCCAGTTACCAGCTGTGTGATTTGGGGCAAGTATTTAACCACTCTGTGACTCAGTTAATTTGATCTCATACTGTTAATTAGACATTGTCCTAGCACCCCTTCATTGGAATTGTTGTGACGATCAAAGGGTTTAAGATAGTCAGTGTTCAAGCCAGTGCCTGGCACAGAGTAAGTGCACGACAAATATTTGTAGTGTCATTATTCTCCCACGTAGAACTTTCACAATCATAGTTAAACACCGAGTTGAGTAATTGATGCTTTATTAACGTCATCTACTCCATTAGACTCTAAGCTCCGTGGAGACAGGGACCATTCTCTGGTTTTTTTTCCACTTCCCCTGCACCTAGCAGAGCATGTGGCACCTAGCAGGACTTAATAAATGTTTGTCCAGTGTGTGAATGCACGGATGAGCGCATGAGTGGGGGAATCAGCAGGTTTGTTTCATGTAACAATTACAGTAATGAATATAACACAAGTAGGAAGGCTAAGGGTCTAGATTAAGAGGGGGTGTTCAGAGGAAGTAGCCTCTATTTATAGCTGAACAGATCAGGGAACCTCCAGCCAGAACGTGGCCTTTTGCCTGGACATTGAGGGGTGGATAGAATTTGAATATACAGTGATTTTCATAGGGCTTAAGGGCAAGACAAGACGGAGATTAACAAACCAAGTAAATGGCAGCATTATTTCATCTTTGCCAAACACTTAAAAATAATTTGATAATAATAACTACTTCTCCCTGTCCCCGGGATTAATTCTCAAAGATTAGTTTTTGTATTTTTACTTTTGCATGAACACTGGAAAATCTCTTGCACTATTTTAAATTACGAAAAAGCAACCAGCTTCAGTAGTGAAAATATGACAGATGCTTATTAAATACACCAGCTCTGAAAAATAAAATCCAGGTCGTGGAGGGCCTGGATTATCAGTAAAGCGATTGCCTTTACTCTGAAAGCAGTGGGGAGCTGAGCAGAGAGTGGCACATGAGAAGAGCACTTCTGGAAGATGGGTCTTGCCTCCAAGTAGACGTTGAGGCAGAGAGGAAGAGAACGGAAGCCATCACAATGGCATGTGTGAGGGCCAGTGAAGGCCTGGAGTGTATAGTTAATCAGAGGTGGGCTGGATAAATGCAACAGATGATTATGATTAGGCTCAGAAGCCTGTGTGAGGTTATGTTGGATTTGAAATAATGATGAGCAATTTTAGACTCTTTGAACAGTACTGGGACCTTCAGAGGCCAACTCCTACACCCCAATTTTTACGTCACTGAGTGTAGTTTTGCTGATAAGAAAACTGAGAGGTGAAGTGACTTGCCATAGGTCACACAGCTGATTAGTGGCAAAGCAAGGCTAGAACTCATGTTTCTGGTTGCCTGGTTTAATACCCATATAGAGAAAGTTTTCCATTTATTCTTATTGATAACCCACCAAGAAGATCTCGTGGCCCAAATGGTACCTTTTCCCCAGTGGAATAGACTGCTTAGTTTATCATTTTGCCACCACCATATATCAGCTGTGTGGCCCTGGCGAGTTATTTATCCTCCTAACCTTCCATTTCCATATCTGAGAAGTGGGGATAATTTAGTTGTACCATAGGATCGTTGAGAGGGTCCAATGACAATCTTTGAAGAGAGCTTAGCACCATGCCTGGAATGTGGCGAGCACCCATAAATGACAGGGATCTATATCATTGTCATCATCATTATTGAAGACCATTATTCTCCATAATCCTATCATAAATGGCTTGCCTGGCTGTAGGACAATATTATTATCCAGAATCCTTGGTTGATCTCTTGAGTCCTGACTGACTCAGGCCCTAGCTGCCTTTGAGACACACAGCCCTTCCTTGTCCTTAGTTTTCTCATCTGAAAGACTAAGGAGTGTGTCTGGGGGGGAGGAGGGGGCGGTGAGGGGGGGGGGCTCGAACTAGAGATGAATTCTAACTTGCCTTCCAGTTCTGATTGTCTACGTTTTTATGCTCTTTTCAGACGCACCAAGAATTCATTTTTCAGTTTTCATAAAAACATACCCAGAACAAACAATAAATACTCAGCAGCAGACCAGAGGTCCACACTCACCCTTTTTAAATGATAAAAGATAAAAGGAGGTGTCATTCTTATTGAATTCTACGTTAGTTTGCTAGGAGCGATGGAACAAAGTCCCACAGGCTGGGTGGCTTAAACAACACAAATTGATTTTCTCGCAATTCTGGAGGTTCTTGTCCTTCCTGTGTGTGTGTCCGCCTCCTCGTCTCCTTTTCTTCTAAGTTCACTGGCCATATTGGATTAGGGCCCACCCTAACGACCTCATTTTAACTTAATTACCTCTTTAAAGACACTTTCTCCAAATCAGGTCACATTCTGAGATACTGGGGGTTAGGACTTTAAAATGAATTCTGGAGGGACGTAACTCAGCCCATAGCAAATTCCACCTCTGACCAGGGCATTTCGAGCTTCGTAGGCACGATCTCTAATCTTCACAATGCTGCAAGGCGGGTGCTGCGATCCACGTTATTCACGGCAGGAAACTGAGGCTCAGTGGGGTTAAGTGTCTGGCCCATAGCTACTAAGCGGGGGAGTGGGAATCGAACACAAGGCTGTTTGGCTTCAGAGCCGCTGCTCTTTCCGCTACAGTCTGCTACCGGGAGCGGGTACCCACCAGAGCCCTAATGGCAGCGAATTCGTTCTCTTTCCAAGTCAGAGCCAAAACAGCTCTGCCTTCTTTGGTGACGGTGGTTGTTCAGGAGAACAATGTCCTCTTGCCCATCATGGCTGACCACATCCCAGTGGTTGGACGAGCTGCTCAAGGAAACCTCTATACGTGGCTCGGGGGACTTCCAAACATCACCCTTTGGGCTGCTGTGTTCCCTTTGAAACAGAGACAACTGCCTCTGCTTGTGCTGTTCTCCTTTGCCTGAAATTCTCTTCTCTTTCTCCATTATGCGTCGAAGCATTGCCCATCCTTCAGGGTCAGGCTAATGATGCTGGTCACTCCCAAGCTCACCCGACTTCCCCCTCATCCTCAGCTCCAGTCATGCTTGTCAGGTGCACACTGCAGCTCACTTCAGTGACAGGCCAACTTGGGTGCCGATCTCCCTCCGTTACTCGCTAGCTGGGCAGCCTGGGTAAGTTCTGTAACCTCTCTGTGCCTTCACATTCTCATCTATGAATTAGGATTGAAATACCTGCCTTACAGGGTTATTGTGAGAGGCAAATTAAGTGAGTTAACATATTTATTGCACTTAGCACTGTGCCCGGTACTCAGGAGGCATTTAGTAAACAGTGTCTTTTAAGCTTACATTTTCCTTTCAGTCTATGTTTCTTTAACTGTATGCTTCATGCCTTCCCAATGAGATTGAGCTTCTTGAGGGCAAGGACTGTGACTCTTTTTAACATGTGAATGCAGAGCACAACTTGGGGCCTAGAACAAGCAGCCTGTGTTTGTTGGTCCCTAAGCATGCAACACATTTGATGCTACATGAGATACAGAACAGTCTCAAATAACAACCTGGGCTATTGAAATGCATCAAAAATGATTGAGAAGATCACCTCTGAGTCCCTACTCCTATTTATCCATTCATTCATCTACCGTTGATTGATTGCCTCCTAAATGCATCCCCCTCAAGATTCGGTTTCCACGTAGTTCCTTTAGTAGCGGGAGAGCTATAGGCTGGTGATGGAAAGTGCCAGAGATGTGCAGGGTAATGTGCAAAGAGCAACAGAGTGCTGAAAATGTGGATCTGCAGACCTCAAGTCTCCCTATACATCAGAAACAGCTGGAGTGGATACAGACCGTCAGTTCCCACCCCCCAGAAATTCTAATTCAGTTAGTCTGAAGTGATACTAAAATAACAAGCAAACAAATGAAAAAAGAAACTCCCCAGGTGATTGCTCTGATGTTCAGCCAGGATAAGAACCACTGAAGCAGATGAGGCACAAATACTCCAGGGAACTTCCTTCCAGGCTGGTGGTACCTGGTGATGCTAAGCGGAGGGGCTGTGTGATGGGCTAAAGCTGGGAGAGGAACGCTGGACTGGAGGCACCTGGGCAGAGGCTGGTCACACATGGGCTCTCTTTCACCTCTTACCTTCCTCCTCCCCGAGAGGACTCAAGGAGAGCATCAAGGCTGGGCTCCCCAGAGGAGAGGGGCCAGGACACCAGAGAGCATGGGAAGGCAGAGGTGTGTAGAGCTTAGGAAGTAAATCATTTCCAGAAAGAATCCCACTATTGCTCCATTTAGAAGTGGCTTGGAATCACAATCTGATGATGACACTGGGGCATCAGATCACACAGATGTGGTCATTTTGTGAACATGCTCCTAAACTTGCCAGGCATACAAGCCTGTTTACTCCTCTCAGCCCCAAGAAAGTCTGGGCAGGTCAAGACTGATGAAGGGTTTCTGGGGGAGCAGTTGGTCTTAAGTACTGGTTATTTATAAGATCTGGCAGAACAGTTCCCTGATATGTTTGTTTCAGGCCAGTTTCACAGGACAGTTCCTGGTGCATAACCACTCAGCAAGAGGACGTTGTTATAGATGCTACAAGGAACCCAGACCCTTGTCCTCTAAATGCAGTGCGGCTGAGAATCCTGATGACTGATTCCTGGCATATGACGTCAGGGTGCTTGATTTCGCTGTCTTGTCTCTTCCAACTTCACAGACAGGAAAACAGAGTCAGAGGGGACCAGGAAGTTGCTCATCACCACGGGGTTAGTATTGGGCATGAGATCATATTTCCCAGCCTTTTCTAAGATACAGCCAACTCATACAGGTTTGTGAATTTTCATAGAGAGCGTCCAGGATTTATAATTGTGAGAAAGAAAGAAAATGATCTGACCTCATTCCCAAAAAGCCTCTGTCTCTGTGTCTCTTAGTTGTTGTCTGCCATTTACTCCAGGAATTTAGAATAAATGTGAACTTCTGAGGGATTTACAATTAAAGGGTCCCTACTGGAAGATACATTGCCTCGAATGTGGATGCTGCTCCATGCTTTTAACTGGATGAATTTGGATTTTTTTCCCCCATTAGCCAAGTTAAAGAGCCTCCACTGGCTTCCTCACAGATGAGAACAGCTGTGAGCTGGAGGGTTAATGACAGATTATTGATATAGGTAAGAAAAGTTTCTCTTCAGATCTCTCCTGAAATGTAGTGGCAACCTCAAAATTTGAACTGATCTTCAGCTGGCATCACTGTTCCAAGGGGTCGCTCATGCCATCCTGGTTGTCAGATGTTTTGAATATTACCTCTCCCTCCAAGTGGTACCATTCTCCTTTCAAGTGGAGAGCCCCTCGCCTTTGCTGTGAAACTGATGACTATACATAGCTGTTGTCAATCCTCTGAATCCAGAGAATACTCTCCTGCCCAGAGTAGGGTCCTCCTGCTATCTCTACTTCTATTGATTTGTGATTTTGTTGTCACTAAATAGGTCGACAGAGAAAATATTAATTTAATCAAGAACGGTCTCAGGAGCAGCTGGGGGAAGATGGGTACAGTGGACAGTATTGGCTGGTGGCCTACACAAAAAGACTAGATATAACCTTTTGAGGATGTTATAATTCTTGCTAAGTTTGATGAAAAAGTCAACAACGGGAAATAGTGGAAAGATATGGAGTCAGCCCTAGTCCTGCTAATACCTGAGTCCCTCCCTGGGTGTCATATACTAAGGGAGGCTCATTCACCATGCGTTCAATGTCTAAGTCTCATCCCCTTATTAATTGCCTCCATCTGGAACCAACTAGTTCCAGTGCACTAAGTCAGGACCTGAGAAGATTATGTTGCCTCCTAAATACTTGATTCATCTCAGAAACAGTTGCTATCACCAGGCTAAATCAGCCTGCCCGATGCCCACAAAGCCAACAAGAGAGGAGAATTCTAACAGAGAACTTAGCACTAAGTTGCTATGATTTCCCTACAGCAGATGCATCTGGTTTTAAATATCTGTTCCCGTAACCTAAATTGCAAAGTATTTTCCAAAAGCCATCGAGTTCCAGAATTTTAAAAATGTATTGGATTGCCAGATTTGCAAATTAGATCAGTTTTCCAGGGCCTTATGCTTCTCTCTTTTCCACTGGGGAAGAGGAAAAGGAGGCAGCCAGCAGCTGGTGATTAAAACACAATTCTCCCTGGCATATAAATCTTGGCTATCATCTGTGTTATCCTGGCCACGGTCCCCTGGCGCTCCCTGCAATGTCTGGGCCAAGGCCTGCACTTCCTGGTGGTTGCCCTCTGGATTCCACTAACAATCGGAGAAAACCATTGCATTCCTCGTCCCTGGAGCTCTTCATGGCTTTTAATCACATTTGAGCTTCAGGAAATTCTGTGAGAGAATGAGAGGAGATATAATGATCTCCATTTCACAGATGGGGAGACATGAACTCAGAGAAAACGTGACTTATTCAAGAAAGCACAGTTGGAGTAATCCTGCATCCTAGCCCATGTCTTCTGTCTCGTGGCCTAGTGCTCTTTTCACAAGGATACACAGACATGGAAAAGTCAGTAGGGAAAGGAGTCTGCACAAAGTAGTCTGTCCTGGTACCCAGACCTACAAGGGTCGGGGTGATTCCATCTGGCGCCCTACTTTTTAACTGAAACAATGAGTACTCTGGTCACCAAAATAATTCATTTTCATCACCGTCATTATAAAGAGATAGCTGTCAATAATCAATACATAAGATGGGATATATATTATGATATAATATTCTGTATTGTACACTATAATATGATCAAAGACTATAAGATACAACTTATATTTTTATGATGTAGTCCAGGTAAATTCCTGTACTAATGGCTGGTAGCCCATTAATACAAACAAAAAAATAACAAAGCTCATTGACATAAATAGCAAATAATCAAAGTCAATTTAATGGGTTGCTACCAGAATTAAAAGAAAAGATAGAGTAAGTTAAGATAGACTAGAATTATAAATATCAGAGTGTGTTGCCTGTAGCAAAGCTGAGTATTGTTCTCTGGATCTTTTTCTTTCTGTATGATGTGTACTGGATCACAATGTTGGCAATATTTCTGAGTGGTCTTTCCCTTTTTCCTTGCTTCTCTTCTCTCTTCTTTCTCCTTTCTCTTTCCTTCTCTCTTTCATTCTCCATGTATAAGGAAATGTACCCAAATATCTGCCACCTTTGTCCTGTTTACAGGAACGATCCTCCATCCTCCCAACTCCACCCCCCTGACATTATCATTTCCTCACTCAGCGGTCGGGAGCAGACTCCTCTTTATAGTTCCATACCTTTATGCCCCATCCTTTCTCCCCTCTATAAAAAGGTCTTTTTGTAGTGTGACCTTCAGGGTTTGCTAGTTCTTCCAGTGTTTGATAAATAAATTGCTCTCTCTCTAAACCACCATATTTCCATTTCAGGCAAAGGATCTCAAACTTGAAGAAATGAAATCCCCAAGGAGAACCACTCTGTGCTTCATGATTATTGTGATTTATTCTTCCCAAGCTACGCTGAACTTGAATTTAGAGTCTATTGTTCATCCTTCGGTGAGTAAATCCATGTCTGCTGTATTTTTCCCTGTCGCATTTTTCTGATTTCCTGGGAATATCACAGACGGAAATTGCTTTAAAAAAATTTTTTTAGGGCCTTTGAGAAAATGTTGCACATGAGGGGCGGGAGTGGTGAGCATAAACGGATTTGAGGATCAATTGGTCTACAACTTGCCTTACTCTGAAAGCAGTGGTGGGTGGTACCCAGGGAACGTCCCCCAGGATTCCGTCCTTAAGTAAATTGCCGCCTCTAGGCCTGAAGCTCCACTCTGAAACTGACGGCAACGACTATAGGGCAGATTTTGAGGACTGAGAAGGACATATGTTCCCAAAGGATTCATTTTAACTTGAGCATCAGACTAGAACACATTTCAAAAGACATTAATCTGTGTGTGTGTCACCATCACAGATTGATATAGCTGTAGGGGCCATAGATAGCATCTGAGCTGTTGCCTGACAAATTATCCAGGTCATTTTGCCTTTGGGAAGATAATGGGAGTGGAGCTTAACTTAAGGGATACAATGCTCCTCCTTAAGCTTTATGAAAACTATTGGGATCTTCCTCCCTTAGATTACTCCATGCGCCAGAGACAGGGTGTGATACTGGTTATGAAATCTTGGGAGACAGATGTAATTCTCTCTCTGTCTCAGTTTCCTCATCTGTAACACAATGACAATAATAGTACTGATGTCCTAGGACGGCTACGAGAATTAAATTAGTTAATGTTTATAACAGGCCTTAGACCAGTGCCAGGCATGTCATAAATGCTATGTCACTGTTTGCTGTTATTATTTCTCCTACTGTAATGGTAGTTTTTTCTACTGACTTTTTTAAAAGAAATTTTAGTGCTCCTTTTTGTAGTCTATCGCTATTGTTAGAGCTTCGTTGGTAGATTTTAGCATTGTACAATGTCTCTTTTTGCCCCGCTTGGTACTTTTTCATTTTAACTCTTTGTCTCCTATTCCAGTGTCAATCCTGATTTTGTATTTGTGCTTTGCCTCATTTTTGTCCTTTATTTTTTGTTTAGCCTTTAATATATCAGTCTACTTTCATGGTTCTCTTATAAATGATACGTGTTTGAGGTTTTTATTTTTTCTTTTAAATCATCTGAGTACATGTGACTTTGATTAGGGGAGTATAATTTATTCACATTTAATGTCGTATTTATAATGCTGGATCTTACATCCAGGATTTTGTTTGCTGACTTCATGCACTTCCTTCTTCCTTTCTGTTTGTGTGTCTTTCCTTGTTTGACCCGGGTTTTCTTTGTCTTTTCCTTTATTTCTCTCCCGAGTTGGGAGGTAGATTCTGTGTGTCTCTTCTTCCAGACTCCAGT
The DNA here is from genome assembly GCF_041296265.1 of Equus caballus. Classification (NCBI taxonomy): domain Eukaryota; kingdom Metazoa; phylum Chordata; class Mammalia; order Perissodactyla; family Equidae; genus Equus; species Equus caballus. Next base: position 48,871,882 of record NC_091703.1, on the reverse strand, counting down.
GTGCAGGGTGCAACCCGTGCAGTCACACGCAGCAGGTTGCTTGTAGAAATATACGCGGGAGACATATGCCGTTCCTGCGGAGCCATGGTCCTTGCAGAACTCTGGTCACCCTAGCATGAGGGAGAAAACCAGAGCGTGAGGGGGTCTCAGCAAGGGGGGTGGCTTTCCCTCTGTTCCAGGGTGTCCTCATGTTCATGGCTGCAGCAGTGCCCCCAGAGTGTGCCAGGTCGGCCCTCATCGCTGTGGCCCTAACAAAGCCCCCACATCTGCCTGGTGGCACAGACCGGTCAGCGGACAAGCCAGTGACCTCCCAGGGCTGCCAATGGAATTTAAACTTCATCTTCCTGGGAGCTCCCACCCCACCTCCCTGCAAGGAGGCCCCCTTTTCCTCCTTAGATCAACCTTCAGGATACAATAGCTTCCCAGATCTATTGTACACAATAGCTTCCCAAAGGCCTAAGCCCCCGTTGGAGAGGTGCTTTCAAGCTTGCCTCAACGGCGTCTACCTCCCCCAGCTGCCACTCGGCTCCACGTGGACCTTCTACCATTTTACACGCAACACGTGGTGATGAGCTTTTTAAAAAAATTTGTGGTAAATACCCATAAAATTTACCATCTTAACCATTTTTCAGGGTACAGTTCAGGAGTGTTAAATATATTCACATCGTTGTGCAACCAACCTGCAGAACTTTTTCATCTTACAAAACTGAAAATCTAACCCTATGAAGCAACAATTCCTTGTTCCCCTTCTCCCCAGCTCCTGGCGACCACCACTCGACTCTCTGTCTCTATGAATTTGACTACTTGAAGTATCTCATATAAGTGGAATCATACAGCATTCGTCTTCTCTTGACGGGCTTATTTCGCTTAGCATAATGTCCTAAAAACTTATCCATCTTGTCGTATGCGTCAGAATTTCCTTCCTTTCTTAAGACTGAATAATCATCCATTGTACGTATATCCCACATTTGTTTTATCCATTCGCCCATCGCTGGACACTTGGGCTGCCTTCCCCTCTTGGCTATTGCAAACACGGCTGCTGTGAACAGAATTGTACAAATACGGGGTGATGGGCTTTTGAAGTGTGATGCCGTAGCTTCTCAAACTTCAGTGTGCACATAAATCCACCTAGAGACCCTCTGAAAATGCAGATTTCAACTCAGGAAGTCTGGGGCGGGGCCCTGGATGTTGCGTTTCTGACAAGTTGCTCTTGTCTCTGTTCCAACAACCACACTTTGAGCAGAAGGCGGTAGACTCTCAACTTTGGCACCAGCCCTGAGTCTGAAGCCCGGCTCTGACCCTCACAAGCTTTGGAAACTTAGTCACGTTCTCGTACATGTGTGCCTTGGCACAGTGACTAGCCCAGAGCAAGTACTTAAGATTTAGTTGTTATTTTTACTATTCTAGTACAAATAGACCTGTGCTAATACGCCTATGTGAGGAAGTATTCCAACAGGACTCTTGCTGAGACCATGGTGAAACATGGAGGCAAATCGGTTAAATTGGGGATTCCAGGTCAAAACAAAGAGGAGTAAGTGGCAGGGTCTTGGTGAGGACGGGTGAGAGCTGGTGACAGCTGAGGTCTTTGGGGACCAACTTGTTTGTCATCCTGTTCCCTAGGGATTTTCTTCTCTACACGTAAAGTGCCACCTCTCATTCCTGACTGATTGTCCCTGTCCAGGCCACACCCCATACCCATAATGATTTGTAAAATCATCATGTCCAACAGGTGGGGCATTTCCTGGAACTGGTGACCTTGTGTCTTCCGCCTAAAGCTTGGCCATCAGGAAATCCCCTCTGAAGGGAGCTGGCCATTGTCGCTCAGACATGCATCTGGGTCCCTCTATATGGACCAGCAGTGGGAGGCCCACTGGAGGCTTTGTTGTCTTCTCTGAAGCAAATGCTCAGCTGAGCGCTGGGGGCCCCTGGCGGGATCTATGCTCCCCTATGAATTCTCCTCAGCACTCAGAGTATAAGAGAGAAGTCAAGTGCTGGAGTCTCAGTTCCCCAAACTGGAGTGACCTGAGGAGTCTGGAGGGCAAGCCTGGCTCCTGGGGAGCCCCCAGCCAGCTGGATGCTCGGGCATACACCACTGCCAGAGATGGTACCAGCATCGGTGTGCCTCGGCACGTTGTTTTTCATAATGTAAGAAACTTATGCTTAGCATGAGTGAATGACTTCTCCCACTTGGAAGAAGCAGAGGCAAGGGGATTCAATCCCCAGTGTGACGCCAGAATTTGCCTTATTGAAATCCAGGCCCCATGAGTTGGCAGTGCAGCTCTTTGCATCCTCTCAAATCTGGGAGGGCCAAGGGTCTTCACCCCCACCCCACTCCCACCACCAGGGAACTCATCAGAGGCTTTATTGCTTTCCATGTAGTTTTCCTCCATTTCCCCCAGTGATTACAGAGCTCAAAATAAGAAGTAGGCTGTTCTTACAAAATGCTGTGAATCCTCACTAGATAACAGAGAGGCGGCACATGAAGAGTGGACAGAGAAAGCTTCCTGATGGGCCCCCTCCCCATCCACAGGCCCGAGGGAGGATGGAGGCGGGGATGTGCCTTCCTTCTGCCTGGGCACAGAGCCAAAGCAGGCTCCAGGGGAAGCCGGGCAGGAACCAGACCTGTGCGTCGACCGTTCCTTCTTGGTTCCTGCACATTTTGGTTCAGCTAAAATAACCTCACTGCAAAAGAAGCTGCAACTGGGCTTTTGACATTCCAATCATCATCCGTCACTCCTCTAGGCATTTCTTTAGGAACATTTATGAACTATCAGGTACATATCTCTCTCCAGTTCCTACAGGCATTAGTATTGGTCATGGAAAAGAAGGAGGAGATAGGAGGAGGTAATAAAGAAAGAAAGAGAAAAAGTGCTAGGGAAGAAAGATTGGGTCACTGAGACAAACTCACAGTTTTCAGGGGTGTCTCTTGATAAGAGGATGCAATGCCTGTGTGGGCAAGTGCAGACTCTGGAGCCAGGCTGGCTGGGTTCAAGTCCTGGCTCTGCTGTTTAAAGGCTGTGTGACCTTAGGCAAGTTATTTGACCTCTCTGTGCCTGTGTTTTCTCATCAGTGAAATGTGGATAAACAATATCTACATCTTAGATTATCATGAGAATTAAGTAAGTAAGTACACGTCCAGCGCTTAACAGTGCCTGGCACGGGGTGTTGAGCACATCTTAGGAATTATTATTTTTGTTATCATTATGATGTGAGATAACTAGAAAATAATGGTAGATCCCAAAGATGGCAGAATGAGCACTGCCTTGGGTGGTGTTCACAGGTGTGTGGAGTTCATGGTAAAGGACACGCCCCGGAGGACAGGGGTTACCTGGGGAGACTTGAGAAAGGTGGAGCCCCTCTGCTGAGCCTCAGTGGGATTTGGAATGAGAAGCACGTGACGGGGAAGCCACCTGGAGGCAGGATGAGCCAGGAACCCGCGTCAGGTCGAGCTTACCTACGGCAGAGCTGGCAGTGAGCCTGACGGCAAAGCCAGCCAATGTCAGTTCTTAAACAAAGAAGCCATAGGATGACAGGAGATGAGCTGCATCGAGAAGAAGCAAGTGGCAGTAGGCCGACAGAGGGGTCCGTGTGAACGGCGCCCCCAGGACAGCGTGATGCCCCGTTCCTGCCACCAACGCTATTCTCAGTGCTTTATATTTATTAATCATCTGGTCCTCACAACTTCATAGGTAGGCTATTTTGATCTCTATATTGTATTATAGGGGAGTACTGAGGCACAGAGAGATTAAATAACTTGTCCAAGGTCACACAGCCGTTTTCTAGCAGATCTGGGATTTGAACTCAAAGTCTGCAGCGTCCTTGCCCTTAACCCTTGCACTATACGATGTAACTAAAGTTTATTAAGGGCTACTGTGTGCCACCTTGCAGTTCCCTTAATTCTCATAGCAATTCTGCGAGATCAGTACTATCATTATTCCATTGTACAGAAAAGGAAACTGAGGCTCAGAGAGGATGAGTAACTCCCCAAGGTCACAAAGCTAGTAAGTGGCACAGCCTTGTACCCAGGCCGGCCGACTCTGGAGCTGGCTTTCTGAACCCCTGCGACAGAAAGCAACAATAGAACCATCTGGGAGAAAAAGGACCAGAGCAGGAGAAAATCATTTCTAAGCGCGCACAATTGAAACAGCCCTAATGCCACAGAAATTCTAGGGAGGGGACAGGCTGAGTGCTGAGAAGAGGTCGTGAGACTCGTCTAAAAGGTCACTGGAATGACTCAGGGCTCAAGTCCTGGGCAGAGAACACAAGTTGAGAACACCATAAGTTATATTTCCTGACAGGTCACATACTGCAGGAACTCTGAGACCCTCGGATATGGTCATTTCTTCCGCTCTTGATCCAGAGACTGTCCGTGAAAAGTGGATTCCCAGCTCACACCGCCGAGGCGGCACCATTTCATCTTCCCGACCCTTTGCTGTTTGCCAGGCATCCAGGGGGCACGAGGTGCTGACCCAGCATCTGCAGCCCTAAGCTCAGCTCTAGACTTCGAGGCGCAAGAGCAGACAGCCGTGCCGAGAGGATGGCTCTAAGACTAACTGACAGTTTTCTAAAATGTCCCTTCAGATTCTCCGTGGACACGAACCAGCAGGGGAGGAGCCACCACGGCATAAACGAGCAGGTAGGCAAGCTCTGCTTGGCAATCTCTTCCTGTAAGTCAAAAGTGACAATTGCTGTAACTTTGCAAAACACTGCGATCCACGTAATTCGGTCTTCAAGCATATCAGGGATCAGTTTCTAGAAGTAGTTACAAAGGAACTCCATTCTCTGCACCAGCAGATGACATCAAAGGGATCTTAGCAACACATTACAGCTCCCCTCTCCTCCCCCTCCTCACATCCTGAAGATTTCCCGGGGGCTGTCCCATTAGCTGCCCTCCCCCACCACCAAAAGACCTTTCTCTCCACCCTCCACCCAGCAGCCTTTTTTTTTTCAATATCCTCTCACTTCTCACTCAGCGCTTTATTTTGTGGATCAACTTAACCATTAGACTCGAGTCCTTCTCCTCTGTCTCCCATTCCAATTTTCCCACTAAATTCCAAAGAAGTGGTCTGGGAAATACAGGGCTCTGCTCTGTGGAAGGCTGCGGGCAGGTGTGAGCTGAGAACACTCGCACACAGAGCCTCGGTGTCCTGTCCCACATGCGGGACCCTGGGCAGATGTCGGTGTGCGTCTGCAGGCTGGATTCTCCCAGGACCAGACCCTCCAACTTCCCTCACAGCAACCTTTCAAAAGCATCAATCTGATTCTGTTATTTCCCTGTGTAAAGTCCATCATGGCTCCCAGTTGCCTTGGAGATAAAATCCAGCCACCTGCTCAAGTCTTATTGGATCTTACATGCTCTTCCCACTTGCTCTCCTTCTGTTCTCTTTCGCATAGTCTGTGCCCCACCCACCATCCCCCTTTGCTTGCTTGGTGACTCTGACTTAAGCCTCAGTTTCCGTAGGTTCCTGCCCTGTAAGGCTTTCCATCTTTCCTGTAAGACAGGGAGGGGCTGCTTTTCTGGGTTCCCATTGTCCTTCCTACTTTCTCGTAGCACCTCTGTCCCAGTGCATTGCAATTACTTCGCTTCCTGTTTGCCATCCCCAGTAGACATGAGGTCCCCTGAACTCTCTTCATCTCTGTAGCCTGGTTTCTCAATAGATGGGTGAACAAATGAAGAGAGTGCCATCTCTGTCATGGCTGCCCCTTTGCGGGTTCAGAGAATACATTCCTATGGCCAAGAGTCTGCTGGCCTGGTGGCTATACCAGCTGTGTAGAAGGTAAAACTTCTTAACCTAGATCATTGCGATCGAGTCATTTTCCAGTGATCCTGTGACTTGGGCCATTCAGTTGTGTGGTCTGAAAGAGACCCTAGGCTCCAAGGAGAGTGGGCTTGCCCTGTGGTCAGGATAGAGGTGTCTGCGAGAGCCCCTCTGGCAGCAACCAGACCCAGCTGTTGCCCTGTGCATTTTATGCAGCTCTGGAAGTGCTCATTGGAAGGTCATAGCACTGATCGTTTTCTCTTCCCTTTCTTCCCATTCCTTTCTGTTTCCGCCTTGTTATATGTCTCCCTGGCAGCCTCACTCCCGCTTTCTGCCTTCCTTCCCTGAAGTGGCCTCTAGCACAGTCTGCTCTATCTGTGCTTTAAAGCAAGTGTCGTTGCCTCTGCCCCATCCCTATAACCCTTGAACCTTCCGCACCTGTGACAGAAATCAGGCTCGGAGACGTCCCCATTTGGTATTTTGAAAGACTTTTCTTTTTAAAATCAAATTATTTGCAGGGGAGTTCTAGATTCAGATTTCTGCCAGCTGCTTCTAGGGTTCAGGCTGCCAGCTTGCTCAGGGCAGTCAGTGACCGTACAGCTGTAAAAGGAACATCTTCCTGCTCTTCTGAGCCCAGCTGTTAATGACCCATGGTGACATCGTGAGAGGTTAGCCCTTGGGGAGGGAACCACTTCTGTAGAAGGATTTGACATTCCAAAATTTTTCCAGGCATGCTTTCATTAAAAACAATCCTGACAATGATAAATCACCGTGAAAACATGTTTTCCGTTTATTATCCATGGTCCTCTGTGCTCTTGGGCCTCAAGAGTCATTTTGGAAGTGTTAATGACTCAACCCATCATCTGCAGAAGATGGATTGGCTTTGGTACTTTTACAAAATCACTGAAGTAAGATGTGGTCATGGAAAGGCCTGGGCACCAGGCTGGAGACACCCGGAATGTCGGCTGTAGTCAAGAGCATTATTCTCCAGGAAATCCATGAACGATAGCAACGGGAGGATCACATTCAGCAGAGGCCGCACGGAGGTGTCTGGGTTCTGCTCGGTGTGTTAATTAAGTAAGGACGTAGGATGAGGCTCTGACTGTCAGAGTGGGATTCCCCTTCACTCATACACACCTCCCCCTTTCTGGAGCCTTAATGGCAGAAAGGGACAAGCAAAGGTTCCAAGAGAAGGAGAATTCCCAGAAGGAATTTCCTTTTGAGGCACTAGACCAAATCTTTAGGGTTTGGGACAGAAGCATCTTTAAAGGTAGGATCTATACTCGTATCTATTCTCAGAGCACTATGGATGTCTCCCTAAGTCACTTTGGTCAGTTATACGACTTCACTGGCCCCTTGAGATCTCTCTCTCTCTCTCTCTCTCTAATCTCATATATATCACACACACAAGCACACACACACATATATATACACATGCAAATATAGATATGTTATTACTTTACAGGTTTGTTGAGAGAATTAGATAATATTATGTACATATTAGTTTTAAAAACATTAAAAGGTTTATCTAGGGGTCTATTTGTTTTTTGTTTGTTTTGTTTTAACATTTTTTAAATTAAAAACAAAGTCAATTGACTTATTTATACAAATAATATTGCATTTGAAAGAGCCTGAAATATTCCCGGTACAGAGAAGATCCTGTGTAACTACTGAAGGCAGGAGGATGGGTGCCATGATACAGGAGTTAGCATTTTAGGAAAACGATTTCAAAACTCTGCTGGGGAAGAGCAGCCTGCACAAACCCAGAGGCCAGAGGCAAGAGTAAGTGTGGCTGTGCCAGCAGAGTGGCTGTTGGGGAGCAGAGGGAAATAACAATGGGTCAAAGCATCAAGAATTACGTCCTGATTATACCGGGAAGTGGATTCTAGACCAGCTGAGGGGCTGGCACAGAGAAGGGACTGATGGAAGCCATCTAAAGTGAAAACCAGCCAGATGGTTATGGCTGAATGAGTTAGATGACGAAGGCAGTGCCAGGAGACCACGAGGATGCTCAGCAGTGTGGACCATCATTGGCCCTGGCCCTGGGAGTGAGACGGGAAAGGAGCAAAGGGAATATTGTGAAAGACATTTTGAGAACTGGATCAAAAGGGCTTGGAGACAGAGTTGACCCGGGGGTGAAGAGGAGGAATGGTCCATGTGACACTCCAGGAGCGTGCAAACCTGGGTGACTGAGGCATGTGGAGACCACAAGTAGAAACCGGGCTTGAAATGAAAATCTTGTAGATTTGCCAATAAGCTCAAAATTTAATCATAAGGGTGATCTTCATAGGGGACTGAAAGTGGAAATTTCTTACTGGTTAGAAGTAACACAAATGTGTCCTTGCTGTCAATTGGTGAAATCCTCCACGCCAGGTTTCTGAGCTTGATTGGGAATGTGTCTTGGACCCTCAGCTGAAGAATCCCCACTGGTTCTTCTTTGGGTTCAAAAGAAATGGCTGGTAGGAGATAGTTTTTTGAGAAAGGGAGATCCAAGATGTCCTAACCCTGCACTGGAGGTGCTGACTTTTTCACACCTATTGAGTGAGAGCGAGGCTCCTACCGGATTGGATTGCTGGCTGCCTGTGTGGAAATCCTGACCTTTCTGCAGACCTGGCAGCCCTGCTGTGCTGGCCCTTTTTGATCTGGGCCCAGAAATTGTTGTGCATTTTCCAGATCGAGGAACAGATTTTAGGGTTTTCATGGCTTTAATCTTTCTTGTGATAACATGTGGCTTTTAGTGCTCTGAGCAGCTGGTGGTGGTGGCAGAGTAAGATGGAAGGCTGGGAGCTCTCGACCTGATGTGTGGGTTTGGTTTTAGAGTCGACCTTCAATATTGGAAATGCTTTTTTCTTTTAATTTCTGATTAGTGTTGTTTGTTTGTTTAGCTATCTCAAAGGTGAGACCTGATTGGAAATGTATTAGTTTTTCTTGACCTACCAGCAGACCTCTGCATAGAATATAATCGTTACGTTTATTATAATCAATGTTATTATTTCTACCTGCTATTTCAGAATGGCTACGATATGCCAGACAATTTGCTAGGGGGGGTCTTCATACGGTATCCAAACTCTTTAACAATTCTGCAGAAAAAATATCATCCCTAATTTACAGATGAGCAAAGTATGGCTCACAGAGGTGGCATGGCCCACCCAGGTGAGAAGGCAGACCACCCCAGCTCCCTCTTTCTCCAAAGTCCATGCTCATGGTCAAGAGTTAGGGTTTTCAACATGTGTTTCTGGCTCTTGCCTGTGAGAGTCCATTCCGTGATTCTGAAAGCAGCTTTGTAGAGTAAGGAGCCTGCACCACTCTCTTCCTCTTACTAGGAGAAGAATTTCGTATGGGGCAGACTTTGATGATTTGGGTATATGACAAGCTAGTAGAGTTGACTCTTTTCTCCAGACTTCACAGTCCAGTGTTTTGTGACACAGTGCTGCCCACCCTCTCTTCCAACCAAACCTGTGCCAGGTAACACACACGTGCCAGGTAAGCCATAGCCTGGGGCTCTGGCGGTTTTCCCTCATGTGAACAAACCTTTCTAAACCTAAAGGGAGAACGAGATCCTTTGACTATCTGCTGACAATGACACAATAGGATGGAGATGAGGCTGCCAAATTGCTGCCTACTAGAGCATATCAAGAAACAAGCAGAAGAACAGGCAACTTTTAATATTTACCTGCTACAGGACTAAGAGGGAGAAAGAAGAGAGCCAAATTTTCGGTGATACAGAAGCATCTTTCCCTCCGGTCAAGAGAATACCACACTTACCTCATTTCTTCGGGGTCAGCAGGCTTCATGCTTTTGTAGGTGTGAGATTAATTTATGCCTCTACTCAGCCTGTGACTTTGGAGAAGCCATAATTCCCATTAGAGTTGCCAGGCAAAAATAGTATTGTTTGCTTAAACAGCTGTGATTAAGACCCAGAACTGCTTGTCACAGTTTGTGGCCAACTTTCCAGAAATGTCTCTCCGAGATAAGTGCTGTGTGGCGGGCAGTGATTTATGGGAAAGGAGAGGGGAAATCCTTGTTGGTTTGTGTCTGCTGTGCCTCCCGATAGGCCTCCATCTGTGACACTGATGACACTTGGAATGTGCTACCTTCCACTCAGGGCATCAGTGAGTCACAAAAATTCAGACAAAAACACCAGGGTGAAGGAGCCTGAGGAAAAGAAAACACATTAAACTGTCTGGAATCAGATGGCCCAGACACACCAGAGGAGCATGGAAGGCCTCTAAATCCACCCTCACACAGAGGTGGGGGACCAGCCCTCTGTTCCTCCGGGGTCCCTTGTAGCCTGGGGTGGGACAGGCAGCATCACTTTCCCAAGCTCTCAAGGCCTCAAGTTTGGGAGAGACGAGGTGGACAGGGTTTGGCATTTCTACCCGAAACCTGTCTGAGGCCTGTGAGCAGAGTGGGCCTCTGATCCCAACCATATGCAGGCCATGCTGACAGCTGAACATCTAGGCTAGCTCTTTCAACCTCAGACGCTCACCCTGGGGCATTACAGGGACCGAAGGCCCAGCGGTGGTTCCATGTTCTCCTTGCCCGTAGGACCATGATACTCTAGATGAGAAGGATGACCCCAATCGGGAGGGGCATTTTCTTGCTATTCGCAAGGAAGCCGTGGAAGATGCTGTCTCTGGGCTTTCATGCTGTTTTCTCTTCCTGGAGTGATCTTCCCCGGATATCTGCGTGGTCATGCCCTTACTTCTTTCACGTCTTTGCCCAACATTTAATGCATTAGCAAGGTCTTTTATGATCATTCTACAAAAATACCCCTCCACACACATTCTGCCTGCCAGTCTGCTTCTTTGCCCTGCTTTATTTTTCTCTACGCCCTTTAGAACCACCTGACATTGAAGTTTGACCTTACTGTTCACCTCCTGCACGAGCATGGAAGATCCACAAAGATAGAGCTTTACTGCTTTTATTTACCCTGTGTCCCCAGCACTCAGCAGAGTGCCTGGGAAGGAGGCATTCAATAAATAGTTAAGTTACCTATAAACAGATAAATCAAGGAACAAACAAATAAACCTAGCAAGACTTAATGTCAAAACCCATGAGTTTCAATGGCAATGGGTCACAATGCAATGCATTTTTCCTCACTGTGAATTTTTGAGATATTTATTATGCTGGATCAAAGTGAACACAGTTTTAGATAATTGTTCCATTTATTATTGACAATTTCACCTTTGTATTTGATTTTATTTTAAAATTTGCTTTAAGAGTTACACATCGAATACTAAAGATACATTTAACAATAGTACCATATACTTTTTACAGTACTCTGAGGCTTACAAAGTGGTCACCTTCATTATCTTCTTCCATTTGAGTTGTAGTAGGGTATGGTTGAAAGAAAATGGTCTTTGAAGTCAGAAAAATGGGGTTTCAAATCCCAGCTCTAATATTTGCTAATATCTAACATTTACTATGTGTGGCTTCAATCATTTAAACCTCAGTGTTGTCATCTGCAAAATGGTTGTATGCATACTGTCCTCATGGCCCTAGGACCCACCAGGCAATGGATAAACCGCAGCTGCTATTATTATTACTACTTTTATTATGATCACCTTTGATCCATCCAGTATCACTGAAGAAGGTGGTGAGCAAGGATGCTTGGAAACTGCCTGACTTTGTCCCAGGAGCAGCAGCAGGAGGGTCTGAAACAAGAAATAGTGCAAAACCAATAAAAAAGGTCAAGTTAGGTACTAATATTCGCTCTCCAGGTTTACCTTCTCTGTTTCCTCATTTGGATTAGAACATTAGACCCCAGACCTGCTTGAGCACCAGAATCACCAGTGGGAATCAAAAAAATACAGATTTCTGGCCTAACCCATAAAGATGCCACTTCGGCTCACCTGAGTTGAGGCACAAAAATATCTGTGTGTGTAGAATTCCCTAGGTGTATATAATCATCAGTCAAGCGTGGGGACCACTGGACTAGATGATTTCCAAGGGCCCACCCGGAGCCTTCTAAGTTACTATGGTGTTTTTGAGCCTGTTTTGACGAATTCACTATTTTCATGAAGAAGACATTTCCTTCTCCGTCAGATGTTCCTTGTCCTTATCGGTCTCTAGGGAGAATTGGCGTTCAGGCAGACAGTTATTCTGAAACTCCTTTAGAAATTGTTGAAGAATATAAACAGTGGGTGAGAGAAAGAGGATCTTAGAGGCTGGTGCTTTAATTAACAGTTGCACAAATCCATTAAACAGGAACTCACCAAAGCCACCGGAACTTTCCTCTCTGTATTTTAAGCTTTTGGCTCAGCTCCTTGTAAGATCTCAGTGAAAGAACTGCCTTGGTTTTCGTGAGTAATGACGACATCTGTGAATTGCCAAGTGCTTGCTAGGCACATCCTTCTTCTACAATTATGTCTGAAAAGAGCACCAGGGTGGGCTCAGGGCTGGACGTTACAAACAGCCCTCAAGCAGCATTGACGTTAGGCTAGGGCCAGACCCTGGGATGCAACAATGCAGATGATGAAGTGGGTGATATGGGATTGTTATTGACCTCACTCATCTCAAAAGCAGCTACCGTCCAGGAAATCCTGTTTACATTCATGGGAGGAGAGTAGACCGACTATGGCAAAAAGGATCCTGGAGCTAGCGAATCCTCTGGAGAGTGTAAGATTGCTGCATTACTTTTCAGGAAAAAGAATGTGCTCTAAGGAAAAGCTTGTAAATATCATGTAGCCACCGTCCTTGCCAATGCTCCCAGCAGGCAACATGCTGTGTCTAGAGTTAGGGTCACATAAAAGAAGATTAGCATTTCTTCCAGGAAGATTGTTTTCATCACTTAACATCTGAGAGTCGGAAAGAAAACAGGAAATTTGAGGCAACCCCAAGGCATCAGGACAGACTGTGATTCCGCACTGGGCTTTAGTCACTTTGTTCTACTTGTAAATACATTTTAATAAGGAAGAGATGTATCTTAAAATAAATTCTTAATTTTAAGGAAATCTGCAAGGACTTTTTTTAATAGTTTGAGTTAATTACAAGTTTAGCGATGCCCAAACGAAATAATTCTCAACAAGGTTGATGAGTTAAACCATCCTTCTAAGACAGACATAGTTTACAACGCTAAGTGAACAGGTACGATAGGCTTCTGCAAGTTTATTTATCAATTGGAGTTTCCCATAAGAAATTTACTCTATTTTAGTGCTTCACGTCAATATTCCTTGGGAAAAATAAAACAAACCTTGCAGTATTATGGGAAAATTCTTTGCCCTTTTAGAAAACAGACAGAATTTCAGTTTTATGGTAAAATATACACCATACTTTCGGGTTTGACTTAAATTTTAAAGTGATAGTTTTGCAGATATTCACTAATCTTTTTCTTATTTTACTGACAAATTAAAATAAGCCACAACTTGTCTTTTCAACATATCTGTGTAAAATTTCTCCTATTCTTTGAAGCTTCTCCATTAGTGACTAACCCTGCCCATGGCTTCTGGTCCAGTTATATATTTCAGCCAACAATGAGCCAAAGATTCTCGCAGTGACACAGAGGTAAATCTGTGACTCAAGTCAGAGAGTCACAGGTTGAACGAGTGTTCTTGGGCACATATTTATTATGTGGTGAGCTCTGTGCCAGATGGAGGAAGGCCATGAGAAGTGAAAGAAAGTTCCTGCCCTTGAGAAGCTCACACGTGTGGACCAGACAATGTAATACAGGAAACTGTGAATGAACGTTCCAATATATATTGTCTGGCTTGCCTGCAGTGGGGATGTGTGGAGGAGTAGATGCATCTGGAATGCCTGCTGGTCATCCAGCTTGAAGAGAATTTGGAAAAGCAATGTAGGACTGAAGATATATTTTATTTTCTTTCCAATTTGCCAATTTTGCTTTTGTTGAGTGCCTATCATGTTCTGGACACTGACGATACGGAGATACACAGAGCCCAGGCTGAGGGCATAGGCTTGGAGCCAAGGGAATTAACTGGATGATTTTTCCCAGAAGTCTTCAGGCCAGGCACAATGCCACTCTCAAAATACCTGCATGTCAATAGAATGGTGTTGGCAACGCACTGATTCATTCCTGTGAGTTGGGACTGTAGCGTTTATCGTCTAGACTGTTGCCAAGGGCTCCCTGCTGGGTCTCTCTGCTTCTCTGCTTGCCCCTTACAGTCTGTTCTCCACACACCAGTCCTTGGCCTTGGACACTAAGGGGGGTGTGGTAATGGAGAGGAAGGACAAGTCCTGAGCTTAGCCTGTGACTCACTCAGATGACCAGAGACCACTGCACTGGGACCAGACAGACAGATAGCCTTCCTCGTTTAAATAGTAAAGTCAAAAAGAAGCAGCACCATCAGCGGGGTCTTGGTGGAGGTGAGTGGATAAACTCTTCTTTTTCTGTAAAAAGGTTCATTAGAAGTTTTTAAAGGCTGGCGTGTCCAGCATCCACCTGTTCCTGTCATTACCCTTAAATGATGAAATGTCCGTCCTGTTCTCTCTCCGTCACCCATGGGAAGATCTCACAACCTTCCTGTGCTTCCATTCCAGTTGCCTCGAGCAGTCCTGCAGTGGATGAGCACACTGTTGATATTGAGATCAGTTTTGAAAATGCCTCCTTCCTGGAGCCTATCAAAGCTCACTTGAACAGCCTCAGTTTTCCAATCCAAGTGAACAGCACTGACCAAGTCATCAACATTTTGAGCATAGAGGTGACAACAGGTGAGTTAAAAAAAGAAAGTAAAACAGCTTTAGAATGAAGATGGGGCAGAGCAGGAGAAAGGCTGGCTGAGCTCCTGACCATCAGAGCAGATTATACTTAGTAGGCAAGTGAAATGACTCAACAGGCCTGATGTGCCGTTTTATGACTTCACAGCCTTCCAGAAAGAAGCCCCTATTGGCAAACTCTGCAGCCAGTTTCTTTAATTGAAATGTGGCCCAATGTTTGCTTCGTTGTTTGTGTGTGGTTGTCACAAAGTGGTCCTAACATATTGCCAGGTCCTTCATGACAAACTACTGGGTCCTCTTCCCCTGGGCAATCAATGGATATAGATAGCAAGGACTGGTTGAGGATATTAATAAGGAGAAAGTTCCCTTCTTTTTGACAGCATAGGTCAGGAAATAGGAACCAAGTACATGCCCAGGTCAGAAGCAAGGCATGAACCAGAAACTCCCAAGCTAGGGGATTGATCTTTCTGGTCACTGACTCTCTGTAAAGGTCATGCTAGCACTCCTATTTCTCAGGGACCGTCACCTGAGAAACTATGAGATGGGACCGTCCTTTGTCCTAAAAGAGGTTGCTACTTTGTAAAAATTGCAAAACACTAACAGAATTGAGTTTTATGATTCTAAAATGGAGGTAAGAATAAAATTCCTGTTTTTCAAAATATTTTTGAATTCTCATGTTTCAAACAGTCTATCACAGTATCAGTCTATGCCTCTTAATTTTTGATTCTCAATATATGCTACTTGAGCCTGAAATAGCTGCCTTATAGCTCCCTTTGGATGCCACTTCCCACCAGATTCTACCTTGACATTAATTTCCTTAAGTTAGTGGTTCTCTGACAGGATGCCAGTAGGCACGGCGAGTCCGCCAGCAGTGGGAAGTTTTATTGTGTTCCTCACACGTATTTGCACACAGGACTCTTTTCCATAGAACGTCTCACAAAACCAGTGTACATCGGAAACACCCTTCTATGTTCCCACTTGGCACAGATCTTCTGCCTCTAAAATTATTTCCCCTACTTATGGGGAAAATTAATTATTTGATAGATTTTTAGTCAATTTTGTTGTGCTTTCCAATTTTTTTTTAAATTTTATGTTATGTGTACTTTACCACAATGCCCTTTTTTTAATGGAAACCTTTGATGTCTATTTGGGTGTAAGAAACCAAATCTAGCAAACAAAATGGACCAATAAATATCAAATAAATACGTCATTTGTTTTTGCTAAACAGCTTGTGATTGTGGATACTTGAGCCTTAGTTGTGAGTTTATGTTATGTACACTCAATATAGATGTATTAGCAAACTCTGGTTTATTCTGTTCTACCAGAGATGGCATCACTTCAAGGGGCTCCACTATTTATCCCATTTTAGAAACTTGCTAACACAAATTTACAAGTTGGGTTGACCAATTTACAACTTGGGTTAACCAGTTTCTCTTCTAAGATGCAAATACCCTTGGAAAGTTTAATTTATTCCGGCAGCAAGACTGGTCATTCCCACGTAGAGGGTGAACGCTTGCTGATAGCTAACTGAGAGAAACCGAGACTCTTGGCTCTCAGGACCAGCAGGACGGCTGGGGAGAGTTAACCTCAGAGAGGAGTGGATGGGATGGGTGGGTAATGAAGGTCAGACTTACTGACCTTGTTACTAATGTCTAAGCACCCCCAAATTTTCACCACTCCCCTCTTCCCATGTTTGCTCCTGCCGCCTCTTCTAGCAGCTTACCTAGGATCCTTTCAAGAAAGATATTTTTAATAATAGTGAACAAAACTAAGGATTTTTAAGGCCAGACAATGTGTGTAAAGCACTAAACAATGCCTGGAGTGTGGTAGGTGGTCTGGAGGTAATAGCTTTTGCCGTTACTCCTAAGGTACGTCTGTATTTTACATGGGAGTCAAAAGTTCTTCCCCCCATATCCTCTCAAAAACAAATAGACAAACTGAAACAAAACAAAAAACAAAAATTGCCTTAGCAGTGGGATTTCAGGGTAGTAGGAAACAGATTTTGACAAAGGGGGTGTTGTTGGCTCCCTTCAAATTACCCCAGCCGGTGTTCACGACCCTCAGGAGCATCCCTAATTTCCTCTGTTCCTCACACTTGCGCTCAACCTCCACCTACTGCTAGAGCACAGGACGGCATTAGTGTCCCAGGATTCACTGGAACTTGGTTCTCCCTCCTCTTTCAGGCACAGTTATTTGATGGCCTTCCTTTGCATGGTCGCTCTGTGGGCCTTTGCCTGGGTGCCCGTGTGCAGAACAAGCAGCTCCCAGTGATAGGACTTTGGTCCAGTTTTAGAAATAAACTCGAAGCACTCCATTTTCAGAGTATTTTCCAGTGTCCCCAGTGGGAACGGTTCCTGTTTGGGCTGTTTGCATTTGACTTGAAATGTAAAAGGCACAATTTTTTTGTTGCTGTTATATATTGCTAAATATATTTTTACTATCGGCTTTCCCTAAAATTTTTTTATTATGGTCATAATAGCTTATAACATTGTGAAATTTTAGTTGTACATTAATATTTGTCATACAGCAAATGTGTGCGCCCCCCCCCCCACCATCCTTCCCCTTGGTAACCACTAAATTGTTCTCTTTGTCAGTAAGTTTGTTTATATTCCACATATGAGTGAAATGATACACTATTTGTCTTTCTCTGTCTGGCTTATTTCACCTAGCATAATGCCCTCAAGGTCCATCCATATGGTTGTAAATGGGACGATTTTGTCTTTTTTTATGGATGAGTAGTATTCCGTTGTATATATATACCAAATCTTCTTTATCCAATCATCAGTCAGTGGGCACCTGGGTTGCTTCCATGTCTTGGCTATTGTGAATAATGCTGCAATGAACAAAGGGGTGCATGAGTTTCTTTGTATTGCTGATTTCAAGTTCTTTGGATAAATACCCAGTAGTGGGATAGCTGGGCCATATGGTATTTCTATTTTTAATTTTTTGAGAACTCTCCATACTGTTTTCCACAGTGGCTGCACCAGTTTGCATTCCCACCAGCAGTGGATGAGGGTTCCCTTTTCTCTGCAATCTCTCCAACATTTGTTGTTTTTTGTCTTGGTGATTATAGCCATTCTAACAGGCATAAGATGATATCTAAGTGTAGTTTTGATTTGCATTTCCCTGATGGTTAGTGATGTTGAGCATCTTTTCATGTGCCTATTGGCCACCTGTATATCTTCTCTGGAAAAATGTCTGTTCATATCCTCTGCCCATTTTTTGATTGGATTGTTTGTTTTTTTGTAGTTCATTTGTGTGAGTTTTTTATATATTATGGAGATTAACCCCTTATTGGATATGTGATTTGCAAATAATTTCTCCCATTTGGTGGGTTGTTGTAAAAGGCACAATTTTATTTGTACTCTAAATTTGTTATCTACTGCTGCATAACAAATTACCCCAAAACTTAGCATCTTAAAGCAGCCAACATTTATTATTTCACACAGTTTCTGAGGGCCTGAAATCTGGGCAGAGCTTAGCTCAGGGTGGCTCTGGCTCAGAGTTGCTCATCAAGTTGTAGTCAAGCTGTCAGCCAGAGCTGCCGTCATCTGAAGGTTCAACTGGGGCTGGAAAATCTGCTTCCCAGCTCATTCATGTGGTTGTTGGCTGTTATCAGTTCCTCACTGGATATTGGCTGGAGACTTCAGTTACTCACCCTGTGAGCCTCTCCATGACATATCCTTATGTGATAGCAGCTGGCTTCCCCCGGAGTGAGCTATGAGAGGGAGAGAACAACCAAGAGGAAAGCCATAGTGTCTTTTATAACCTAATCTCAGAAGTGATGTGCCATCACTTCTGCTGTATTCTTCTGGTCACACAGACCAACCCTAGTACAATACGAGAGGGAACTACAAAGAGGTATGTGAATACCAAGAGCCAGGGATGGTCAGGAGCCATCTTAGAGGCTGGCTACCATACCCTCTATGTCCAGGAATCTGTTTATCACATTATTGTTGTAGGCATCCCCTGGTATAGTCAGAGTTGTCACCTTTTAGATGGCCGTGCTCTTTTAGATGGTCACCTAGGTGGTGATGTATGTGGGAATCATGGGCGTCTCATGCAGTACTGGTGAACTTCCCAGAAGGGCAATACGGTGTCAACTTAGGATTTCCTACAAGCATAAATATTTGTAGTTTATAAATGCAAAGGTGGTGACTACCTTCTCTCTCCTCACTGTTCTGGTTGATGATAGTTTGCAGACCTGCTGGAAATGAAATCTGGTGCTCCTGCGAGACAGGCTATAGATGGCCTCAGGAAAGCTGCCTCCCCCATCTCACCTGCCAAGACCATGGCGGCTCGCCTGCAGGAAATCATTGCAGTTGCCTTAAAGGACTGCCTCCTAAGGGACCTTTTTGCCAACTCCGAGGAGGTAAGTAACTGCTCATTCAATGTTTGTTGAACAGTTATTTGATGTCAACTCAAGAAAATGTTTCTCTTCCTGTGTGTACTCAAATGCTAATCAGAGATTTTTAAATGTTGCCCTGGTTTTTTCAGCAGATGTTACCCTGAGAATGTCGGTCAGACTCAATGTGGGCTTCCAAGAAGACCTCAGGAACTCTTCCTCTGCCCTCTATAGGTCCTACAAGACTGACTTGGAAATGGCGGTAGGTTTTGGTCCCAGGAACCTCTTAACCAACCAACTCTTTGGGCTGAACTGAATCTATTGCATTTACAGTGGGTGGCTTGCTTGAATTTCTCAGAACTTATGAATGTGAATGTTGCAATTATTCCAATACATCTGGAATGGAGAATTAAGAAGGCTCAAATCAACCAGCATTCAGGAGATGGTTTGACATCACCTTGACCTGTAGGTGGAACTTCTTCCCAGGGTAGAATTGATTCAGATAAGATTTGGTGGCAGCAACTCATGAAACCTACGCAGAGGCCCAAGAACCTGGTCTAGAAGCACCAGGTGGTGCATTTCTGTTTGTCTTCAGACACCACATGGATGAACCCCTAAAACCTTTTGGGCAGACTAGCCCAAGGCTGGCACAGAGCATTCCAAACCCCTCTACACTAGAGGTCCCTAGGCATTCACACTTAAGGCAGATTTAAATTTACTCCTGTAAAAATATTCTCTGCGTGTCATTCCCTGAGTGAGAATATTCCCTGAGTGTTAACTGTGTGCCAGACACTGTTGGAAGTGCTTTACTTTGGATTAATTCATCTAAACCTAAATGGTTGAGTTAACTCATCTGGAATAGAGCTTCCCAACTGGTGTGGCAGAAATTACTACAGGTGGGCTGAGACGATGACTTCCCTTAACTTTTTGGGCAGCCGAGCCCCCACCTCAGGCCAGGAGCAGCCTCCCGCTTATCCCAGTGTGCCACACAAATACTCTCATTTCCACGGGGGCCTGGATGACGTGCTGGTGCAGAAAGGCTCTTGGATATCAGATTTGCCTATTTGACATGTGATAGTTCTGCACAGCATGAGAACCCTCCTTACACACACTACACTACACTAAACTATATACTTTTGAGGCAAAAGAGAGTTATACATTCATCTTTGGATCCCACCCATCTGGGCTTTGCACATTGTACCTGCCCTGTGAATGTGACTTGAGTAATCTCGAATCTTCTGTGGGACTGGTACTCAGAGAAATGAAGTGGAATAAAAACATCATCAAAACCACATTGGCTCAACCAATGCTGCCATGCATTAAGTGAGGGACCAGGCAGTGTGACAGCTGTGAGAATGGCCTGCGCAGGCCTCCAACTGCCGGGAATGTAATTGACTAAGGATGGCAGCTGCTGCCTCCTAAGTCCATGACAGCACTTGCTGCTCGCTGCCCTTGAATGAGCACAGCAGGTCTGTGTCTGGCAGACGCGGGACTCCTTTGAAGGCTGTATCGAATCTTTCCAAGCTCAGTCTAGGACGACTTCATCCAACCTCCCTTCCTGCTCTCTTTCACTTGAGGTCTGAGGGCTCTCCCTGCCTTCCCCGCCACCTCCACATTTTCTTTCCTAGGCATTTCCCTGAGTAAGTTTTTTGCACATTCAATCTGGTGTTTGCTTTGTGGCGAACCCACACTAACGTAGGTAGATTGGAATTACTTCTTCCGAGATCTGCCAAGGCTGGCACTAACAAAGTATACAGGAGAAAATTTTACCCAGAGTGATAAGGAAAATGCACTTTGTATTCTTTTTAAAGTCTTTTGACATATCTCCCACTGGATCTTGATACATGACGTTTGTCTTGCTTTATTTTCCAGTTCTGGAAAGGTTACAGGATTTTGCCAGGCTTCAAAATGGTGACTGTGACAGGGTTCAGGTAAGAATGCTGTAATTAGGTCATTTCTATCCAATGGCAGAGATCAACACGTCAGTGAGGGAGAAAAAGTCCGTTAGAGGGCCATCACCTGTCATGCTCAACAGGAGCAGTTTAGTAGAGGGAAGACACAATGCCCATTGCGGGCTCAAAGAGGAAGGAAGTACCAAGAACAGTAGCTCACCCCTTACAGGTGTGCCTACTTAGAAGGACGTGAGAACAAGGCTTGCATTCATTCTATGCATGGAAGAGTTTTGCAAACAAAGATCTTGGATAAATTTGCGGTCTAGGAAGTTCAGGAATATAAAAATGAAATGATGTCAACGCAATGATGCTTTTATTTAAGAAAAGCTGACCAGCCAGCCACGACCACAGAGTTGCACGCTGCTAGTTGCACTCTGCTTGGCATTGGGCACTCTGGCAGCCCTGAGTGAGTTCACGCAGTGTTTCAAACAGTTAGCCGCCGATTTTAAAAATTAAGAATGTTTACAGAAACATTCAAGATTTTGGCTTCGCTTGACATTCGGCATATCTGGAAACCCTAGGCCAGCAGGGCTGCATGACAACGTGTCTGCAGTGTGGCTACCACCTTATCACCAGCTTATGGGATGCAATTCACTCTTTCCTTCTGGTATTTAGTTCCTTTATGTTAATGTCTGCAGACATTTGCAAGCCTGGCCGTGGCCTTCAACTGTAGCTTGTAAACAGGTTGATTTCAGTGAACCCTTCAAGATAAAAGCACCCAGGCTGTTCCTGCCATTTTATTTTCTTATGCAAATAAATCATAAGGGTCTAGACTCTTTCAGGTCGGGTACTGCTTTACTGAACTGAGTGGTCTCCTTCCAGGCCCGGAAGTGTGGTTGTGACATACGAAGTCACGACTACAACATCATCACCTGAATTAATGCGTAAAGCGAATGAGCAAGTGTTACAGAACCTCAATCAGACCTACAAAATGGACTACAACTCCTTTCAAGCAGTTACAAGTAGTGAGTAGAACATCGCTACATTTTTTCCTATACATAGATCCTATTTAGATATAGAAATGATGTCCATTGTTATGCTTAAATCCAGGAAATTACATTACGATGTCCGTGGAGAGAGACGCTCCACTTCCTGGCGTAGAGGTTTGTGTGCCATCTTCTTCGGCCAGTGCAGAGCCTCCCAACTAGGCTAATGTCACTGCGTTTGGGGGAGATTTTACAAAGGGGCTACAGAGCCATCAGGATTTGTGGATTTGTACAAAACATTCAAAAAGTAAAACTAACATTATGGTGGTGGTTGGGATATTCATGAAATTCATTGATATTAAGTAGAGGACCATTGTTACTTTAGAGCAGTACATCTCCAAGTGTGGCCCCCAGCCCAGCACCATCAGCACCACCTGGGATCCTGTTATAAATGCATATTCTTGGGGCCACCTCAGACCAGCTGGGCCAGTCTGTGTTCCAGCAAGCCCTCCAGGTGGTTCTGATGCAGGGCGAAGTTTGAGAACCACTGCTTTGGATCACATATAACAGTGATAAGAACCCTAGGATTTTAGATAGTCACCCCCATGTTACAAATGGGGTACAGAGCTGGGCTCTGTTGCGTTATTAGGTGGGTGGACCTATTGTTACTTGGGGGATAGAAAGGGGAGTGGGCTGGGCAGAGATTTGGCGGACGAGAATTGACTGGCAGATGTCCCAGATAACTCAAGTGCGTGGTTCCAGAGTGCAGGCACATCCTTTTTGGAGCAACACGGTCCAGTGTGCGGGAGGCACTGAACAGATTGTTGCGGGCACACCGGGGCACAGGGCGCCCCTTCACAGGAGTTAGGCCGTCCTCACAGCAGGTTTATACTCTTCTTCTTTACATTCTCTGCTGGTATTTTTAGACATCAGCTCATCTTTAAAAATAAAATATTGAAAGAGGTAGACACAATGGTAAGAAAGTGCTACAACATAAGATAAAATAGCAAAATACAAATTTAGAATAAATAAGGCAGCAACAACATACACGAAAGCCAGAACATTAAAGGAAGAGGAGTAAGTGCCTGAGAGTGTGGACTCACACAGAAGCCGTCTCAGCAAGCCCACTGCTTCCCGACCCCCAGCGCCACCCCACCAACCAACCGATGCTTGGCCCTGAAAAATGCTTTTTATTTCCGGTTCTGAGGGCAGAGGAGAACAGCAGACTCTAGCATAGGTAAGCTTGAATTAGGAGTACTCTTCCCCAGAAGTTTCAGTTGTGCTGAGGATGGTCTGCCACTTAAATGCCTAAGTATCCAGCAGTTGTACTCATCGGTGGGTGACTGTCAGTCCGGGAAGACGGTGCTGACAGTACAGTTCACAAAGGAGCTTTGGTGTCTATGGGTTGTTCTTCCAAAGAGCAAGGAAGTCATTGCGAATAGCGCTCGACACCCCCTTCTACAGAGGATCTATGTCCATCTCCATCCTCCCTCGAAGACCAGCATGCGATCTGCGATGTGCACAGCCTTAGTTAGACCCCTAACCGTGGACATCCGCCATGTGCACTTCCACGGGGAGCTCACGCCATCCGGCTCTCCACGGCGTTGGTGGCACTTACCCAGAATATAAATATCCAAAAAAATCAAATGACTAGGTGTTTTTAAAAAGTTATAATTATATTTAGGGGCCAGGGGAGAGGAAGAGAATAAGAAAGAAAAACGCTGAATGGGTGAGTTGGTAGCAGGAACTAATTTTTAAGTCCGTCTTTATGAAACGTGAAGGACTCCTGGCAATCTTCAGAGTAGTTTCATTTATTTTGTCATATATTAATCCTCTGGTGATGTTCGATTAACCAGCAGGGTCCTTTAACCAGTACACCTTTTTCTTCAATCACCCCCAATAAATTTACGATGAATTCCATGTAACTATATGATATTGGTAGTTTTTCTAATCGTAGTTATTAGAAACGATAGCAAGGAAAAGAGCGACACTATTATTGCATTTTTTCTATGTTAAGCTCGTGTTTGTACACATTTCATCTTCATATATCTTGTGAGGTAGATATTATTATCTCCATTTTATAGGTGAGGACACAGAGACTTAGGGTAAATAATTTGTTTAAGGACACATAGTAAGTAACACACGTTTGTGACCTCAAAGGCAGTTTACTATATTAAATATTCACAGACGGCCTTGCTTCCTAATAGTTGAATGTGATTTTTTAAATCTTATTTTACTCAGGAGCCTAAAAACAATGACAATAAATATTCAGATGCCTTGATATTTTGACTAGAACATCATACCACCCCAAAGTCATCTTATGGTGTTTTGGTCCCGTGCTTACCATACGGAGAGGGTCTGGCCTGAGCATGAAGCCCCAGACAAGAGAGGCCTCGTAGAGCTACTTACCCAGCTCCTCAACACATGGAACTCATGAAGGACGTAGCACAAGAAACAGCTTAGACGGAAAGCTGTGCAAGCAAAGCACAACCAGAAAAACATGCACAAAATAGCAAATGCTGTGTTTTTATTTCTACCCGTGAAATGGCTTAACACCACAGTTCTCCATAATTTTACCATGAAAACAATAATAACAGCTGCTATTCCCTCAGTCACTTCCCAAGGTAGCTCTCACTGCCCCTATTTTCCAAACAAGGGAACTGAGATTCAGAGAGGCTAAGCAAGTTCCCTAGAGGCACACAGCTATGTGTGGCACAAAACCAGGATTCAAATCTGGACCCGTGTGTCTGTATAGCTCCCAATTTTAAGGGCCCATGGGTATTAGGTCTTAAAAAAAAATCCTTATTTCCCAACCAGACTTTAATTATCAAACATTAAATTGTCTTCTTATTTCTAATTCATCAAAGACATAGGACAGAGCTTTTAGTCAACACAACGTATCGGTTATTAGGAAGAAGCAGTTGATACTGTTTGAGTCAGTAGCAAGGAAACTTGCAGTTTAAGTTAGCTGATGCGGCTTTTTCATAAGCAAATGTGCAATTTCCTACCAGACTATTTGAAATATTGAAAATAGCTTTGAGATCCCCAACACTACCATTGAGAACTCTCAAGTGTGCAAAGACGGCAAACTGGAAGCCATGTCCCTGGACTCTGGCAGGTTGTAACTCTCTGGCCTCAGCTTCCAGCTGCCCGGGGATGGAGCAAGGAGGATGCACTGCCCACGTGGGGATTTCCAGAGAACCCCTGTGATGGTGGCGTCTGGTCTGGTCGGTAGCGTCAATTACATTTATTTGCTTTGGAATCCTAATACATTTTCTTTGGGTTTCCAGATGAAACTAAGTTCTCTGTCATACCAGAAATCATCTTTGAAGGGGATACGGTATCTCTGGTGTGTGAAAATGAAGTTCCGTCCTCCAACGTGTCCTGGTACCATGTCGAAAGGCGCTCCGACGTCCAGAACAGCAGCAGATTCTGGATTTACACCTCCGTGCTCAACAACATGACCTCACTGTCACGCTTCACTATTTACAACATCACTCAGGGTGACGCAGGTGGGTTTCCATCCAATAACTGGTGCAAGGAAAGGAATGAAGAGCTCACACAGAAGCAAACCATGGAATATGTATATAGCATTTTCCTCTCCAAAAGGAGTTCACCAGGTGCAACTTTGCAAAACTGAACATTGATCCCATGATGTATGGACCAAGCAAATTTAGCCTTGGAGACAAATACACTTTTCTACATTTACTGAAGCTTAGTTGGAAGCTGAGACAGAAAGTAGACTTTTAATTTTTAAAAAATTTAAAACAGCTTTGTTGAGGTGGAATTGATATATAATAAGCTGTACATATTTAAAGTGTACAATTCAATGTTTTGACATATATACACACATGTGACACTATCACTATAATCAAGATAGTGAACATATTTGTCACCCCCCCAAATTTTGTTTTACTCTGTTGTAATTGCTCCCCCTGCCACTCTTCCCTCCTCTCCCACAGCAACCCAGAAATGTGAGTTTTAAACCTGACATTCTAGAATTTAATAATCCCATTGTAACCCAGATGTCAACAGGGTCACCTCTCTTTCTCTGAATGAGAAGTTGGGCTGCAGACGTGGGTCCTATCACTTCTTTGTTGATTCTGATGTTGCCACAGTGTTAAACAGGATGCCAAAATTATCCATGGTCTTCTAATTCTCCAAGGCTTTCCAATTTTCCCTTTCTACCTCTTCTATTCCTACACTTTTTTCTTACTAGTAAAGACTGAAATTTCTGCTCTTACTTTATAGCGTCTCTCTACACTTTACCTGGTGGAATCCGAAATATCTGCATTGACCTGTATTTCCTGAACATTCCTTGACAGTTGTTTAGACCAAGTCTCAGGTTTTGAAAATGATGTTTCATGAAGTACTGTGGTGGCACACGAGAGGAGGCTGTCATTCTTCTAAGGAACTACATATATGTAGTAGTAATAAATGCTTTTGTGTATTCTATGCAGGTGAATATATTTGCAAACTGACATTAGATATTTTTGAATACGAAGCCAGGAAAAAAATAAATGTTACACCCATCCGAATTTCGGCAAATGAAGAAATGCAGGTGATGTGCAACAGTCCTGTATCTTTGAACTGCTGCAGTGACATTCATGTTAACTGGAGTAAAATAGAATGGAAGCAAGAGGGGAAAATAAGCATTCCAGGTAAGAACGTTAGATGCTGTTTTGCAAATAGGTTTTTGCCTCTTGGCCAAGTGAAAATGGGAGATGTGATGGGTGGAAGGGGAAATGGCAGATGGCTGTTTTTTCCCACACTTCAGACTGTGAAAAAGTACTAGGTGTGATGCCAGCTCCAACTTAGCCATTCTAGAACAAAATTCCAAAAACATGTACATATAACTGTCATGCTCAGATTGTAGATGAGATCCTGGCAGTGAAGACCCAAGAGGGAGGGACCTGATGACTTAGGTCCATAGCACCTCCCACCCACAGGAAAGCTCATCCCCACCTTCCTTTCCATCTTCAGCAAAGAGCCAAGGATGAAGTCATTGGCTTGGTTTTGGGGTCTGACTGGAGCTTCTCATTTCTGTGTCTCTTCTCTTAGTTTCTGTCCTTCTCATTTCTCTGCTTTTGTATCCACACTTTCTTTTATATTATGCCATTCTGTGCCTCTGCTTTTTCATGTCTCTGTGCAGACCTGTTTGTCTCTCAATGGTGTCATGTCAATTTCTGATCCTATTTGCATCTGTTTTAGATCTGGGACCTGACTTGAAGTTCCCCACCATCCAGTTTATACTGATGAATGATAATTATAATAATAAACTAAAATAGCATACTGACTTGGTTTTGTATAACAGTTTGTGATTAACCAGTTTTTAAAGATATATGATTGGGCCCAGCCCAGTGGCATAGTGGTTAAGTTCATGCACTCCGCTTCAGTGGCCCGGGGTTCGCAGGTTCAGATCCCAAGCATGGACCTACACATCACTCATCAAGCCATGCTTTGGTGGTGTTCCACATACAAAATGGAGGAAGCTTGGCACAGATATTAGCTCGGCGACAATCTTCCTCAAGCAAAAAGAGGAGGATCGGCAACAGATGTTGGCTCAGGATCAATCTTCCTCAACAACAGCAGCAACAACAAAATGTTACCACTTTTAGTCAGGTTTAAACTTGACTGCAAGTTTGAACCTGGCATTTTTACCTCTAATTTGCAAATATGGAAATTGTGTATTAAATGACTTATCCAAGGTTGTCACAATAGGAAAAGAAAAGAAAGCATTGAGACTCACCTGAGGTCTTATTTCACAAGACCAGCATTGGTCTTGGCCAAATGATATTGCTCATGCCTGGTGAGCCAGTGCTGGAGCAGCTCATCTGACAGAGTCTGCGCTGAAGCAGAAGGCGGTCTTCTGCCTAGAAACCATACACAGCAAGACCCCAGCCTTCCCTTAAGAAATGACAGGATTATGTGCTTATCTTTAAAGTAAAAAATCATTAGAGTAAAATGTGACTCCGCCCATGAAATATATTAGTGTGGTAAGGCTTTACTTTATGAAGTCTTTGCCATCAGACTGTATTAAACTACGAAAAAATAATGATTAACGTACACGCAGCTTTTCCTGAGCACACCCATTTGCAAAGCTCATTTCAGCTGCAGTGTTTGCATTCCTTTCTAAAGAGCTCCGAAGGATGGGAAAGGCATCAGCTAACTGTTGAAAATGTTAACACATGGTACATTTAGTCACTTCCCTGATTTTTAAGGAAGAGGAAGTGTAGGCATCCTGAAGGAACTGCCAGATGGGGGAAAGACCTTGCAAAGTTCCCGTGGTCCTGACTTATAAGCATTCAAGTCCGAGAGGGGAACAACCTTGCCCTCTGGCAAAGGAACCAGGAAGTCTGCGGTGCAGATGCTCAGGGACCTCTCTGGGTCACCACTTCTGCAGACATTCCTACTGCCCCGTGCGGGCTGGACCGACCCACCACAGAACAATGGATTTCCTGCGGCAGGGCTGGCCGCCTGGGGACCTGCACAGTCGGTTTTCTGATGAATTTAGCCTCTGCTCTCGGCAATCTGCCCTTTCCCTTGCTGGTCCCTCTGCAGCAATCTTTCTCCAGATTCTGCAAGTTCTTTTAGAGCCCGTTTTTCCAGGTCAGTAGAAAGCAGTAGCTAAATAATTCACCCCAAAGCATTTGGAATGGAAGGTATTACCTCTTCTCTGAAATGGTTGCGTTTCATTTTCAAAACACTTCTGGCAAGGAATAAGCCAGAAAGGAAGTAATCAGCAAGGATAGACTTTCCAGTCTTAAGATGGTGGTGTTTTTCAAATAGGGAGGGCTTTCTGGGGTTTTTCAAATCATCAGGCATTGACTCATTAGTTGGTAAATGGTAATGGTGGCAGAAGTAATAGTGTTAATAGTATATAGTATTAGTATATATATTATTGGCATAGTAATATACTATAGATTACATTATACTAATATATATAGAATATATTCTATATATATGTAGAATGTATATTAGAATACATTGCAATATAGAGAGAATATAGAATATATAGAGAGTATATATATTAGTGTAGTATTGTTACTGTATCCTAATAGTAGTAACAGTAGACGTACTAAGAGTTATTATTATTAGTGCAGCTTCTAGTTTGCCCACATCTAGTCCAAGCTTTGCCTGTATGGAAGGTATCGAACACTTGGGGGAATTTCGGGCAACAGAGTTTGTAGTTGCACCATAGCTTCTCTTACCTAGTGTGATGGTAAAAAAAAATGGCACCTTAATTCCCTCTTTGTTAGAACAGTTCCCAAATGAGTTCATGAACTCCTTCTTTGCCCTGCTGCCATAGTCCCTTGGCCTGTCATCAAGCAGAGTATTCGCAAAACAAGTGAACCTTTACAAGAGGGTGTCAGCCCCCTCTTGACTGACTGTCAAGGCGTATGACAACGTGGAACAGCATGCTGAGTGACTGGTGAAGGAGGAACAGCCTCAAACTCCACCATCTCCCTTCTTGTATCTTTTCTTCCCAATTACCCCACTTACATTTTTAACCATGTGTTATAGTGTGCGCTTGTGTGCTGTCTGAAATGCTATTTCTGCAGTCAAACAGGGTGTGTGTAAGAGATAAAAAAAAAAAGTGAGGCTGGCTTTTTTTCTTTATTGAGTAGACACAGTCTTGTGGCTTTCAAGTCACTTTATAAAGTGCCACTAGAAGCGGGCCTGCCTCAGAGACTGAGATCAGATCTAAGCAAAGAAGCAACTAGAAGTGTGAAGTAGCATCCTTAGAGACAGCATCCTCCATCCTGGCTGCACGTGAGGGTCATCCCAGTTGTTTTGTAAAAAGACCAGCTGTCAGGGCTCTACCCAGAGCAACTAAGTCAGAATCTCCGGGTTTGTGCTCCAGACTGTGACATATTTTCTTAAATTTCACCAGAGACTTTATCGGGCAGGGGGGAGTAAGAACCATGGATTTAGTCCAATCCCCCATTTTAGACACAAGGAAACTGAGGCTTTCTGTGAGCTACTCGGGGTCTCCCTGACCATGGCAAAGGGCTCCACCTTGTCACCCACCCCTCTTTTTCCTCCTCCATGTCTCTCTATGTGTTCTTAATGGGGCCATAGACAAATCCCATCATAAATAGTAATGTCTCTACTTGTAAGAATGCCCACAAAATTGGATTTAATAAAAGAAAAAGAAAAGCAAAGAACTTAAGCCAAGTCTTCTGCCCTGGAAAAATTAACCTTACAACCCGTGTTTTCCAGTAAGACAGTATCTGGTCCTGAAAAGCTGTAATCCCAGCTCTGCCACGTAGCCCTCTTTCTGAGGCAGAGCACACTGGGTCGCTGCACTGGCTCCCAGACCTTCATCTACTAAACAGTGATAATGGTACCTACTTTACAAGACTTTCAGAGGGACAAAAACCAAGATAATTAATGTAAACATTTAAAACAGAGTTGACTACGTTGAATCTGCCACAATAACTATTTTCTGATAATGATGGTAGCTTTAAAAACCGTCCCCTCACTTGTCCTCAGTATGGTGGGAAGTCTTCATTGGATCTTATCTAACTTGAGCAGCAAACTTGGAATTGCATCCCATCTCTTCTCCAGAAAGCAGAGCACCAACTTAATTCACTGCATTTAGTACCTTCCGTGCAGGACCCCAAGTTGCACAGCCCCAGGGGTGTTTATGAAGTACCATGTGAATGCTCCCAATTCAGAGGTCCTGCTTTTGTTTTCTGAGTTTACCATCTCCTTGGAGCCTTAACGCCCTTCTTTTTTTTTTTTTTAAAGTATGTATTTTGGTGGGGAAGATTAGCCCTGAGCTAACATCTGTTGCCAATCTTCTTTTTTTTCTCCCCCTCCTCAAAGCTCCAGTACATAGTTGTATATCCTAGTTGTAAGTCATATTAGTTCTTCTATGTGGGATGCTGCCACAGCATGGCTTGATGAGTGGTGCTAGGTCCACACCCTGGATGTGAACCAGTGAACCCCCAGGCCACTGAATTAGAGCAGTGTGAACTTACACTCAGCCATGGGGCTGGCCTCTCCATTCTTTTCCTACATGTTTCAGCCTAACAGGACTCCTTAGCTTTCCCCAACCAGGACTAGCAGGCTACTGCTTCTGTGCTTTTGTTTACTCCAATGGTTTTCTAATTTAACTGTAGAATCCTTTCTTCAACCAAAATCTTACGTGGTTGTCTAATGCAGGGTTTCTCAACCTTGGCACTAATGACATTGGGGCCAGAGAATTGTTTGTTATGGGGCGCTGTCCTGTTCATTGTAGGATGTTTATCAGCATCCTTGGCCTCTACTCACTAGATGCCAGTAGCACCCCAAGTTGTAACAAAACTGACTCTGAACATTGCTAAATGTTCCCCAGGGAAGCCAAATAGCCCCTTCTTGAGAACCCCACGTCTGATGGGTAAAGCAGACCAGAGTGGAGGCACTTGAGTTATAAAAAGTTTGGGGGGCTTAGAGCCCCCATAGCTTATCATGCTTCCACTCCCCAGCCCAGCCCCAGCTCCTGAAGCAGCTTAATGGAAGGCCAGGTTCTCCAAGGAGTACCAATTCACACACACACACATACACACACGCGTACAGCTACACACCAGAACAGCACAGCCACCATTCTATCCATGTCTTTCCAGGCCTAGAGCCGATCTTCCTTCTTCTCTGAAATCTTCCTTAGTCTCCCAATTAAAACACACCTACGTTAATCTCCATAATGGACTTATTTCTTGTGTGAAATCTATCTACTGTGCATTATAATTATTTTTGTACATCTCTTCATATACTCCATCTGGCATGGCTCATTGTCTCGTGCATTAGTTTGATGAGAAAGCTTGGCCTTGAAGGATGAGAAAGAGTCAGCGGGAGGGAGAAGGAAGGAGAATATTCTAGATGTGAACCCAGGCATAAAGGCATGAAGCTGTAGGCAAGTTGAAGACCCAGGACGTGACCTGGTTTGTAAGAGAGGAACATAGAATGAAACAGAGAGAACAGAGTCAGATTGAAATCATACTGTGAACAAACACAGATACCACGCTAAGCAGATACTATTTTATTTTGTGGGCAATGGTAAGATTTTAAAGGTAAAAAGAGAGTAGAGAGATGATCTGGGCTGAACTTTAGAAAAATAAATTTCAGAAAATAAAAATAAATTTTAAGGCAGTCTAGCCTGAAGGGGAGTTAACTGAAAATACAGACCCTGTTACAAGAGTATGCAATGGGCAGACAACAGGTAAGGGGACCCAGGCGAATAACCACGGGTTGGAGTGGATAAGACAGTTGTAAGATGTTTCAAAGGCATAATCTGAAAGATTTTACAACTGAGTGGAAGTGGAGTGTGAGGAAATGCAAGTAATTTCAGATGACTTAAAGATTCTTAGTTTTGTGAACTGCCAATGACGAAGAGAAGAAACATTAGAAGATGTGCAGGTTTTGTCCGAGGAGAAGAAAGATGAGTTCTCAATTGGACCTGTTGAGTTGGAGGTACCTGAGACATCAAATTGGCACTTGGGAATTTGCTTCTAGAGTTTCCAACAAGAGGTTTCTCTTGAAGATAGAGTGAGGAGTCATCCAAACATAGGATATAATAGGAGCTGTGGGTGTAGATGAGATTGCCCAGTGAAAGAGTAGAGAAAAAAGATAAGGAAAGAGCCCATATCAGGATGCTTGGGGGAGGCCAATATCCTGGGGAACACCAACATGTAAGAAGGGAAGAGAGGAGAGAGGAGCCTGGGAAGAAGACTAGAGGAGAGATGAAGAGAGAGAAGCAGCAGGAGGGACCCATGGAGTCGAGTGAGCCGAGTCGTGGAGAAGCTGGGCAGAATGGGATGCTGTAGTCCAGGTAGTGTGAGAAGAAGCCACTGGATGTGGAAGAGAAGGAGTCACAGTTGGCCTTAGAAGGACACCTGACGTGGAGCATAGGGAGAAGAGGCAAATGGCAATGGTTTGATGAAAAGTGGGAATGAAAGACTAAAGGTGGCGAATGCAGAAGCATTGTGGTATGAAGAGAGGTAGAAGTGTGGTGGTGGCTAGAGGAGCTTTTAGATTTGGGAAGGATTGTTTTAATAAGGAAAGACTTGAGTGTATCTGGTGGTTGAAGTGAGGAAAGATTAAAGACACCGGGGAAAGGAAATATAAAGGAGAGAATAAAGTCCTGGAGGAAATGGAGGAAGTGGGTTTTCCAAAGATAAGTGGAGGGGTGAGCCTTAGAGAAGATTAAGGACACTTGTGCCCATGAGTTAGGAGGTAGTTTAGTCAAGGTGGGTGAAGCTGGAAGTCAGTTTGGTGTTCTGAACAACCATTTTGGGAACTGAGGGGAAAAGCTGGTTATATATCAATAAAAATATTTCAGATGTCATTGATCATCCAGCCAAGGCTGGAAAAGATGCATTTCTGTTGGAGCTAATCAGAAGCTTTATTCTTTTTCTTTAGTTTTTGGAAGATTGATAGTATTTGAAGAATGTCTTAAGGGTACGTGGCGGTAGGCAAGGTTGGAAGAGAGAGAGTGAAGGGACGGGAGTAGAAAAAACTCACCAGGAGGGTGTAAGAGAGCCATAGGCAAGGAGTAAAGAGGGCTTGGAGGGCATCTTGGGAATGGAAAGGAAGATATGAAAAAGGAACTATTTTGAAGGGGAAACTGCTGATAATCTGAAAAATCATGAATTGAAGCTTCCACTAAAACATATAGACTGATAGGGAATAAGCTATGAAAACGTTTCTCAAATGAGATGCCTATCAGGTGTGCCAGTCTTGTTTCTTCCTCCTTTCAATAATAAGAACAGTTTAAATAGTCCGACACCTTTTTTCCTTCCAGTTGAAATCATATCCAAACACTTTGCTTCTCTTTTTTATTTCTCACACTCGAACGACCACCACTAATGCTCTTTGTTGGGGGCGGGCCCCAGCCAGGCACTGTTCTAAGTGTTTATTTATATATATTAATTCATTTTACCTAACCACAGTCCTGGGCAGAGCTGTTATTATTTATCCCTATTTTACATCTGGAGAAACAGAGGCGCAGAGCAGTCTAGTGACTTTCTCAATAACGTTCCACCAGCTAAGTGTTAGAGTTTGGGATCTGCTGCCACCTGGCTCCTGAGTCTGCAGACCTAACCATTATGCAGCCCTGCCTCTCCATTCAAAGAGAAGAAATCAAATTTAAATAATAATTCTTTTTCTCTGGTTTGGCCTCTTTGCTACTAAATCCAAGAGTCAGCCAACTGACGGCAAAAGAATTGCTTATGTCATTGCAGGAAACTCTGAAACAGACACAGACCCCAGGTGCAGCAAATACACCCTCCACGCCAACGAAGTTCAGTGTCTAAGTGGGTCGGCTGGAACACAAGTCGTCTACACCTGTGAGTTCACCAGTGCCCATGGAGCCAGAGGCAGTAAGAACATACAAGTGACATTCACCTCTGTGGGTAAGGACTCGCTCGCCAGAATTTGTAGCCTTGCACCTCAAGTCATGGGCTGCCGATCACCTGGGAACATCCATGAGCAATAAAGCAGAGCCTTCCCCGTTAGGTAGCGGGAGTGTGGTCGGGGTAGATCCCACAGTGGGAGACAGAAGAGGAGCTCCCTCTCTGCCATTTAAATGCAGATGAAGTCTTTAGAATCAGGAAGGCTAGAGGTTGGGACCAGGGAAGGAAGGGCCTGCCTTGTACTGCTAATGCACAAAGTAGACTGGGATGTAGGTTTCACACCCAGATTGGTCCTATTTAACCATTAAATTTATAAGGAGGATAATGCCCCTAATTTCCCCCTTTCTCCTCCCTTAATCCCGTTCTCCCTGCCTTGAATTCCAATAGCCTGGTTCATTCCCTACCACCATTCACCTCCCTCTGTCATTCCACCTCTCCCATTTCACCTATTCCAGAGAGAATGCTGCAGAAAGCTTTAATAATCTGATACTTTGTGGTTATTTTACGGTTGTAACAAGTATTTTTTAATATTTCAATTAATTCAGCTTTAGTAGGCCTCTTGAAAGTATCATTTCTTCTCCTCATATCATAAATCATTTATAACATCACCCCTATCTGCAAAAATGGGGCAAACTTGTTTTTCCACCCATCTTACAAAAATGAACTATTTAGATAAATCATCAGACACCACCCCGCCCCACCCCCCCCACCCCCAAACAATTTGGAGAAAGGACTGATTTTCTGTTATCATGACTTAGAATTTTTACAAAGAGCAAGATTAGGTTTATCTGAAAATATTATTGCTGTAGAAGCGTTCATGGGTCTTTTGAGCAATTTGCGGTTTTCTACAGTGAGAGCAGTTGTCCACTGCAAGCTCTAACCTGAGAGTTGTATTGATTATGTGAGCTGTTGGCTGTCTTTTGGGACCTATTTAGCCTTCGCTGAAAACCACTGGTCTGGTAGTTTGACCTCAACTGAGAAGCAAGAGAACCAAATTCATGATTCCGTGAGCCTTTCCACTTTTTCTGCTAAACCTGAAAAAGGCATCTCAAGATCCCTACACAGTGATGGCAGTGTGAGGGACACGTTAATACATGCTTGCATGACTTTAGAGTTCTCCACATTTGATCTTAACTTCTAAAGAGTACTGTGGAAAGCCCTGACTTCTTTTGACTATGACTAAGAATAAGATTTTACACTGGTTGGAGAAGCAGGCTAGCATCAGTGGGCTCAAGGCATGAAGTTGTTCCCCTATAGAAGACAGAAATGAATGGCATTTTGAAATGTCAACTATGTAAAGGACATGCTCAACGAGCAGCGGAAAGATTCAGAGGCAAAAGTAGTGGCATGTTCATATAAGCTTTTATATTTGTAAGGGTCTTGTTAACATTTTTGATGAATAATTCCTCATGAACCGATGAGGACATTCTCAGAATGAGGAGTAGATGGAGAGAGACTTGTAGTTAGGATCCTATACATCCTCGTTTGCCCGAGACAGTCCTGGTGTAATTATTTGGGCAATAAACTCTATGATCCCTCTACTAAAAATATAGTTCCAAAAATCACTCTTCTGCTTAGTAAGCGCTGACTGTGTACTAGATGCAGTGCTACGTGCTGGGAATGCAAAGACGCAGAGGAGAGTGTCCCGCTCTGGAGGGACTCACATTTATACGGAAAAGAGATGAAAGGATTAAATTAAAATATAGTGTGGTACTATTTTTTAAAAGGTATTTTAAAAGAGTAGAGAATGAAGCTGTTACAGGAACCTAGCCATTTTAGTCTCCCTTGAGGTGTCACCGAAGAGGTTGGAGGGGAGCTTGGGTTAAGTCAACACCCCTAAGATTGCAACCTTTTGCCCTGCTGATCATCAGGAGCTAATTCCAGCCACAAAGGGGAAGTGCACGAGTTCCTAAGGCATGTGAAGGAAATGAGTACAATTCAGAGCACCACCGGGAACAGCCTAGAAACAAGTAAAGCCCCGGAGCCGCAAGGTACCAATCCCGCGTTGACACAAGTAGAGTCAGGACGGTCCCTGTTTTCTGTCTGTCTTAATTTTCGCTCCTATGTCAATGTCACCGGAAAGACTAAACATTGTGCTTCTTGTTGGTTTTCTTTTGTCTGTTGTTTTTTTTGCATTCTTTCAGCCAACCTAATAATAACCCCGGACCCAATTTCTGTTTCTGAGGGACAAAGCTTATCTATAAAGTGCACCAGTGATGTGAATAGCTATGATGAGGTATACTGGAACACTTCTGCTGGCATTAAAATACACAAAAGGTTTTATACCACAAGGAGGTGTCCCAATGGAACAGAGTCAGTACTGACGGTGAAGACCGCGACCAGGGAGTGGAACGGTGAGTGAAAAGCAAGCCAGACACCCTCCCTGCTCTGCTGCCTGGACCCCTGGAAAGACACTGTACTAGTTACCATCCCTGGGGGACCTGTCCTGGGGCATGCCTGCGCCAACCACTTTACATTAAATATGCCATCACATTTAATGCAACAGCCCTTTGGGGAAGATGTTGTTATTCTCATTTTTCAGATGTGGAAACTGAGGCTCAGAGAGAATAGTAAATGTGCCTAAGTTTTCACGACTGCAGTTGTAGAGTCAGGATTGGAACTAGTCTCTCTGATTCTAGAGCCTGGGCTCCTGCCATGAAGTTAAGAAAGAGGATTGTTTTTAAAAGTCCTTTTATCAGACTCTTAGGAGTGTTTCACCCAACTGGGCTGTAAAAAATCTAGGTGAAGCTTTCATATGCCTGATTCCAAAGAAAGAAACATTTTTATTTCCTCTTTATCTCTGCACCTTGTTCATATTCGGAAGAAATACAAATCTTTGGGGAAAAAAGAGAATTTGATAGAACTGCAGCTATGGTAGCTGACATCAGTTGAGCCCTCACTCTGTGATAGGCACTGTGCTAAGTGTTTAAGTGTGTTAATTCACTTAAAACAATAAACCTAAAGCCAGTCCTGTTAGCCTAGTGGTTAAACTTCAGCACGTTCCACTTCGGCGGCCTGGGTTCATTTCTTGGTCTCAGAACCACACCACCCATCTGTCAGTTGCCATGTTGTGGCATGGCTCACATAGGAGAACTAGAACAACTTACAACTAGGATACACAACCATGCACTGGGGCTTTGGGGAGGAAAAAAAAAGAGGAAAGATTGGCAACAGCTGTTAGCTCCGGGCGAATCCTACCCTGTCAAAAAAAAAAAAAACCAATAAACCTAGAAGATAGTCTATTATTTTCCTCATTTTACAGATGAGGAAACTGAGGGCCAGCGAGGTTGAGTATATTACCTGAGATTATACATCTGGTAAATGGCAGAGTCAGGGGGAGACCAATCCTGGCTCCAGTGGCCAACACTTACTCATTCCACCTGAAGCCTTTCCTTAACTATCAGGTTAATCGGTCCAGATCCTGTGAGTTCCAGGTCTTCTTTTTTTTTTTCATTTGAGGCCTGGGCAACACTGTAGAAATAACCAGTTCTTGTTTGGACTTGCTAGTGTACAATCAGGAAGCGGGAGTATTTTTCTCCCATGCTGAACTCATGCCTACCCTGTCAATTGCTCTTTCCTGTCACTAGGCAATGACTTAGGAGGAGCCATAGCTTTTCCAGTCACATTAAACTATTAATAGTCCGATACTCGAACTAAAAAAAACTATTCTCATCTAAATCAACTATGCTTTTATTTTATATTGAATTTAAATTTCCCTCCCTCCCAACAGGAATGGAAGGGAGTTTCTTCTCTCTTCTTGTTCTGGTTTCCCTCTGGCCAGCTCCTGCTCTGGCTCCTTCAGCGTTGGAGCAAAGAGAAGTAGTGTTTAGAAAACTGAAGGGTCTTACTGAACCTCCATCTCATTTTTGCTTCCTTCCACTCAGGAACCTATTACTGCATATTTAGATATAAGAATTCATACAGAGTTGCCACCAAAGATGTCACTGTTCACCCTCTGCCGCTGGAGTCGAACATCATGGTTGATCCTTTGGAAGCTGTCGTTCCACTCAGAGGTTCCCGTCACTTGAAGTGCTGCATAGAGGATGATGAAGACTACAAAGTAACTTTCCAAATGGATTCCTGGTTCTTTCCTGCTGGTAAGAAGCCAACTGCTGAATTGTTAGGACATATTCTTTCATGCATACAGAGTGAAAAAAGTTGCTCTTAAAGTCAAGGTCAAGAAACACACACAGGGACTGTATCAGAGATAGAATGTAACAGAGCAGAATCCCATGAGACTTCATTACCTTCTGTTTTGCTATGTGGTTCATAGCTTGTTGGTTTGTGGCAAAATCTTGAGAGTCTGTGAGGGCAGAGCCCATTCTGATTAGTTGGAGCTGTTGAAGGCAGTGTTAAGGTCCCTTCACAGACTTTCTGCTTCCTCAATAGAGTAAACTGGATATTCTGGTAGTCCGTCACTCCATCGTATAAATCAGCATGCTCTAAAAATCCTACATGGTCTACAAAAATCCTTTTAAATGCACTGTTAAGCATACAAGAAAGTAAGAGCAATAACCAAGGGCCAAAAATGCAGAGGAAAATAAAAATAGAGATAATGCTTTGGCTAGTGTTGGGGCTTTCCTGAGGGCATTTGTCAATATCAGAAACCCAAAACCTTGTGATTTAAGGCTCTGAAGGACACGAAAGAAAAGGGGGAGACATCCCCACCCTACCAGCACAATGTCAGGACCCTCAAAGGGTGACATGCTCAGTAAAAGAATAAGCTAGAGAAACAAAATTTATCTGCCTGAGTTAAGAGTTTGGCCTCATCTCTGGCTGGGCAAAAATTTCCCCTGAGAATTAAAACTGTCCTGACTTCACTTGGGTTTCAGGTTTGAAATTACACTGCCTGAGTGGTCCCGGAACTCCAAGTTGAGGAGTAATTAACTTAAAGTTGTCCATTGGTAGCACCTGATGGCACCTGGCAAAAAAAATTTCAAATCCTCTCTGGTAGAACGTCCCCTCAATCCAGATCCCTCAGGATTCCTACAGATTAAGGGCAACCAAATATGAGCTCATAACCCCAAATCTCAAGACACAGACATCTTCATGAGAGATTTACAAACTCATCTATTCTTTCAAGAACTATTGGGGGCCTGCTCGAGGCAAAACACACAGCAGGCAATAGAAAGGAGACAAAAGAAGTGGCGCACATATATTAATATCTAGAAAGGCTCATGTCATAACAGATAATGCATACAACATTAAATATCCAAAATGAGTAATACAGATTGAAAGAATGGTATGAGTTCAGAAAAGCAGGGACCCAATAAAGACTGGACAGTTTAGAGAAGGCTGCATGGTAGGGGGACATGGAATCAATGTGGGTGTTGAAATATTCAAACATCTCAACATTTTTTGTTCAAGATGCATGCATTCAGTCCTATGTGCAAAATGCTAGGCTAGGCACTGGGAGGTGCAGAGATAAGTAAGACTGGACACTTAATGTCCAGTGGAGGAGACAGACCCTATTGGAGGTGATGCTGAATGAATGTGGGGAAGGCAGGATAGAATGAATGCACAGGGCATGATGGGATTTAGATAGATAGGGGGATTAGAAGGATGCTGAGAAGGCATTTTCGTTGTCAAAAAAAATGTGTGGGCACAGATTTGGAGTGATGGATGGTGGAGGTAAAGTTTTGGCTAGCATCTATGGGAATGTGGGTTTACTTACTTCTAAGAGCTGGAGGCAGAAAGTAAATAAGTAAACCCACATGTGAAGTGAATGTGGCACGTTCCTGGGAAGAGTGTGGACAAGTTTATTCATATCGATCCTTTCAACAAACTGTATGCTTTGGATATTCATGCTGTAACTTAATTCTTTCAATAATTCTATCTTAGCAAAAGAAGTGAACGGAAAACAAGTGTGCTACAAATATGATTTCACGGCAAACTCAGTTTTCCAGTGTCCAAAACATGTTGATGTGTTTTGTCATTTTACCAATGCTGTTAATAACTCAGTCCGGAGCACGTCTATGAAGCTTAATCTGGTTCCTGGTGAGAGCATTTTAAATTACTTTAAAGTGTTATAGTCACGAGTCATGTATTCATTCACTCCCTCGTTCACCCATTCAATAGATATATGTCGAGCACATTTATATGGCAGGTCTTGGGCTAAGCATGGGGACTGGAAAAGAAATAAGCCATGTTTCCTGGCCTCAAGCCTAGGGAGAGATAGATATGATAAAAAATGTTATCACATATAATATGGTAAGGGCTAAACTAGAGACGCTGTGGGCAGCCAGCAGAGGCTACCTGGTTTAACTCTGCTGGTGATAGGTGGGGAGGAAGTGATGCAGAGAGCCTTGCCGATGAAGACTTATTTCCGCTGAGTCTGGAGGGCTGTACACCACCCCAGGCAGACAAGAGTGCACAGTGTCTGTGTGAGGCTGAGACCCCTCTGAGGTTTCACCAAAGGAAGGATGTCCCCACTAGCACTGTTTCACTGAGACAGGGTTACATGGAAAGAGTCGATCTAAAGATTAGGCAACTGTCTTTTTCATCCTTTGTCATCATTGAGCCAATATCCCCCCACATCATATTTCCAAAGCAAAAGGTCATGATTTGTGGAGCCATTTCTGTAACAGCTCTCCTTAGCAACCACAGAGGGGCGAGTGGGTAAATGATGGTCCTGGGCTTCTACCATAAGCAATCCTCTCCCCCAGAAATCTTCTCTGTAGTAGGACCCCCAATCTTTGAAGGATCCATGGCTCTATCACCAAGTTCCTTTGAGTTTACTGAGTGATTTTTGGTCATTCTCACATGTGTTGGTAACTGAGGCCTGGACACCAAAGTAGGAAGCAGCTTAGAGTTCCCTATGTCTCTGAAGCACTGCCTGCTGACTCTACCAAGAACACGTCTTCCAGAGGGCAGCCAAGGTCATTTCTTTATTGTGCCCCCATCTTAGCCCTGGCATCAACATGTTTTATTCACTTATCTTTGTTCTTCTCTTTCTTCATACCAACTCCGATTCCACTTCCTTTTCTTAGTAGAACCTTACTTATGGATTTGAAGATTTTATACAATGGCTGAGAACTCAATTAAAGCTTAATTCAAAAGTTGGTGAGAGAGGGATCTGCTCATAAGAGAATCAGAGTCCTCTGGAGATTAGAGATTCTGCAACAAATGCCACTTTCCCATTCAAGGCTTCTCTTGAGTAGAGATGAAATAGAGTCACCATTAATAGAAACCAGAAGGAACAAATACTTGCAAATATTACCTGGAATCTTTAGGTCATGGGTGCCTTGAATTCACACTACTAAATATATCTTTGGATTAAGACAGTGCTTGTCGACCTTGGCTGCACACTGGAATCACTGGGGAAGCTTAAAAAACTACTGATGCCTGAATCCCAGCCCAAGACATCCTGATTTCCTTGGGCCGGAGTGAGCCTGGGCCTTGGTGTTTTCCAAGCTCCCCAGGTGATTCTCTTACGCCAAAGTTGAGAAGCCCTCGGATTAAGGTATTTTGTCCCTACGACGCCTGGTGAGCAGAACTTCTCTTATCTGCATAAGCATACATTGAGCTCTTATTGTTTTCCACAGCTTAGATTTTATAGGCAGCAGAGAGAAGATTCCCAGGGACTGGAGGTGGGAATGAGTCATAGAGGAAACAAATTCTGTTAGGAAAAGCAAGTGCAGATTAAAGTCAGATTTGTGTGGAAAGCACTAAGGGGCTTTGGGAAATCAGGGGCAAAATAAAGAAATTGGAGAACTCTGACCAGGTCACCAAAAGTAGAGAGAAAGATGAACTCAAACATCAAAATTCTGCCTACGCCTGGCCCTATTTCCCCTACTTTTCTCCTCTTTTCAATTGTCTCTTTTATTTCCATGTTTCCAATGCAGAGATGACCATCATGTGCCAGGATCCTGTAATAGGTGTTGGGGAGCCTGGGAGAGTCATCCAGAAGCTGTGCCAGTTCTCAGACATTCCCAGCAGCCCTGGAGGTCCTGCTGGCGGGATCATAACTTACGAATGTGTAGGCTCCCAGTGGAAGGTGAAGAGAAACAACTGCATCTCTGCCCCAATAAACAGTCTGCTCCAGCTGGCCAAGGTGATCCTGAGACCTCTGACTCTGAGCTCTTGGTGGGGAGACCTGTCTAGCTTATATATCTCAGCACTTAGGAAAATGGCGCTTGGGTTGATTTGTGTTGCTCTCAAAGGTACTTTTATTTGTTTGTTTCCAAAGAAGATGTAATCTAGAAATGCTTAAAAATTTGCTTAAATATAAATGTGGAGGCAACAAAATATCTTCCCACTCTAGGACTAGCTGTATACTTTGGCCTTGACTTCTCAGTACCTTGTTTCCATTAGCTCCAAGGTGTAGGCAGGATTGTTCTTTCTAACCGCTCTCCTGTGAATAATTTTGATATCACCTTTGAATAATTAGAGCAAACAGCTCTACTCTTTTCAGGAAGAGGAGCAATATAAGAAATAAAGTTCATCAGTTTTTCAAAAAAAGAAAATTGTAGGGCTTTATGCTTTTACAGGTCTGAGATTTCCTCAATCCTTAGAGGTGACCTCTAGTTATAGAAGAAGGGACTAGCCTGCCTCTCTTACCTGCAATAGAGGTTACTGCCATGTGTAGGGGAAAATTCCTTTCTTCCCATCAAATGAGTAAATGTCACCTCGTACCTGAGTTGTTGAGAGTTAAAGCCTCCTAAAATTCCATGAGTTATGATAAATAAATACTGATGAGGCAACCAGTGGTGTTATAGCTAATGGTGACATCTTCAGACAACCAGTTCCAAATCCTCTTACCCTTGGAAGAAGAATTGAAAAGGGATGATATTGATTTGTGTTTTATCTAATTGTCTTCTGTCTCTTCTCTTGTCTTACGCAAAATTCATTAGAATACCTACTATGTGCAAAGCATTATTATAAGTGCTATCAGGGTAAAGAGGCCAAATCAGAACTTGACCCCTGATTTGATAGAGAATATAGATGTTATGTACATACTATTTGGCTAGGATGATTAGGAACCTCCGCTCGAAAAACTTGGCATCTGAGTTAGACCTTGATGGATGAAGCATTGGGCATATAGATTATCCTAATTGAGAAAGATAGAAATCACACTAGTTTTAACTCAACTTTGGGCCCTGATCTTAATTCTAGATACCTAAATACATTTTCAATGGAAAAGAGGCATGCAGGCCTATCATGTTCCATTTGATTTATCCAGTCAACATATCTTATTGAACACCTACTATGCACCAAGTCAAATGACTTGTGCTGTCTTAGACATTGTGCAGTATGAGAAGGACATAACACATGGTTCACATTGTTAAGGAGCTTATCATTTAATTGGAGAGATATCAAAATTAAAACACAAAATCATACCAGTAGAGATGTCACAAATGTGATATATGTCAAATAAAACAAATACTTACGCCTACAGAGGAAGAAACTCCCCTGATTTGGGAAACGCATCAAAGTTCTTCATGGAGAAGATTGAATTTGAGTTCACTCTTGAAATTATAAGTAGGAGTTAGAAAATACAAGTGTGATCATTGTAGATAGGGTGACCATATAATTTATCATCCAAACCAGGACACTTTTTAAAAACAAAAGAGGCCACTATTAATAATTACATTGGGACAGCAGATATAAACCAGAACTGTCCCAGGAAAATTGGGATGGACAGTCACCCTAATGATTAGCAAGATAAAAGATAAGAAAAAGCAAAGAGCAGCAAAATGCTTCCGTAGACTATCCAAGTGACAACTCTACTCAACTTTAATCTAATTCTACTACTTGTTACACTACTAAAGTTCATCTACTTTCCCTTTTTTTTCAACTAGTCATGTCTTACTGTTCCCCTTCTTACGTAATATTCTGTTCTGAAGAGTACACACAGATAGTTTAAGAGATAAGTAAGTTATCTTATGGGATATACTTATGGGAATGGAGAAAAAAGGAAACTACAGATATGAGAGATTTTGTCATGGATGGATCAGTAGGATTTGATCATTGAACTGATT
This sequence comes from Equus caballus, assembly GCF_041296265.1. Lineage (NCBI taxonomy): Eukaryota > Metazoa > Chordata > Mammalia > Perissodactyla > Equidae > Equus > Equus caballus. Next base: position 48,827,849 of record NC_091703.1, on the reverse strand, counting down.
GGTGAGTTGTTCTGTTTGTCTTTCTGTTTTGGCTTTTGTTTTAATAGGCTTTGATCAAGAGCCCCACACAGGACAAGAAGCTCGCTACATACCTAAAGGATCTTTCTATTAGCACAGGCAAGGTGGAAAACGAAGTCAGCTCATTTCCTGGGAGCCTGGGAGCCATTATTAACATCCTTGATTTGCTTTCAACAGTTCCAACCCAAGTGAATTCCGAAATGATGACGGTGAGTTTGTTTAAGCCTTGTAGGAGTTTTGGGTCAGGTCTTTTCACTCCTCAGGACTTGCGGTCAAGAAACATAACTCCTCTCCACTGCGGTTTTTCCCTGTCTTTTCCAGAGCAATGCTGTGCCCATCAGGGTCACATAACATGTTCTTTAGCTGTGGCTTTTAGGACATGAGGGAGTGTTTCCAGTATTCAACTGGGGACCTTAGAAGGTTTCTTTAATGAATCTCTGCTTTAGTTTCTTCCTTAAAATAGCATGAATTCTTATCTGCTTTCTAGGAAAACTAGGAATTAAAGGTGTTCAGAATAGGTACAAGGTAAGATTCTCCATGGTCTAGCATTACACCTGTACTTTGAAGCAATCAGGATTCTGGGAGGAAAAGGAATTCACCCACATGAATTCAGATGAAGAGACTTTAATGAAGGGATATTTACAGAAGTAAAGCTAGGGTTAAAAAAAAAGGTGGTGAGGCATCCAGAAACCAGCAACATTTAGGAGCCATTGCTATCCCAAGGACTAAAGGGGAAAGGAAAAGAAATAGTTCACTCACAGCCCAGTGAGAGCTGAAGCCTTGGAGGAGGGGTTGCTCAGCTGGAGCTGCAGTCTTGGAAGGACAGACACAGCTATTGCCAAAGATGTGCTGAGGAGAGTGGGGATGGGGGTGCAGGGGATGGTAGGAAAAATATATTTCATCGTCTTTCTTCTCCCACCCTCCCATCTCCTGCCACTGCTTCCCATTGGCCAAACCCAACCAGAGGCCAACTGCCAAGCAGCATGGATAGGAAGAGTCCAGGGAGGTTATGTAAGTTTCCTAGGGCTGCTGTAACAAGTTGCCGCAGAGTGGATGGCTTACAATGACAGAAACTTATCCTTTCACAGTTCTGGAGGCTAGATGTCTAAAATCAGAGTCTGCGGGCCACGTTCCTGCTGGAGGCTCTACGGGAGAATGTTTTCTTACCTCTTCCAGCTTCTGCTGGCTCCAGGCATTCTTTGGCTTGTGGCTGCCTCAGATCAATCTCCGACATTGTCTTCACGTGGCCTTCTCCTCTTCTCCAGTTATCTTCTTCTCTTCTGTCTCTTATAAGGATAATTTTCATTGGATTTAGGGCCCACCTAAGTAATCCAGGATGATTTCTCCTCAAGATCCTTAACTTAACTACATCTACAAAGACCTTTTCTCCAAATAAGTTCACATTCACAGGGTCTGGACTTGAGGACATCTTGTTTGGGGAGCCACCATTCAACTAACTATAGGGCTTATAGTTTCAGAGAACAGAACAAGATGAAGAAGAACAGAGAAAATATATTGAGAGAAGGGAAATGACAAGCCCAAGTTTATGGGAGAGAGAAGCAAAATGTTTAGCATAAAAGAAAGACGCCTTTAACAACCCTTGTGTTGCTAATTTGGTGCTCAGCATTTAGAGGGTCTTCTGAGACTGCCTCACTCATGCTGGTGAAATACCACCCACCAAAAAGCCTTTACAGGCTTGAGATTTAAAATAAAATAAAACAATTAATAAATATCTCTGCCAGCCTGCTGAATTGGCATTAGCCAGTGCCGGGGGCGGTGGGGCGGTTCTCACTGTCTCTATTGCTAAATGTTTATCAAAGTCTCACCGTCTTGTGGACCCCTTCTCTGCTGACTCCCTGCCATAAGAAGGCAGGTCACAGATCCTCACAGCCTGTGATACCTCATTTTTCTCTTCTTTTCCTCTGACCTGTACCCAAGTAACCAGTTTCCAGGGAGATGTTATTTATTTTTTCTCTTTTATGATTGAAAGAATTTGGTTGGTTTGATCACATGCCATGTCAATTACAGCACGTTCTCTCTACGGTTAATGTCATCCTGGACAAGCCCATCTTGAGTACCTGGAAGGTGTTACAACAGCAACAGACCAATCAGAGCTCACAGCTACTGGACTCAGTGGAAAGATTTTCCCGAGCACTACAGTCAGAAGATGGCACCTCTTTGTGCATCTCTCAAACTAATGTACAGATGAAGGGCATGGTAATAAGATCTGGCCACCCAAAATCCTACAAACAGAGCTTTGTTTTCGCAGACTCTGACCTCTGGGGCAATGTGGCCATTGACAATTTCCAGCTGGAAAACCTGCAAACGGATTCATCTATTGTCACCGTGGCTTTCCCAACTCTCAAAACCATTATTGCCCAGGAGGTTCAGGGTGAGAATTTTACAAACAGCTTAGTGATGACGACCACTGTCACCCACAATATAACCATGCCGTTCAGTATTTCAATGACTTTTAAGAACAACAACCCTTTAGGCGGGCTACCACAGTGTGTCTTCTGGAACTTCAACCTTGCCAACCATACCGGGGGGTGGGACAACAGTGGGTGCTATGTCAAAGAAGTCAATGAGGACAGCGTCTCCTGCAGCTGTGACCACCTAACATCATTCTCCATCCTCATGTCCCCTGACTCCCCAGACCCTGGTTCTCTCCTGAAAATACTACTGGATATCATTTCCTACATTGGGTTGTGCTTCTCCATCTTGAGCTTAGCAGCCTGTCTGGTTGTGGAAGCCGTGGTGTGGAAATCAGTGACCAAGAATCGGACTTCCTATATGCGTCACACCTGCATTGTGAACATTGCTGCTTCCCTTCTGGTTGCCGACATCTGGTTCATTGTGGCCGCCGCCATCGATGACCATCACTACATACTCAATGAGACGGCCTGTGTGGCCACCACCTTCTTCATCCATTTCTTCTACCTCAGTGTCTTTTTCTGGATGCTGACTCTGGGTCTCATGCTCTTCTACCGCCTGGTTTTCATCCTGCATGACACAAGCAGGTCCACTCAGAAGGCTATTGCCTTTTCTCTTGGCTATGGCTGCCCTCTTGTCATCTCAGTCATCACGGTGGGGGCCACCCAGCCACAGGAAGTCTACACGAGGAAGAACGCCTGTTGGCTCAATTGGGAGGATACCAAGGCCCTGCTGGCCTTTATCATCCCGGCACTAATCATTGTGGTGGTGAACGTGACCATCACGGTAGTGGTCATCACTAAGATCCTGAGACCTTCTATTGGAGACAAGCCAAGCAAGCAGGAGAAGAGTAGCCTCTTTCAGATCAGCAAGAGCATTGGGGTCCTCACACCACTCTTGGGGCTCACCTGGGGGTTTGGTCTCGCCACTGTGTTCCCGGGGAGCAATGCTGTGTTCCATATTGTATTTACCCTCCTCAACGCTTTCCAGGTAAGTTCTGCAGGGCAGCGTTCTCAGGAAGTATCTAGGCTGGTGGGACTAATTAATCTAATTAATGATAGAAACACAAACAGGAGTAGGAATGGGGAAGGATTTTAGTCCAGAGGAAGCCCGAGGCCTAAAGAGTGGTAATTACAAGAACTCAGTGAAATAGAAAGGACACATTCCTCTGTTCCTATGGAAGCTCACGCCTCTTATTGCCTGCATTTTAATTTAGTTGCACACATGACTCTCTTCTAAATGCCTTGAATATACAATAAGGAGGAAAGTCCCTTCCCTACACCAGATTTTGATATTTATCCAACATTATCTTAATGCCATCTATTTTCTCCTAAATGAAAATGCCACTATTAAACCAAGTAATCTTTCCAGTTAATTTCCACAAGTGTTCAATGAGCTCTGTCTTTGTGAGGTCAGGGGTAGCATCTGTCCTATCTATCACTATATCTTTGGTACCTAAAAAGACAGAGTAGGTGCTTAGTAACCATCCAGTCAATGAAATGAATGCTATATGCCACATGGTGTGTTCTCTGGAAATATTTGCTGAATAGTGAAAGACTGTATGTTCTATGCAAGGTAGACATTGTGCCCCCTTATGCTAAAATGAAAAAGACACCTTTCTTCCTCTCCTGTAGCACATAACTCATTATGATACAAGCCAAATTGTTGAAAGGGCTTTAGCAGAGGTAAAGACAAGAAGTCTTTGGAACACAATTAATTAAGGAAGGGAATGCTTAATTCTGATTCACCTGGAGGAGGGATGGTAAGCATAGGCCCCCAGGAGCTCGTGAGGAGGCAGGGGACCTGGAAGTGAAGTTGAGACATTGCTCCTTGGATGCTCATGTCCAAACCATGCAAATCCTAACTTGGTGCTACTGGTCCTATAGCTCCAAACTATAAGACTCGTGTCTAATGACATTTATAATATGTCTTGACTAGAAGGGACTGGTTATTCCACCCCATGCCCAAGTCCTCATCACAACTATGTGAGGGCTACTGTAGACATAAGAGATGTATTTAATAGCATAATCAGCAGTACCTTGAGTTCACAGTCGGGGGGAAATAGGGAAATAGAAAATATCCTTATAACATTTTAACATTTAAGGTCCCTTGTTGTGGACCTACTGCTTCCTTTTAACATTATCCTCTACTGGACTCATTCCATAAACTCCAATGTGAGAAGAGGTAGTGTAAATTCAAAGCCAGGTTAATAATGCTTCCTGTTTTGCCGGATGATAAAAATATGATTAAAATGGATTCTTCCCAATCCTTTTCAGGGATTATTCATTTTACTCTTTGGGTGCCTCTGGGATCAGAAGGTAAGAACAATGACAGTTTCATGCTTCTAGAAGAGTCTAAAGTGCTTGTGGTGTGTTGAATTGACCGTGGCTTCTTTTGAACAATGCAGGTACAGGAAGCCTTGCTGAATAAGTTTTCCCTGTCGAGATGGTCATCACAGCTTTCAAAGGTAAGTCTTTCCTTTGTGGATACTTTTCCAAATCCCCCTCTCTCTCCACAACTAGTTTTAGCATAGATTATTTCACTGTTTTTGCTTCTCACTTCGTTCTGCCTGTTAAACACAGCCATGGAGCTATCGTTAAAGCGGTCCCACATCTTTAAATATGGGTCAAATAGCACAGATAATCTCGACTGGAGGTTAAAATCAAATTTCAATGAGAAGAAAACAATCTTCTGGGGAAACTCCAGGCAATAGCACAATTTGAGGAATAATGATAAATAGAATTTTCTGCAGTTCATTTTGGAAAATAACTACTGCAGTCGATTATATTTGGCTGTTTCCACATGTCAGAAGATACGAGAGCCCTAGCACACAGTAAACATGCATTCAAAAGTTATTTTCCTAAGACTGACGATGAGATTCCAATGTTTCAAGGTGGTTGATTTGCTTGAAGTAGAAATTGACGTTCATCCAGGCTCCTACCATTAGGAAATGGGATGGGAGATGCAGGCAGTGACCACCAGAGGGCGGAAAACTAACCTTCCTAGAGGGAAAGGCCTTGGTCTAACATACGGGCTTTGTGATTGTCTTTTTTTTCTCTTTTCTAGTCAACATCCCTAGGTTCATCTACACCTGTGTTTTCTATGAGTTCTCCAATATCCAGAAGATTTAACAATTTGTTTGGTAAAACAGGTATGTAGTGGCCCTAGATGCTCCCTAGGATCCTGGTTGACCCGGACAAATTTGCCCTGATGGGGAGTCTCACTTCGTGGCTGCAGTGCATTTAGCTGCAATGGCTTCCTTTGGGGCAGAGGTTACATATAGGAAACTGCTAATATTTTCCCTAACCACCAGGAAGCTGGTACAGAGGGCAACTGCCTTCAGTGGACAACTAATCGTATCTTATGAACAATAAGATTTGGAGTATCTAGACAAGACTTTGGAGGAGCTGTCTGTCAAAACTGGCTCAACCATGAAAATGGGAACTGCCAATAGTCAAACATAAAATTCTTTTCTATCATGTTAAATAAGAATAGGTAGGTCATGTTTCTGGGTTACAGTGCAGCAAAGACTATATTTAGAAAATCCTACTATAGGATCTCGTGCTGTGGGTTTCTTTTTCCTTTTTTTTTTTTTGGAGTGTGCTTATTTTACACTTTGACGTTTATAAAACTGTGCACACATATATGAGGGATCACCCAAGTTAGCTATTCTATTAGGAACATACACAGTTAAAATGTCCACCTTGGGGGTATAAAATAAATAACGTTAATGTCTTTGGGCAATGGGTCTCAGCTACTCTGGCAAGTTGAAACCCCTGTGCCATGTCCCTACTGCCCCCCCCACCCCCCGCCCAGGAAAATAGGCGCGAGAATTCCTTCCAGCTTCTTGAGACTGAGCAGATATCACAAATGCAGAGTCTAGAAATGTGTCAATATTCTAGACTAAGTCTTCTCATATAAAAGCCAGTTTTGAGAATGTTTATTAATTGTTAAAATTCCAGAGGACTTCATGTTTTTGGCTTCAATTTGATGTGTTACTCATGAAACTGGAGGACCTTCACTTTTGATTTTGAAAGTCACTGACTGGACTTGTTGTGAAATGGTCAAACCTTCAGGGTGTATTAGAACTCTCGCCTTTGGCCAGCACTGTCTCTGGAAGTGTTTACCATTTGCATTAAAGTGAAAATAGTGAAGACTCTATGAAACAATTCTACAGAATCGGAATTATGCAATATGTAAGGCCAATAAAATGAGTTCCCTGTTTCTGAATCAGTCAGATAGAAGTTGGAGTTGGAGCTCTGTCCCCAGGGTCCCAGGGCCTGAAATTCCTGGTCATTACCACTCGATAGCCTCTCAGGGTCATTAATGCAGCTCCACATTGGCCTATTTGAGGGTTCCATAATCACTGTGACTTTGATTTATGTTGTCAGCAGCCCCAAAGGGCCCCCCAGGCAATGATGGAAACCTTGTTAGCGGTGGCACTTCAACAGTCTGATGGTAGGGTGGGCACTGTCCCTTCCCGCCCACACACTCCCGACAGTCCTTGTGCTCAACCCACTGACACGAGCCTGCCTGGTTGCTCCCTGCTGCCCTCCCTGTCGGCACTTTTCTTGGTATCCCCTGACTCCTGCTTCTCTTCTGGTCCTGCCTTTCTTTCCCCTGTAAATTTCTCTTTTCTTCCCTTTCCTGCTTCCCCATCTCGCCTTCCAGCTCAGCCTCCAGGCCCCTCCCAAGAGCTTCCCCAAGGCACCCCAACCCAAGTGGACCAGAGAGGTTCCCTCAGGCAGATGTCCCCAGGCCCATGCATGTGATGGCATGTGGAGAGGCACCCACATTGAGATCTCCCTGTCCTGTGTAGAAATCTGGCTGCTGGTATGACGGGAAGTAGTTAGTGCTTGTCTTGTCGGCTGCCACGCATGCGTGAGAACAACAGCTCTGTTCTTTGGCACTGCTGGGTCTTGGGAGGAGGGTAGGCATGAGTTTGTTTCCAGGCATGGCTGAGCTTCCTGGCTCCTGGATAGAGCGCCCCCTGGGCCCTTAGGAGAAGTTCACAGCCCAACCTGAAGGCTTATCTTTTAGGCTGAGCTGCAGCTCTGTTTTTCAGGAACATACGATGTGTCCACCCCAGAAACAACCAGCTCATCCGTGGAAAACACGTCCAGTGCTTATTCGTTGCTCAACTAAGAACGGGAAAATTCAACCCAGGTGACCTCTTGAGGAACCGTGAATGTGCTCTGAAAAAGAGATCCTTTCAAGCCATCGGTAAAATGTTTCCTCCACAGGATTCTGGGAGCAGACGCTGAAGAGACTTTTCCATTAGGGAAGAGGCTTTCTTTTGTAAAGACAGATTGAAAGTAAATTGTTACATTTATTGTGCTGCCCCACCCCTGACCCCTTGTGTGATACCAACTGTGTATAGTATTTAAGTGAGATCAAGCTCCTCAAGGCCCAGCTTCTCTGTCTATGTTGTAAAACAGAATTTCGAAGAGACATTTTCACTTTTCACATGTTGGGCACAAAGATAAGCTTTGATTAAAATAATAAGTTAAAAGCTAGTACCTAGGAAATACTTCAGTGAATTCTGGGAAGGAAGGAAGGAAGCGAGGAAGGAGGAGAGGAAGGAAGAAGAGAAACAGGAAGAAAAAAACAGAGAAAAACAACATTAAGGACCACATTTTAAGATTTCCATATTAATTATCTAATACAATTACTCAGATACTGCAACACAGAATTAAAAAATGGCTCAAAAATGGAAACTGAAAGTAAACCACAGGGAAATTTCAATATCTTCCTGGTGTTTTCTTAGCTGAGCGAGAAAAAAAGGGCAGTGGGAGAACCAAGGAGGAAATTACAGGATGCTTTCATCAGAATGCTTTCGAGTGGATAATAATATTTATAAGAAATTCGTGGAAAGAGGCGCAATTCTCCTGATGCTAAACACACACATCTGTGCCTTTGTATGTTAAGCTTTGAGCTAAGTGGATTGAATATGCAGAGAAAGTGGAATAACCATGTTTTGTCAGATCCAGCAGATGTATGGATTACATTTTTATAGTTTATCAGAAAAGCCTTATGTTTTGGATTATTCCACATTTTGAAAGCAAAAAATATATTTTTTTATATCCACTAATTGCCAAATGTGATATATTGCACTGAAAACAGACTCCAACTGCCATGTATTATATTTAACAGCTTTAACCAGGTACTTCTCTGTGCAGTAGAGAATAGATTCTAATAGTCTTATAGCATTGTATATTGTTATTGTTGTTGTTACTGTGGATGTAGTGGCCTTGGTGTGTAGCTCTCTGTGTATTAGCTCCTTCATTTTCTAAACTCCCAGACCAACTAATATCCATTAAGAATTTTGTACAGTCTGATTTGTGTTTGTTGCAACCATTTAGAAATCTTATGGGAAGTAGTTTTACAGCTGGTTAGTCCATGCTCCTAATGACTCTTTACCTTGATGAACAGAAAGTGGAGCTTTTCCCAAGAATTTGACTATTTGTGACTTCTGTGTGTGTGTGTTTTGTGTGTGTGTGTGCATTTCAGAAAAACACAAATATTTATTAAAATTGCATCCATATTGAAGTTAACCATATGTTGTCGCCACGGCAACCACACAAAAGTCTGATCCCAAGGGGACAATAAGACAGAACGAAAATGCGGGACTGCTAGGGAAATGCCCGCTGTGTGGTCTCCATAAGGACTGAGAACATAAATGGGTCCCGCCATCGGGAAGGCAAGAGAAAAGAGGCTGAGATTCAGAAACCATTTATTTACTGAGGCTCGAAAGAGTTTTCTTTTAACATTTTAACTCATTAAAATCTCTTCCTCTCTTTTCTTCATGGGAATGGGGAGGTGGGACAGACAGAAGTTCTAATAACGTTTAACGTAAATGGACTCTTATTTCTACGTCTTCACAGATGACGTAGACATCTACTCCTACGTTCGTCTGAAAATTGTCACATTGCTCTCCCAACTGAATACTTGTTAAAGTCCCCAAAGGAAATGACTGTTAGGCTCTGAAATCCTCCAGGGCATGATCAACTTTGGGCAGAGTGCACTACTGAGAAGACAGAGGCAGAGGTTAGGTTGGAGGATGAGTTGAATTAGAAGGAGATATTAGAGAAAGAATGGCTTTGACTGATTTGGTCCCTGGGGTTGTACCAGCGAGAACTGAGGGGGGGTGATAGCCAGTGTCAGCATGGCCATCTTGACATGATCAGCCAAGGAAAGCACAGCGCTTGGCAGGAGTTTAAAAATACGGTGGGACAAGAAACGCTGAACTTCCACCCACTTCTGTAGGGATCCCTTGGGAATCACAGTGTCTGATGTGGATGGAACCACCATAATGGCAGGATCCTTGGGCGCCCTTCCATAGGATGTGGGTCTGGCCCTCTGCCCACATGCACTAACTGAAGCACGTTCGCTGACCCCAGTGCACACACACACACACACACACATACACTCACACACTCACACACACACACAGGCATGCATATACCTCCCACTTTCAAGCCACAGCACTGGATCCAAATTCCAGAAAAGCTATGGAAACAAAAAATTAGAGAAATACTTGCTGGTTTTCTACCCGACTGCAAGCTAGATAGTTCAACCACTGTTCTTTACCAAGAATATCCTAAAATGAGCAGTAGAATGCAGAATTGTAAAAGGCAGCAGTCCATGAATCTGTAAAGTATACGCAAGCGGAGCCCCGCTTGACCCTGAGGTCACTAGGTCTCGATCAGCAATGGTTACAAGGCTTTTAGTAACAGATTTCTGGGGGAATAAGGAGGAAGGAGGAACATTGGCTCTGATGTCGGCCCAAAGTGAGATGTGTGGTCTACTTTGCTCGTGAAACGTCCAGTGCTTCCCCACGGTCCTAACCCCTCTCAGTGTGTCCAGTTGGTTCCATGGGCCAGAACTTTCCTGCATTAAGGCACCTTCTATTAAGTCAGTTTCTTGCAGAGGGATCTGCGCTCATGCTTCAGAGGTTGTGAGGTTGCTCTTGAGGTTCAGAAATGAACGATTAATATAAACTACAGAAATATTCTCTGGGAATGTTCGAAGTCCAGTGTCACACATCATCTCTTGAATGAATCATGTGTCTGCCATCCTCCTCCCCATTTCTTCTTGTTTATATGGAGAAAGAGGTAAATAAAGGTCTATGGCGTCTTCAGGATGTAGATTGCTAAGGTCAGAAATTAAGAAACACTGTGGGAAGTCATAGCCTCCTGTGGCTTATGTAGAGAACTTCAGAGGTCCGTGTTGGAAGGTTGAAAAGACGTTACACGGAGATGAGAAAGATGGTAGCACCCAGCATGGGCAGAAGTGAGGGAGGGAGTTATTGTGAGGTGAGTGGAATAGAAAGTCACAACCATTTCAGAAGACAAAAAGGAATGAATGTGGTCCTAGAAGTGCCATGTAGGTGAAACACATTTTATTTGTGGCCTGTAGCAGTGATGTCAAATGGGGCTTCTGCATTCCAAAGAGAAAGTCAGTGACCCGGGCCAACAGAATCCTAATTCCCTGAGTATCCAAAATAAACGAAGGGGCTTCCAGGGGATGTATCTTTCTCATGTTTTTCTTTTTAAAGTCCGTGAAAACAGTGTCTCATCATTTCAAAGATGCTAGCCTTGAAATTAGGTGCTATAGGTTCCTAACATTATGACTTGGGATTTTAAATCGTGTCTTAATAGTACGCCAGCGTGCAGCTATGTTTCCTTTCATGCTTGTCACAATAAAATATCTCACAAGATCTCCGAAGCTTTCTTTATTTAAATTGTCTGCTCTTTTGCAATATGCTACTGTTGCTCTTTCGGGCTTCCTCATGTCAACCAGAATTTAACTCCATTCTCCAGACAGTGAACCATCCCTTCCATTTTCCTGGCATGGCGGGGGTGGGGCCAGTGCCAGAAGCTCACTGCAGCTGAGCTCAGGGGGCTGACCGAGCTGCTGTCCTTCCTCACACCGTCTACACTCCCTCTCAGCGTGTGGAGCCCAGGAGCTTACAGAGGGTTTAAATAGGGGTCTTTGAAGTAAAGCTTTTGGACCTAACTCTCTGGGAAACAAATAAACAAATGTCTGTCCTAATGTCTGTGTGTGGCTTGGTTGGCATTTTCATGCACAGCTGAAAGCAGAGCCCCAGGAGTTCTGTTAGCGATAGATGTTTCTGCCACATGGTGCTGTTTTTCCTGTATTCATTTTCTATTGCTGTGTAACATATTGCCACAAACTGAGAAGCCGAAAACAACACCCACCCGTTGGTTATCGCACAATTTCTGTAGGTCAGAAGTCTGGGCATGGCTTAACGGGGTTCTCTGCTGAGGCTCTCACCAGGTTGGACTCGAGTTGGCCAGGGCTGTGGTCCCCTCTGAAGGCTGGGGTCCTCCTCCCAGCTTTGGTTGTTTGGCAGAACTCCATTCTCTGTAGTTATAGAACTGAGCCCTCATCCTGCCAGCCTCTGCCCTGTGGCCCTCTCCACAACATGGCAGTTTGCTCCCTTAAAGCTGACAGGAGAGTGTCCGGGCTGCTTTGAATCTCTTTAACTTCTTCAGTCTCTGACCACTAGACCATCTCTTAAAGGACCCACCTGATTAGGTCAGGCTCACCCAGGATAATCTCCCTGGTGATTAACTTAAAGTCAGGCAATTAAGGACCTTAATGACATCAGCAAAATCCCCTCACCTTTGCCGTATAATGGAATCTACTCACGGGAGTGACAAGTCATCATGTTCACAGGGCCTGCCCACAGTCAAGGGGAGAGGATTACACAAGATAGTTCAGCAGATTGTTTAAAGAAACAAAGTTACGGACCCAGCACTGCTCTGCAGAGTCTGTGTGAGGAATTAGATAGGATGTGTGACCTGTAAACATTGCTTTATCCAGAACGGTACTCGTGCTTAGAAGGGTGTCTCTGGCAGAGTCAGTAAGGAAGCTCGTGTGCTGCAAATGTCACAGCGTTGTTCTGTCTACTGAATGTGCAAATGGGAGAGGAGTCACCTGCCCAAGGGGATGGCATCAGCTGTGCGGAAGTTCAGGGAAAGGGTGCTGTTTGGAAAAGCTCCATTTATCCGGATGAGAGAGGCCCGGAGCCGCAACCATCCCCAGCGCCGTGTGTGTCTGCTGTGCCAGGTAGAGTGAGCCCGGGAGCCGACGCACCCTTGACGTTTAGGCCAACAGATCAGAGGCCTAAGCTCATGGTGCCAGTCAGGCCTCGGGCTCTTGTATCTGACCTCCCGGTCCTTACAAATAAAGTCTCGCACTGGGCGCTTCCCATCCTTCAATCCCCTCCAGGAAACGCTGCTGCCTGCAGCCTGCGCTCCATGCCTGGGACTGGGGAGTTTCCACACCTCAGTAGACCACGGATCTCTTACGAATCTCTTACAGGGTTAGACTTCTGCCACCATATGCTTGCTTGGATCCCAGAAGCTTGTCTAGAGTTTTCTGCTCATTTGGGTTGATTTTCTTTTCTTTGTAAGATAAGGTATACATCATTTAGAAGGAAGATGTTTATTTTTGTATCTTGAAGACATTTTTCCCCATGCTTTATGAAGTTTACTTGCTTCATATAAACAGGAAGAAAAGCAGGCTTCTGTGAACACTTTGTGTGAAAGTAAATGCAGCTGTCTTGAAACTATTCCTAATGCCTAGGGAGCTGCGATGTCCAATAGGAATGTAATGTGAGTCACGTGTATTTTAAATTTTTTGGTAGCCACATTTGGAAAAGTAGGTAGGGAAAATTAATTTCAATAATACATTTTAGTTAACCCAATATGCCCCAAATATTATCATCTTAAGATGTGATTAATGGACACTTATTAATGAGATACTCTACATTTTTTTTTGTACTGAGTGTTCAAAGCCCAGTGTGTACCTTACACTTGCAGCACACTTCAGTTGCCACAGCCACATCTGAAGTGCCCAGTAGCCACACGTACCTTGAGGCTACTGCATCGGACAACCCAGCTTTAGAGCAAAACCAGAGACAAACGCTTTCTGCTCCTTTCTTCTGCTGCCTTCTGCACGCTGACAGCAGCGTAGGAAAATAAAATTAAAACAAGACCTGTACTATGTCATCCGGGCTGGTCTATGCAGAGGCTCTGCACATGGGCTGGGGAGGGGGGTGGGGGTGGAAATCCGTAAGCCTCCGTTACCTCTTTTCCTTGTAACCCCTGCCCCTCCAGGCTGGCCTGAAAGCCACACTGTTACAAACTCCCCTCGGAGATTGCTGACAAGCACAAGGCATTCGCCACAGAAAATCATGGCTTCCCATCTTCTCCCAGAAGGAGGAAGTGCCTGGGGATCCCCATCAGCCTTCTTTCTTGGAGGATGAGGCTTCTGCCTCATTGGTGTGGCGTGGCCAAAAGAACAGGGTTCCTGGAACAAAAGGACACCTTACCTCGCTCACCTGGGCCCTTCACCAAACCTCTCTGGTCCTTAGTTTGCTCATCTGAAAAATGGGGTTTATCTTAATTACCTCTCAAGGCTGTTGTCTGGTGCTAAAAGCATGCTTTATATGAGCATGTTTGGTAAACTATTAAGTATACACAAATAAAGGATTATTTCCATATCTCTTTTAAAAGCAGAGAAGGACTGACCGGGGGCAAATGGGGACTGACCATGGCTATGGGGAGCCAGCAGTAAGCCCCGGTGACCCTAATGAATTCCAGGGGCATTCTAAGCCCTGGGCGTCTGGGGGGTCAGGAGAAAGGCACTGAATGAGGAAGCACGGACACAGTCCGTTCGTCAGGTAGCCATGAGGGAGTGAGGTAGTCCTAAAAAAAATTATTGACTTTGAAGATTTCCTTCAAGCTAATCCTGTATGTGACAAGATGATTTTCCTTACAAGGCCCCAAAGTACAAGTGCAGATGGGCTGAGTTTTAACAATGATGCCCCAGGACGTGCCTTCACGCTGACCCCGTGAGTCCCAGAGAGTCCAGGCCCTCTCCCTTGCCTTGAATGCTGAGTCACTGGGCATGACTAAGCCCCCAGCACACAGCCCAGCGGGCACGTATTGGACCCCTGTTGCCCAATGGTACAGGGAAGACCATCAGAGGCCCAGGCGGGTCTCACAACCCCCGGTGCCTCAGAGCCCCTCGGAGGGTGGGAAGCCCCTGCCGATCAATTTCTGGCTGCAACCACTTCAGGGCTCCTCCAGCTCAGGCCTGGAGACCAGATGGTCCCTGAGGAGGAAAGTCTGGGAAAGTGGGAAAGCTTCACAATTGTGATTAATGGGTTCCCAGGGGAGGCCTACTCTGAGTAATGCCTTCCCAGCATCAAATGGGTCCACGCGGCAGACTTCCCTGAGCCCCTTCCTCCCGGGGGCAGCCAGCAGCAGCATCATTCAGACACCACCCTGCCTCTCTGGAGGCTTCTCTCAAATTACCCCTCATCTCTGCAGAGGCCCAGCAGTGGGCCAAAATAAGAGAGTGGAATTGGCCCCCTGGGCCAGGCCTGGGGTATGTAGCCAGCCCTTACCTCTGTTCCCATCAGGAGTCCTGAAGGAGTGGGCAGCGGTTAATTAGGTTAGTTAGTTAATTAGTAATTAGTTAATTAGGAATTAGGGAGCACCTAATCCCTTCCATTTACCCTCCTCAAAAGATTAGGGTGCTACCCTCCCGCATCTTTCCTTATGTCCTGTATTGATGGATATCTAAGTTTATCCTCTAGCACATTCTAGAGAGGAAACCAGTGTTGTAAGTTTTCTACTCTCAGCGAATATGGAGCAGACAGAAGAAGGAGGAAAGATGGGCACAATTCCTGAAGCCCACGCTACCCCCGCCCTGTTGTTTATCTCCCAATCCCATTTTCCTTTGTGGGGTGCGCAGGGTCTCCTACGATTTAGATACAGTACTGTATCTGTCACTGTCATCTTGTCTAGTTTTTAAGCAACTTTATAGCCATCCATTCTTTCCCTTTTACCTTTCAACTTTGTGATGAAGAGTTGGAAGGTCACGAGTGTCCCTCTGCACAAATGGGCCCTGGGCAGCAGATGTGTGAGCCCATTCGCACTCCAGGGTTTTACGCTTTAATACAGAGCCAAGTGTGCTGAAGTTAAGTGGTGACTGTTAAAAACTAAACAGAACAAGCCCAGGAGCCCAGAAAAAAGGCTTTTTCTCAGGATGAAAAGCAACGGAAACTGGTTGGGCAAGTCATGGGAAGATTGCTATTTTCCAGCCCGCCTCCGGCGTTCAACAAGACAGTCCAAGAACGATTTGAGGCCCTGCCTCTTTTGAAACCAATTGTGATTGGTACCCTCCTCTGTCCTCCATCCTGCCAAACAGCCCCATGTCCCCCCGCCAGCAGTGGTGGAAAGAAAGGTTTTATTCTGATTAACTGAGGAAAATCGTACCATCTACTGCTTTTCTGGAACTGTGAGAGGTTCCCATGCCCGGAGGAGCTCTCTCGGCCGTCCTAGTCAAAGCTGTCCTGACAGCGTCGCCAGCTGGCCTAATGAGTGACAGCTGCGTTCCAGCGCCGGGGCTCCTCCGCAACGGCCTTACGGCTTCTCCTGAGGCTTGCTCGCCACCTGGTGGTCATTAGAGGAGGTGCCTCTTCTGGGTCCCCCGCCGTAGAACCTCAAGGGCGCACAGTGTTAAGCCTGTGGATGACAAGCCTTATGGACAGCGCACAGAGGAGGACTAACTTGGGGCTGGTGAACAGAGTGAAGGTGGAATCATGGCCTACTAGGCGGTAGAAACCAGGAATGAAAGAATCACCTTCACTCCCCACCTCCTAACACTCTTGTATTCAGATCGCTGCAAGGAAAAAGGAAGACAGAAAGGGATGGGGAGAGCGAACGTTCCAGTCGCATGGCTTCAGTGTGAGGGTGGATTTGCAGGCAGGCACACATTTCTGAGACATACCAGCCAGGATAGCTCCCTCCTTCTGTGTCTTTTCTCCCTCACTGGCTGAATCTTGTTTATGGAACCAAAGGCAAAGCTCAAAGCAGCCCCAGAAATCCCCTGGTCCCCCCATTCCAGACAGGGTTCTGGAAGGCAGTTTGAGGAAGCAAAAGGGGTGCCTTCTGTGTTTCACAGGAACTGAGCACTTTTTCCATCAGGGCACCTTCAAAAGGATGAACTGAGGTGGTCCTATTCCTTTTCTAATTCCTCCGTAGACATTTACTGCGTGGCTGGTTAGATTTTCATTTTCAATCTACATTGAATCGGCAGCTGTCCCAGGGCTGCCTGACACATCAGCCAGCAGGGGAGGCCAGCTGGTAGGTTTCTGGCCCAGCCTCTGGACACACATGGAAGAGGAGGCTGCTGGTTCTGCCAGCCAAAAGACGATCCCGGAAGACCCAGGAGAAGTAAACAGTATCAGCTTCCGAGAGGACTGCTGGCCCTTGGAGCAGGGGGACAAGCCGCCCTGGCCTTGCATGATGAGGCAGATGACCTCCGACTGTGGGAGAATGCCATATGCCTTGGGATATTGCTCACACCCCCTCAGAATAGCTCATACACTTTCTCCCTTTTGTTGGACATTCCTCTAACAGAAAACAAAAAATCTGAAGGAGACATGGGGCTTAACAGGCAAAATTTTCTGGAAGGGTACACAGCAGAGGAAATGAAATTTCCTCTCTAGTGAAAGTGGCTATTTAACTACATTAAGTAACATGTATTGAGAGCTTACATGTAAGCTCTTTGTGCATATAATTTCATTTAAGCCTTACAGCAACCCCGATTTAGTACATATTCTTTTCCTCTTTATTTTACTGATGAGTAAACTAAGCACAGAGAGGTTAATAACTTACCCAAAGTCACATAGCTCAAGAAAGGTAGAGCCAGGTGTTGAATGCAGCGTGTCTGACCCGGAACATGTGCACGTCGCCGCCTCACTCCATTGCTTCTCCCTGAAGCGTGTAGACTCCCATAGTGGGGAGAGTTCTGAGTACCCGTGGGAGTGGGACAACAGTGGTGACAGAAAGGGTGGAGAAGTCGCCAACTTGAATCTCACTTTGTAATTTCACTTAGGGACGGTCCAGACGTAACGATCAGTGTTCTGGGCAAGCTTTGGAGCTGGTCCACTTCCTTTTTCAGTCTCTGAGGGAGCGTGAAGGGACTCCCACTGTGCTTTATTGAAAGCACACCTCAGGTTAGCCACCCAGTGGACTCCCCAAGTGGAGCAGCTCGATGGTACACGCCCTTTTAATCTTTAGTCTTCATCCACGTGAGCTTCCAGGAGGTTCCAGTCTCCGTCAGTGTTATTTTTATTCTTGGCAGACATGTATCCAGCCCTCTCAGGTGCTGGGTGTCATTTAGATACATAGGAGGAAAATCTCATTTCCAGGAATGATGTGTGTTTCTAAGGCTGTGTTTAAACACAAGTGGAGAGTTGAGACAGAATAATAATAAATAATAGTAATAAACTTGGCTCTGTCGTGATTGCTCTTGTGCTAAGCAGACTGAAGCAGCAGCTGATTTCCTGCTTGAATCGTCTGGGTTCTCTGCTTCCTGTTGCACAGGTTGACGTGCTGGGCTGTCTTCACTCTGCCGGACAGCAGGGTTAGCAAGAGTGGACAGGTGATGAAGAGCGGGGGTTCTGCGGGTGGACCTGTGTTTTCCAAAGTCAGTCCACCTCTTCTTAGCTTTGCGACCTCAGGTAAAGGAACTCTCTGGTGACTCAATTTCCACAAGGTAACAGAGGATAAGAATGTACAGGTTTCACAGGTGGTTGTGAAGAGTTATTTCTTATAAAGCCCACAGAACAGTGTCTGATACACGATGACTGCTGGATGAGGTTAGCCATTATCATTTTGTATCATACTCTGTGTGTATGTTATTACACACACACACACACACACACACACAAAGGACCTAGATTTAGACACAATTTCTATTCAGAATCAAAATACATACACCGTCCACATTTTTGCATTTATTTCATGCTTAGGAGCCTTTGAAAGTAACCCTGAAGATACAGGACTGTCTAAATCATCATTTTACCAAGGTTTGAGTTTAAATCATGCCCGTTATGAAGCCCGAAGAGAAGCATAAGTCACTTAACAAATGAGTGAGCCCGGTTAACTTCCCAGTGTCTGCGTCTCAATTTAGCTTTGGTAATCTTATGTAGTA
This sequence comes from Equus caballus, assembly GCF_041296265.1. NCBI lineage: Eukaryota > Metazoa > Chordata > Mammalia > Perissodactyla > Equidae > Equus > Equus caballus. The sequence continues at coordinate 48,809,357 of NC_091703.1, read as the reverse complement.
CAAGATTTTATTTAATCCTTAAACTAATCCTCTTATTTCCCCTATTTACAGATGAGCCAATTGTGTCTTATTGCAGTAAGCCAGTTAAAGCTCTCTCTATTACAAGGAGCAGAACCACAACTCAGACCAATTTAAGCAAGAATGGACATTTATTAGCTCATGTAACTGGAAGATACAAGACTGTGCACCTTCAGGCACAGCTGGATTCAGGGGCACAAATGGTTTTCTCAGAGTGCTTGTTCTCCCTTTTGTGTCTCTGCCTCCCTCTGTGCGTTTATTTCATTCCAAGACAAAGCTTCGAGGAAAGAAATCTGTGAGGCCCATGGACCATAGATTAAGATCTAAAAGGAAGAGCAACTCTTTTCTTGCCCCTCCATATGTGTATCCATGGCAATGTAAGACATCGTGACTGGCTTAGTTCAAGCCATGTGCCCACTCTGCAGAAACCATCCGATCAGTGAGGATGATGTTTTCTGTGAGCAGCGAAGATTCCAAATAATCGTGATTTAAAATACAAGTTTACTTCTCTAGCACATGAAAGTGTGTAGGTAAGCAGCCTAGACTGGCATGGTAGGTTTGGCTCCATGTAGTTCTCAGGGATCCAGGTACCTTCTATCTTTCTGGTCTGTTCTTCCCATGGTCACCGCCTAGCCCACATGGCAGTTTCCACTCTGGCCATCATGTCCCCTTATCAGTCATTAGAACAGAAGAATGGACTAAGGGTAAGTGTACCAAGACTTTTTAAAGAAAGTTTTCTAGAAGCTGTCATGCAACATTTCTGCTTTTGTTCCATTGGCCAGAAATGATCACACAGCCTCATCTACCTACAAAGGGGAGAATGTAAACTCTACTCTGGGTAGTCATTTGACCAGCTAGGATTTGGAGATTCCTAATTTGAGAATAGATAGAGAGAGAGTGGATATTAGTGACCATTTTTGCCTTGGGGCCGAAAATCTGAATATCTCCCCCACCTCCCACTCTCTCCTTACGCCTTTCTCATCTTCCCGCTTTTCTTGTCTCCTATTCTCCTGACCAGACAGAAGTCATTAAATGTTACTGATGATTTCCATGTGTGACTGATGTTGAGTCACACATGGGTCAAATTGTCCTAAATTTGCCTAGGCCCTGAGCAAAGCTGTGATCCAGATGAGGCCATGTCTCATGTCTTCTGGGATTCCTTGCCAAAATTCCTTGGCAAAATTATGAAAGGTGGAGAGAGATGGGTCTTATCTTCACTGTCTTGTCCCATCTCACTTTTAGCCCCATCTCTTACACACAGTCATGTGTACACACACACACCCCCCCCCCACAACACACGAACCCAGTTGGGCTGCCCTACTCGTGTCAGACATTTTCTGTCATTTTTCCCACATCAGTACTCATTAAAGGTTACCACCATCCCACCCCACTATCTCCCATCACCCACCCATTAGGGTTTGAGATAGTTTGCAAAACAGTACTCAGAGCTATAGAATAAACATAATGCATTTTTTTGAAAATTAACTTTGCCTGAAGATTTTGGAAAAATATACTAAGTTTATATTAAAACTAACAGAGGAAAGTTGTTTTAGCCATATTGGTAAACACATAGCCATGTGAGTGGCTGACTAATTAGACATAAAATGATACCCATAACAAAGAAAACCAAGCAAAAAAAACCTTTATATAGTGTCAGATGTAGATTAGCTTACATCTCATTGCCCCCCCCAAACAAACCAATGATCTTGTTAAACTTCCCTGGCGATCACAAGAGGACAACAGACCCTGCTATTAAGTGGCCCTTTGACCTGCCTAAGGTACCCATTTTCTCTAGAATCTCCTTAGTTTACTCAAATACCAGAGTTGAACTTCAGGATCCCTAAGTTTCCTTAAAGCCATGAAGCGGATGATATAATTCATCAGGAAGGAGAAGCTCGAGAGGGGGAGGTGTTCGATTGCTTATAATTTGTTTGGAAATACATCAATGTCACCATTACACTGGATGTAGTGTGCAGATTGACTGGAATCCACGCCCAGAGGAGGTTAGATACTAGTCAAAGTCCTCTGAAACAGTCGAGTGGTAGTTAGCCCTGAAGGATTCGAATCAAAAGTCTGTACTGCAGAAATATCTATGTCAGAAACTTTTAAATATTGCTATCTCCAGCCACACCAGAGGGTTTGTTATTAGGGTAAAGGATGCTAGAAATCATCTCTACGTTGGTGAAATGGAATTATCAAACAGCTATAGGTACAAAACTTTAGCAGGCCCAGTGGACTAACTTTTTTGGGGGAGGGTAGAATCTTAGACTAGTACTCTATTTGGTCCTGGTTTCCCTCACTTAATAGAATATTCCAGTGGCTGATCCAATTACACCAGTGGTTCTTTGCCCCCAGGGGAACTTGGCAACATCCACAGACATTTTTGGCTGTCACAACTGGAGAGGTGGCGCTACGGTCATCTAGTGAGCAGAGGCCAGGATGTGACTAACATCCTACAAGGCACAGAGCGGCCCCTCCCACAAAGAATATCTGGTTCAAAATACCAACAGTGCAGTTGTTGAGAGCCCTTGGGGTAGAGAGTTGTCTGATCCTGGCCTTCGGATTATTAGTTTGCACACGCTTAGAATGAACCTGTAATCTAAGATGTTTGCTGGAGAGCCTAAAATCACAGATCAGAGACTTCACTATACTTACGAAACAGGCTGGATGACTTTAAGGGGGCTCGATAGCTAATAAATATGTAAGTATGTGGCAGAATTTAGAATCTTGATTCATTTTAACATTGTGGGAGAGGGAGTTATAGTTCCCACTCCTTCCAATTATCACAGGCTCCAAATGTTACCTAAAGACCTTGACATTTGTGAATGGCCAGATTGGCTCAGGTCAGTTCACAGAAGGAAATGAGCCAGAGGAGTCAGGAAAAGGGATAGTGGGGAGGAGGCGTGAGACATTTTCAGGCTTTCAAATTGCTCTGACTCACTCCCAGCGGGTAAGACCAAGGAATACAAGGGCCCAGATACAGAGAGAATTTCCAATATTTTCACGTTGCTCACCTAAATCCCAAATCCCACACTGCCAAGAGATGACAAGATGCTTGTTTCTCGAAGCCCATGCCCATCACACATGCTTACTCCTCCCTCACCACCTCAACACCTCAAAAGTATAAAGTATCTGCGAATCCTCCTGGAAGGATTGAGGTCTTCAGACTCAAAGAAAAACTCAATACAATGTCTGATCTATGATGAGCCAATGAACAGAGCTGACCATCAGTTATCAACAGAGACGCACCTAGGCAGTAGGGATGCTGCCAGAGCTGAGAACCTATAGACAAATATCAAAACGTCTTACCCTCAGTCTGGTACCTCCTTATCATTCGTTTGACCTAGCAGTTTTAATTTCTAGTACTAGAGCAGAATACTAGATTACCCTTGAAATTTGGGCTTCTGCTTCCTCTGGAGAGAGTTCATGTGTACAAAGAATGTTGCCCTTGGTAGGGGATGGGGGCCTCTCCCTCTGAGCTGGACCAGGTCTAAACAAGGCATGGACAAGGGCATGTTTCCTTCTAATAAACGAAAGGAAACAACAGCAGCAACAGCGATGCCTGGAGGTCCCTCCCAAGGTGACACACCGAGAGCGTGTGGAGGGAATGAGCTTTTCTGGGGCTAGCTGTGAAGTCGGTCATGGGTTTACCGGGCTGTGAAGCACGAGGAGAAGCAAAGCTGGAGTTTATTTCCAATCTGGTCTTTGGAGATAGAAGACTGGACTGGTGGCTGCATGGCTTCTCGTCTAGTCTGAAAATTTAACAGCAATATTTGCATACGTTCTTAACTACAAAATATGTTCTCAATAATGATCCCATTTTATTGCTCTGCAATGCTGTAGGTGTTAAGATGAAGTGGGAGGAAGTGGTCAACTATTACTTCCATCTGGCAGATTAGTAAACTAAGATCAAGAGCTTAAGTGATTTTACTAAAGTTGCACAGCTACTTAGATGGTCAGTCCAGGCCTGCAGCCAGGGTGCCTGACTTCCAAATCCATTTTCCAACCACTAGAGCAGCAGTTCTCAGAGTATGCTCTGGGTCCAGCAGCATCAGCATCATCTGGGGACTTAGAGATGCGAATTCTTAGACCCATGCAAGAAAAGTGATGCTCAACGTGCTGCAGCGAAAGCTTTTACCTTACGGAGCAAGAAATGCCTGATGTGCAAGCTGGATTTCAAAAAGGAAGAGGCACACGAGATGTAATTGCGATTATTCATTGACTACTGGAGTGCTCCAAAGAATTTCAGAAGGTTAGTCTATGTTTTATAGACTACAATAAAGCCTTTGTGTGGATCATGAAAAGCTAGGGGCTGCCCTGACAGATGGGCAGGCCTCAGTGCTTGATCATCCTGATGAGTAACCGGTATTGTGGACAAGAAGCCACTGTTGGGACAGAACAGGGAGAGACAGAATGATTTCCTATAAGCAAAGGTGTCAGCCAAGGGTACATTTATCTCCCTATCTGTTTAATCTGTATGCAGAATGTATCACATGAAAAATTAGGCTCGATTCAGATGAAGGAGGAGTGAAAATTAGAAGAAACATCAACAATCTAAGATACGCAGATGACACTATCTTATTGGGAGAAGACAGCAATGACTGCAATTGATTATCTCAAATGAGATGTGGTGTTGGAGGAGAGCTCCACAGCTACCCTGGGACTGCCAGAAAGACGAACAAGTGGGTCCCCGAGCAAATTAAGCCTAAACTTAAGCCTGAAATAAGGCAAAAATAATAAAATCGAGGCTGTCCTACTTTGGGCACATCATGAGAAGACAGGATTCTTCAGAAAAGACAATAATGGTGGGAAAAGTAGAAATCAGTAGGAAAAGAGGAAGACCAAATATGAGATGGGTTGACTCCATAAAGGAAGCCATAGGCCTGAGTCTACAGAAGCTGAGTAGGGCTGTTGAGGACGAGAAATTGTGGACATCACTCATTCATAGGGTTGCCAGGAGTTGGCGACCACTCCATGGCACATAACAACAAAGACTACACGCCAGACCTACTGAATCGGAAACTCTGAGGGTGGTGCCCTCCATCTGCATTTTAACCAGCCCTCCCGGAGATACTGATGCGCCTCAGGCTTGAGAGTCAGCACCCGAGGGGGGAGTTGTTTGTACCTGCTACAAACTCTTCTCCCACCTTTGCATTAAAGGGGCTCTTCTTAATCCCTTATGCTTGTTTCCAGAATGGCCATGAAGTTTAGACTTAGGAAGCTGGTAACCTGGAGCCTGGACCGCTCAGGCTCGTTGAAACTTTTCCTTCAGTTAACTTCCAGAGCCCTCTTTTGGGGGGCTTGTGCTGATGGGGGGATGGGAACCTCAGCTTTCCTTTGACTTGAACTATCTTGGAACTGTCCTGCTCCCGCCAGATTTTATCTCCTTTGGAAAGAATGTGTACCTAAAAATACTTCTGTAAAATTCTCTTCTACCAGATACTTTCAGTTTGTTAATATATGAATAGTATATAAAATATACTTTAAAACTTAAAAAATATCTGAAAAAGAGCTTTTGGACATCTCTCCTCCTCCCCCCTCCACACACACACAAACTTACATACAATACTGGACAAATACACTTTGCTGCTTTTATTGCCAGATGAAATTTTTATTGAATTTATTAAAGACCTTTCCTTGGAATCAGAGGAGGAGGAAGGTAAATGCCATGAAGTCCTGTTGCCAGGAGGAGTCTTTATTTGAAATCCTTTAACACACAAGACCTTCAAAGAGTAATAGCACTATTGTGTCTGATGAAAAACAAGTACTTGATTCTATTACAAACAACATTTGAGTTTCATTCTGCGTGTCTTGTCTGCAGTAGAAATGAGAGAGGTTCTCTATCTTAGTTATTCATTCAATTATTGGTTCACTCATTCACTTGTGTTGAGAGCCCACATGTGCCAACTGAGTACGTTTCTGGCCCTGGGGCTAGTGCGGTAAATGAGGACCTGCCCGCATGGAGCTTACAGTCTATAGGAAAGACAGGTGATTAGATAAGTGATTCACAAAGAAATGTAATGAACGTTGTCACAGGACACACCAGATATATTCCGAGTACATCCCAGGGTAACAGCACCATAGCGGAGGAAGGAAAACCATTACGGTCACACGTGAGGCTGAAGGCCTTGGTCCTCAGAGGCCTATTCAAAGCAAAGCCAATGAGAACCACTCTAAACTGTGCTGAGCACAGAAAGGGAAGTTGTGAGTGGAGGGGGCGCTTCTGCATTTTGGCCAGCATCAGGAGGTGGGTCACTGCCTTCGCCTTCCAGAATGGATGGAGATGATGGTGAGAGTTAAGAAGACCACGCCAGCTGTGCCTCCAATCATCAGGCCCAAGATGCTGCCCTGCATCTGCATGGCCTGACAGTGCTCCCCCGTGTAGAAGAAGGCGTGACCAGAGGTGCACCTGGGGGAACAGGACACAGGGAGAGTGTGGGAGTCATGGATCCTCGAGGGCTTTTCAATGACAAGCACCAACATGGCAATAAAAGCAGGAAGCACTTACTGAGCCATCCACGGGCCTCGCCCCATTCGAAGTGCTTTGTATGAGTCAGTTAAGTGAGTCCTTTGATACCCTTTGAGGTGGTGGTTGTTACCAGGCCGTTCTCATCATCCTCATTTCACAGAAAGGTTAAATAACTTGCTCGAGGTCGCATGGTTAGTAAGTGTTTCACACTTGAAATCTACTCCCGGGAGGTCTGTCTCCAGACCTCTTGGCCACCACGGGCAACGTGCAGAAGAAAGTTTTGGAGCTCTCAAAGACTGTTGCCTGACACTGGCTGGGATTGTAAGCCTCAGGGGAAATTCTCCAGGTAGAGTCTGACTCAGCGCATTAGCTGCAGCTTGAAAACTTCTAGACAATGTCAATTAAAGTGTTGCTCTCAGGTGAGCATACTGCCGCCTATCTCGCAAATTGCCCTGAAGTTCACATGAGATAACGAGCACATTGTGTCTATCAGTCGGTTTTTGGCACACAGCAGGCACCTAATGGCCATGCTTTGGCGTTCCTGTTTTTTAAAATGTTACGTGATATAAAGACCAACTAATCTTAGAACCAAGGCACCGAGTGCAGTGTTTCGTCCCTTCCACTGGAACAGTTCTGGCCTTTGTTTCAAACAACGTTCCTAGGGCAGTCTACTCACAGAGCAGAATGAGAGGATCAGAAGTCGAGCCCTCGTTTTACTAATCCTGGAACTATTTTACCTTTAAAGTCCTCATCTTTAGTCTAGGAATTGGCTCCTTAAAAATCAGTGAGTAATAGCAAATCTGTTCAATTTTTTTCTGGCCCAATTCCCTCCAAAGGTAGTTTAATTATATTCTCTAGTCTTACCTTAGAGGAACATGTTCCACAAACTCCAAGCTATCGGTTTGTGGGAGAAGAATAATTTGGCCAAGTAGAGACTGACACATGGGTGGAAAGCCCTGGCCTTCCTTACCCTGGGAAGGATGAAGCCAGTCAGGGAACAACTGAAATCTGCCACCCAAGAACCTATTAGCCAAGAGGTGCAGACCCACAGCTGTGGGTCCCTCAAGAGACAAGGCGGGCATTTTCCAATAAAAAGAACCAGGGCTCTTCGGAAAAGTGATTGATTCCCGGGCTGGGGAAGGGAAAACGAAAAATGAGCCTGGAACATCCTATGGTGCCGGAAAGTAAGATCACGTTCATGAAAGGATGAGTGCATGTCGAAAGTGCACAGGAGTCAATCTGGAAAAACTAAAAAGGCCAAAGCTAGAGCAGTATGAGCAACAAAATAAATAAAGGTCCTACTGAAATATCACCCATAGAATAAAATACACATTTATGCATCCTTAGTGCTATAAATATATAATTGCATGGATAAATGAATGGGGAGGATGGGACAATTATTCTTTATAGAAGCATTTCACTTAATGAACGAAGAGGGGGGCGAAGAAATAGAAAATCACCTTTAGTATGTTACAGTGATTTTGGGAGCAGGATCCAGCGATGGGTGTTGAAATTAGTGGGTGAGGATTTGAGGAAAAGCAAGATGTCTGCATGATCTCCAAGAGTCTCTCCCAAGAAATATGTTAATTAGAGTGAGGAATGGTGACACCTCTTGGACAGGTGATCAAGGTTAGTGTCACCAGTGGTAACAGATATTAACACCAGTTACGCTCACAGGATACACTGAGAAGGGCACATCTCATCTTTGCCATTCTTGCCAAAAATGCACATCCTCGATACAATCACGAGAAAACATCAGCTAAACCCAAACTGAGGAACAGTTTACAAAATTACTGACCAGTACTCTTCAAAAGTGTCAAGGTCAGGAAAGACAAGGAAAGACTGAAGAATTGGAAGAAGCCAAGAAAATGTGAAAACTAAATGTAATGTGGTGTCCTGTATTGGATCCTAGAACAGAAAACAGACGTCTTCTGGAAAAATTGAGGAAATCTCAATAAGATCTGTAGTTTAGCTAATACTATTGTTAATAGTATTTTGTTTAGTTAACGGTCACGTCATGGCTTTGCTAATTGTACTATGGTAAGATGTCAACATTAGGATATGAGAACTCTGTAGCATTTTTGCAACATATCCCTAAATCCAAAATTATTTCAAAATAAAAGTTAAAAAAAGAAGAAACAAAGTGGAAATCGGAAAGAACTCATAAGAAATGTAGATATTCTGAGCCAAATAGAACGGTTCCTCCATCTGCTACTATTCTGTCAACTATAACTGACACTTCTCTCATCACATACATCCTTTCATGAAATATTTTTATGCAACTAGCAAACATTATAAAAAGAACGATTAAACATAGTGAACTGTGCAGACAGACAGGCTTAGATGCAAGTCCTAGCTCTAGTAGTTACCATCTGGGCGATTTTAGACAAATTTCTTAACCTCTCTTAGCTTCAACCTCCTTATGTACTAAATGGGGACAAGAAGGACCCTTATGTCATAGGGTGACTGTGGGGAATAATTTAGATCATGCATGTAACCTTCTCAGGAGAGCCTGTGGCACATGGCAGACAGTCAAAATGTATCATTCTTATTACCAATACTGAAAACATAACTATGATAATAATTAAAAAAAGGAATTAACAGACAACAGAAATAATAATTAATAACTAGTAATAAAATTGGCAGTCAGTGAAGATGGACACTTGGCCCTGAGTCCCACTGTGGCAGGTCATGGAGCATGAAGTCCCTGGGCTAAAAGTTCTGGGTCGTTTGGGAGCACTGCAGTGGAGTCAGAAACCCCAACAACATTGAAGATGTTGTTGGCAATGCCCCAGAGGTGGGAAAGGAATAAAAGTCAAGATACAAGAGATTTGGGACTCCTCTGCCCTGGCAGGACTCCTGTTGTGCCCTGACAGCATGAGCCCCCCGATTCAGGGCACAGCTTTGTGGAGTCAAGGACAGCCACGTCCAGCTGACCATCTGATGGGGTCAACATCGAATCACATTATGTTGTTGCCCTAACCTAAGAGCAGTGTCTTTTTTGTCAGTGTTACGCAAATACTGGGCTCACATATGCTGACCCACTGCCTGCCTCCCTCTGGCCACAGAGCCTACCTGCAGCTCGCCGTCCCCTTCACGTTCACACAGATGCCTTCATTCTGGCACGGGTTTGGGTCACACGGGTCTCCGAAGTACTGTGGCCAGTTGTGGTCCTCCAGGGAGCCTGTGTTCTCCACTGACCGCTTCTGTCGGCCGGACTGCCCCTGGTCCAGGCTGTCAGGTAGGGCCTTCTCTAACAAGGCCTTTCCAGAACCTTCTTCTGAGGCTTGCTGCTCCTGGCCTTGGAGAATGAGGCCTTGGGGAATCATCCTGCTGTCTTTAGCTTGAACTTCAGTCTGGTTAAGATGGGTGATATCTTGAGGAAAGAGACAAAGGTGGTGAGAAAGAGCTAAGATTAATAGCTGACTACAATTAACTTCCACTTCTGGAGACAGTTCCCCAGGCCACCTCTGTTCCCCATGGACATCAGCTTTAGTGACTGGAAAAGTGGTTTTGAATCCAGCTGATTCTCATAATGCTAGCTATTTTTGTTTTTAACGTAGTCCATTCACATTTTTATTTATTTAACTTGAAAAAAGGAGTGTAAAGTAAGCATGAGTAGACTGATTGAAACTCAACTGAAGTCAGTGAACTGTCATATTTGATAAATTATCAAAAAAGGGTGACACTAACATTTTAGTTTCTCCCAAGGATAATTAAAGCAGAGATATGAGTCTTTGAGCAATAGAGTAAAATGTGGTTCTCTTAGAACACATCTTTTTTTTAACCTAGTCTTCCCAAAAGATGTCCACCCTCCCTGAATTGTTTAAAAATCAATGTAAAATCGATAGAACATCCAGAACATGAGGTTATTTATTCAGGAAGACCAGCAAGAGTACCTTCAAAGTCCACAAGAAGTATAAGATCATCATTTTTAAGAAAACTCCTCCTGTTTAGCATTTGGTGGGACATGAAACTATTCCAGCCCAAGTCGATGCTTCTAAAACAGTCACAGTCGCTATAGTAGGACCCCACAACGGACGGCCTGTCCCAGATGACGGAGCCATTTATCGCTGCAAAGTTATAGACAACATCAAATCACACTATGTCTTTATACTTCGCTTTCCAGTTTGTCTTAATGAGTTTATAGAGCTTCATTCGCCAGAAAAAAATATGTTGGAAAAAATCAGGTTATTTACTCTTTCTGGAGAATTAAAACTCAGAATTGGGAGCGGGGAGAGGCAGAGAACCACAGCTCTGAATGGTCAGTTGTCCCCTCCTGAGTGACCTCCTCAGTGAAGAGGGACGAACACCAATAGTTTCTTTCTTTTAAGGCTTAAGGATCTTTACCTGGAAAAAAAAAAGTCTGCCCATTCCTTTTTTGATGCAAGTTTGTTTCATGAACATAGGGGTGATCAGTAATATTTTAGGAGTTAGTGCATTAGTTCTGCACAGAGCCTAGGAAATTCTGTGTATTTGATCAATGATTGGCAGTATCTATCTTCTCACTTAGACTGAGCTCAGTAAAGGAGGAATTGCCTGATTTGCCTGTATTCGAAGTACCCAGCATAGAGTTTGGCACATTGCAGGTCCTTAAAAGATGCTGGATGAGTGAATTCAGAAAAGAGAAGGAAGCTGACATTGAAAATTTTAACTTAACGCTCCAATGTGACTGGTACTGATACGCCCACGGAGGAAATGTGAGAGGAACATTAATCTCTCTCACACAGAGGAGAATCGCATCTGTTGGCCCTTCCAGGTTGAGGGGCAGATCTTAGAACCACCTACCTGAAGATGTCTGGGACTTGGAGGTAGTGAACACCATGCTTGAGGACATTCTATTCCTGACATCAGCCTCCTGGTCAAGTACTGTTATTATCACTTGTCTGTTTTCCACTGGCCACTCCAGGATAGCGTCATTCTCCCCACTGCACAGGTGAAATGCAAGTCTTATGTAGCCAGAGCTACTGGAGTTTGTTCCATGAGGGTATAAGGTCAACCCAAAACCGTATCCCTCTGAATTGTAGAATCGAGGGCTCAGGAGCCTGTCCCCTTTGACGGTGTTCTGAAGGACCTGGGAGAAATTCCGTACTGTCCAAACCCCTGTGGGGCATGGGGTTTCAGTCAGAGTGATGTCATCCAGGTAAATTCCCCCATTCGAGTTCTGGGGGTCACCTTTTGTGCCCTGGAAAAGGTAGCGAAACTTCTTTTCCTCTCTGAGTGTCACATGGGCAATTTTCCAATTTTGGTCGCTGTCTCCTGAGGACACAGAATAAGGAGAGTGACAACTTTGGCCGACATTTATTGAGCACTTACTATGAACCTGGTACGACGCCACGTGCTTTCCATGAATTAGCTCATGCAGTCCTCCCAGCAGTCCTGGGAGATAGGTACTGTGATAAACTGGGTAAGGGACTTTTCCAAAATCACATGTCTAGTAAGGGAAAATAGCTTAAAAAATGACACATTATGACTTATTTTAAAATTCGTATTCCGATTTAATCATGAATGTGTTTTCCATTATCATTTAATTCCACAGATTCTGGATTTCTACCTGGGTTTAATGGTATTAATGTACTCCATCCCCTAACATTAGCCCTAAATACCCAAGAATTAGGCTGAACCATATAAAATAGTCATTTTGTAAGCCAAAAGCCAAATAATGGCAATTTCACGGAGTCTGACCAATGACTTAATGCCAGAGAGAAATATGGAAGGCCGTAGAGAAAATGATAACTTACAAGACCAGCTGGACCTCCCCTACCCAAAACTGACTCAAACCCTAACATCCAAGTTTTTATCTTCCTCATATTATCTGAAATTCTACCAAGTAGGGGCTTCCTCCTCTTTTAAAAAACAAATAATCCAAATAGAGTTACCACCAACCAGATATCCACATTCCAGTGAAATTTAGATCTACTTGCTTTTTCCTGAGACTGAACTGGAAGTAGGAATTTTGAATAAAGAGCCGAGGGAAGAAGTGAGAAGCTTGTCCTAGAACATGGGATCCTGGGCTGGACAGCGTAAGAAGCCAGAAAGGAGCCTGTGAGACTGAGGAGAGAAAGCCGCCGGGCCAGAGAAACGGAGAATTCCCCGAGGATCCGCCCCACTTTGATACTGTGCCCAGGGGGAGCCCTAGCATTGGGCTTAGAGAGGTGAAGAAAAATGTGACATCGCCAGAGGGAATCATGCTGCCTAAAATGAATTCACACAGACGAGCGTTCCAGAAGTTTAATCTGAAATACAAGTTGCCAGAGGGCTTTGAAAAGGTCTTTTTTCCTCTTTCTGCGTGTTGTAACCAGAAATCTACTCACAGAGCTGTACTTTCCCCCAAACTCAAAAGTCCTTTTATCTCCCTTTGCTCTGGGTGATTCTCTCTAAGGACGACTTCAAGAGACAGGTCTAAAATGCTCTGTTCTCCGGGGTAGAGCTGGTTACGGCCTGTGTGGTCAGGGTACATGTACACAGAGGAGAGAGATGGAGAAGGAGACCATGTCTGTAACATACAAACTGATGTAACTGTCATCTCCTGGGGACAGGACCACAGCCAAGTGGAGGACACATGGACTTGAAATGTAATGGGTGCCAGAAAGTCCAGAATAGGGACAGAGATACGAGATTTGAACTATTTACCGAGCAGAGTTATAGATCATAAGAATTCTGAAAAAAGAACAAGAATTACTTTCTTGCTGATGACTAAGTACCCTTTTTTCTTCAGATGGGTTGACCATGAGGTTGGAATGTGGGAACATAGGACAGAGAGGAAGACCTGAGGGGCCATTACCATGTGGGCAGGGCCTCATCTACGAAGTCATTAACAAGGTTGTATTTACATGCTCCCACAGGGCTGCTGTGTACCAGGCAGGCAAGAAACGGTACTGAGATTGTTTAAGACAAAGCTCATCCTTGTTAGTTCAGAATTGTTATTCTTAAGGGTATCCTGGCCTCACTGAAAACGTGCGTGTGTGTGTGTGTACATATATTTATGTGCAAACATTTTGCATGTAAGTTTGCATATAAACATATATATATATATATATATATATATATATATATACACGTGCACACAGAGACATATTTTGTATGTGAGCATTTTGGTTAAAAGACACATTTTTCAAAAGTTAAAAGCTATTCAAAAACAGTTGCAACTATCTTAAGTTGAATACCACCTGAACACTAAATGTATTCAACTAACCTTTGATAAAAGTTTCATCGAGAAGTCAGTATCAGAATGTACTACTTTAAAAATCCATTCATATGCCACTTCCAGGGAACTTACAGAGACACACCTTGAATTCTACCGAATTCAAAGCATAAGCAGTGTAAGTAACTAAGACAGCATAAGAAATTTGCTTGGTTGAGTTTATGCTTGTGAGGATAATATTTGAAGCTTTCTATGAAAGTGAGCAGTAATAGCTCCCATCAATATTATTGAGACTCTAATTCATTTTCTCATTAAATATTTACAATCCTAGGTAATAGCAAATTCTCAGCTCTTAAGGGCGCCTAGCTGTCATCCCCCCATTTGATAAAGATGCTCTGTAAATTTCAGCCAGAAAAGGGAACCCCTCGAAACCGTTATCTGTGGCGTCCCCAGGGGGCCCCCAGAGTGGCCTGGGCAGAGACGATCGGGCATCTGTTCTTATGTGTGGCCTCTAAGGAAGGCTCCACCCTTCGAGAGCAGCAGCAGCATCTAGAAGTTGACAAAGAATGCTTCCTTTACTGGGACTCATTTTAACTTGAGAAATTCTTTGTCGAATGGAAAAATAGGAAAGCGTGTCTCTCTTTTCCTAGTTATGAATGAACCACCACCACAGCAAAAGAATGTAAATACTTAGCTTTATAACCCAGGATTTTGATTTACAGCCAGACTACCCTCACATCCTACTGCCTACCTTAGCACTGTAAGATTTTCACGCTCTCTTACAGAAATACATAAAGTATAAGTTAGCAATATATAAACGACGGTAACAAAATTGATTTATACAAATGGCTTATTTCCCATCAACTTCACAAGCAGGCTTCAAGTTACTTCAGTGTATTAAATAAGGCTATTGTTCAGTTTTCTGAAACAGATGCAGAAACACTTATGGTCAAGCTATTTAACCAGTCCCTCTCCAGCAGCATCGATTCCTGCTTCCCTCTTTCCTTCCAACCTCCACTCCTGAGTCAACAATTTTCTCTGTCCTGGCTTTCTCCAAAGTTCTAGAGAAAATTGGACTTGTATATTCTGATTGGCATCTTACAAAAGTATATTTCAACCTCACCTAAACCCTCACTGCTTCTTCTGATTTCTGAGTGGCCAAAACATTCATTGAGTGGTTAAAGCATGCCAGACATTATGCATTTAGAAGAGGAGGATGAGGACGGGAGGTGGAGGACAAGGGAGGAAGAGGAGAAAGAGGAGGCGGCAGAGTGGGAGGAGGTGGCGAAGGACTGAATAGAGGAGGGAAGGAGGAAAAGAGAGCAGGAGGGGAAGGAGGAGAAGGATCAAGATCTCAGGTTTTTAGCCAAACCAGTCCTGGCATCAGTCCCTCCAAGTACCTTGAAAGGTCTTCACCTTGACCAGCTTGCGGACGTTGCCCGTGCCGTCATCCCTCCTGACCCAGACGACGAGTCTATCTGAAGGGCTTCCTGTCATTCTGTAGAAAAACTGCAGGCACTGCTCCTTCCTCTTTGGGTAAAGAATCCGAGACTCCAGCAGGGCTGCCTCTTCTGTGGACCCCGAGCTCGTGTTGAGGTGCATGAAGTAGCCGGCACCTACGGAGAGAGCACCCCAAAGTCCCATCTCTGGCTGCCCACACCACAGGGTGCCCTCGACCCCAGCAAAGTGAAATTGTGAACAACAGCCATTATCCAGGCAATGAAGGCTAGACCTCTTCTGGGGAAAATAAAAAGGTTGTTTGTCAGTAAACATTCTGTTTGTCTCCATGGACAGACTCGCTGGCTAAGCCACAGCTCTCCACTGCTTCTTTTGATCATCTTCGTTCCCAAGCTTGCATAATGTATACCTCTGACTTCAGGAGATATGGGCTTCAAGCAAAGTTTGACAGAATTTAGTGTCTGTGAGATGAATTCCATTTTCCTCACTGACATCACTGTTTAAACTAGAGATTCATTCCAAAGAAAAGAGCTGGCCTCCTAGTTGTGTAAGAAACTGGGACCCAAGGTTTAGGAATTGGATTTTAAATATTCCCAATGACAAGGGTTCAGTTTCATCTGTTTCTAGGCTAATAACTGAGTTATTATCAGTGGTAAAGAATCATCTTTACCGTGTCATAAGAAGGGACATTCATGGCATATTAGGGACTAATTGAGGATTTCTCCTGAAAGGGCACTGAAAAAGAGGGCAGAAAGTGTCTACATTTGTGCCAGAGCTGGGGTTTTCCCAACTCAGATATCTCAAAACTGTCTCCCCCAAAACAAGCAGATGGCTAAGCAGATATGTTACTTGGAAAACCAGCACGCTTTCCAAAGTCAAGCGCAATGAACAATTTTTGCATATAAAGCAGTTACTTAAACTTGCTCCAGTACTCAGTCTCTTACCAAATGCTCCACTGAAAACATTTCTCAAAGTAAAAATGAAGTGAGCATCTACTACAGTTCTAGATATTGTGGCAATATGCTTCTCGGCCTCACCCTGCCTCACCCATGGGGTGCCTGCCTTCCTTATCGGCAGCAAGCATCAATGTGTAAATAAGCTTTCCACAAAGCTTAAAAACATCACAAGGTTTTAATATTACATCAGGACAAATTATATTATCTTCCATGTTCTTCTAAATGTGTTATGAATTACTGAGTGCTTGGGTTAAAGGAAACGAGCTCACATGGTCTCCAGGTGGTCCTTGCTCAGGAATTCTGTCCAGGTGGACTTGGAATGGGGAAGTCAAGTCCAATAACTCAGGTCTTGGAGTCAGACCTGAATTCTTGCCCTGGCTCTGCCACTAAGTAGGTGTTCATTCATCTCTCTGGGTTTCAAATAGGAGGTATCTTCTATGCTTCAAGCTCTTCAAGTCTGCGCATCTACCTGAACAATACCAGTGCTCTCTAGACAGAGGAAACACCATCCCATTAGATGCCTCCTGTGGAAGAAGCATAATGGCTGGTCAAGTTAACCTGATAAAGCTTTTCTAGATATTTCTTCTAGGGTGTGGTTCTTTCCTTTCCTATTAAGTTGCTAGAACATTGTTCTAGCTGGTTCCTTCCAAATGAAGATCACCTTTCTGTTTAGCTGGAAACTATTATCCTAGCAGCAATCCCACAGGAGAGATTGGACAAGAGGCAAAGATGGAAATTTAGAGAGAACTTCAGGCCTCGATCACCCTTTGGACACTTGGAATTATGTGTTTAATAATCTGCTGTGTGACAGAGACTTTCAAACTTTGCCAAGGCCAGAGGAACAGTGGCAATGTTTTATGACCTCTGACATTCTTCTCCCTGGTGGCTGGCATCTGAGTGACAAACTGGGTTCCTTTTATGAAGGAACTCTAACCATCTCTCACACAGGCACGGACTAAGTGACTTCGTAATAGACCAGTCTTTAAAACGCAATTATAATCTATAACCCCACTGCTTCCAAACAGAGGAGAGATGATTTCAATGACAGGCACATAATAAAAGGATGCTAAAATAGAAATTAAAAAAAAAGGAACCTCTGACAAGAAAGGGAAGATGGAAAAAAATAAGGAGTGAAGCTGCTGGTCTGCAGCAGGAAGCTCTGTACGCACCATCTCCTTCCATCCTCATTGTGAAGCAGCAATATCTTGATGGTCAGAGAGGGTTATAAAAGCAAAGACTTAAAAAGCAACAACAATGAAAACAATTTCTTGTGGTCACATTAGCAAGTAGTGGAGGCAGATTTCAAACCCAGGTCTGTCTGACTTTACGGCTTTTTCACTATACAAACCATATATAGGAGCTGTCTGAAGCTGTGCTATCCAATATGGCGGCTGCAAAACAAATGTGGCTATTGGGCACTTGAACTGTAGCCTGTCCAAACTCAGATGTGGGAGAAGGGTAAAATACGCACCAGATTTCAAATAACTAGTATAAAAAATTGTGGAGTACCTCATTAATAATTTTAACATTGATTACATGTCAAATGTTAATATTTTGGATATAGTGGGTTAAATAAAATATATTTTTTTTACATAGCTTATTTATTATACACATATTTTAAATAAAATATAGCTTTTTTACATAGCTATTAGAAAATTTTACATTACATATGTGACTTTCATTATAGTTCTATTGGAGGGCACTGCTCAGGTACACTACCCTTATTTACAAAGTCATGTCTTATCAACCATACGCTGTATCAGTTTTGTCATTGCTTAAGTGCATCTTTCTTTTGCATGCCCAGAACCTGCATGCTTTTTACTGAGTTAATAAATAAGATATGAGAAATGTTCTTTGTCCTTGTTCAAATTTCCAAATTTGATAACTAACATTCCAGGGGAGGCAAAACATGTTGACAGCCATTTCCTAATTGAACCTGGTGAACCAACTCAATCTGTTTACGCTCTACCTTCACCAACCTGTGCATTGTCCCACCAACGTGTGATCCACTTGTTCAGGCTGAGAGCTGTCTTCATGGAGCCAGTCAACATCATCTCTGGTACCCTGAATCATCCCACAGATGTTTGTCTTCTCAAAAGCACAGTGGTCCAAAAGGGTGTGAGTTGTGGCTGCAAATGATATTTTTGTCACCTTGTTAAAAACTTAAGGCATCTCATTTCAAATACCTAATGTCTCAGACCAGTAAAACCTCATTGCTCAGATACAATAGTATCATGAGTCTTTCATTTTCTTGACTTTTTCTCAAATGCAAATCCTATTCTCATCCATTAGATCTGAGACTTGCAAACGCAGATGAAGCCCTACCTACCTCACTGAGTCACATGATGAAAAGAATTATGCTTTGCTATATAAATGCCAACCACGAACCCCTTTAGATCAAGAACAAGGTACCTGTGTACTGGGCCTTGTATTTAGTGGACCTTCAGCACATAAGTACTGAACAGAATTAAACAATGTGTCTCTGAAGACTAGTGGGGTGTTGGTTCACAACCACGGGAGTTTCCCGGGTGCCAACAAGGGGAGGGGAGACTGAAGAAAGAGGCAGACTGCCCCAGATTGGTAGGTGGCAGGTTTCCTAAGCAAGGGAACTTACTTATGAGGCTTTTCATGGGAGCCTCATGGTGAATAGCTCTCCACACCCACCCACTAGAATCTTAAGGCTTTATATGGAGGTCTTAACTGGATTCAGTCACATATACCGTCCAGATGTTGTCAACAACACATTGCTCTCTCAAGGCTGCGTCCTTGAAAATGGCTCCAGCTGTGAGAATGGCGAGCGAAGGTACATTCTAAGGACAGGGGAGGGGTGAGAAGCCTCAGATCGCCTGGGTCTAGCTCAAGGGTTAACTGGTGTTCACATCCTCTTGATGACCTCCTCCAACATGGGGTCATCTTAGAAAACATGCCATCCCAGAGCATTGGGTTACTCTCGGAAAAACTAAACTGGATAAAAAAATTTGCATGGAAAAAAACCTTTCTAGTCTATCACCGACCTCGAGCTTTACATGGTAATGCGTCCTTCCAAAGGAAGCTACAGAAATGAGACAATTACAGCTCCTTACGTTGATCCAATACTTCCACTTTACAAAACACAACCACACATTTGATTTTCATAACCATCCTGTGAGGTGGGTGTTATAATTTTTTCTATTCCAGAGACAGAGAAACTAAGGTTATGTAGTTTCCCATAAGTAGAACATGAACGAAGAGGAAAGGAAGCGCACAGGAGATCAGCAAGGCTGGAGGACTCTGTGCGGGGGCTTGTACACCCAATCCTCAGCCCCAGGGGCACTCACTGCAGTTGTACATTCGGTTCAGCCTCTCCAAATCGACGGCACTGAAATCCAGGCGCTGCCCAATGATGGAGTCGAACTCAGGGATTTTTGCCGTGATGGTGGGGACACTTGCATCCTTGTTAAATGAGAAAGGCCCGTAGTGCATCACAGACTCGTAATCATAGGGTGTGTTGAGGTCTGTGATGAAGTTGTCATCGTAGGTGTTAAAGTTGTGCTGGTAACCTGTCAAGGAGAGAATCCACAGGTCCTGTTCAGTCACAGCATTTCCCCTTTGACCAGATTCTCAAGCAGAGATCAAAAAACAAGGAGACAATGTATCTTTGATTTAAATATATTTATATATTTAACACATTTATAATTAGCATAATGTATAAAATTGATGCATATTATTAATTACTATTCACCAATTAATATTATAATGAATTAAGATATAATAGCATATAAAATTATTATAATAAATATTAAAAATATATATTATAATTAATATATAAATATATACATGTTATATATTTTTAATATATGTATATATTTAAATCAAAGATCATTATATTTCTGGGTGAATGTGTATGTGTACGGTTTTCAGAAAGAGAAGGTAAAATGTCGAAGTGGAGGCAGGTATTCCAACTGGCAAGAATTTTTGAATTCAGGAAAATATCCAGGAGTGATACACCTTGCTAATAGCCAAGTACCTCAGCCGGCTCTGTACCTGGCCAGTCCTTCCACAGGTTAGAAAAAGGAAATCTGAGGGGCAGAGGGAAAGGTAAGCAGCTGGCAAGAAAGGGGCATCTTGTCCATCAAGGCTCACATCCTTCTGTTCCAGAAATAGCCTCATGGAGAGAAGAATAAAATAGGAAGAAAACAATTTATTTTCCTATCAAAATAGAAAAGGAAACTATTTTCACAAGATTAGTGCAAGTGAGATAACATGTACTGCAAAGTGCAAGGCTGAAATGAGAAACCGATGGGCTCTTCTTTTCGCCTACTAGCCACCAGGCATCGACTGCTTCAGCTGCAGTCATGGGAGGTTCACAGATTTTTAATTTCCTTCTAGAGCAGTGGTTGGAAAACTGAATGAGAATGTTCATATCTCTTCCAATAATAACTTTCCGTCCTCGTGATCTTCTCCTTCTCTAGTTCCCCTTCAGTTGTTTTTATCAATTAGAAGAAAATATGCCACCGGCCAGGTGGCACAATGGTTAAGCGCGCACGTTCCACTCCTCGGCGGCCCAGGGTTAGCCGGTTCAGATCCCGGGAGCGGACATGGAACCCCTTGGCAAAAGCCATGCTGTGGTAGGTGCCCCACATATCAAGTAGAGGAAGATGGGCACAGATGTTAGCTCAGGGCCAGTCTTCCTCAGCAAAAAGAGGAGGATTGGCAGTAGTTAGCTCAGGGCTAATCTTCCTCAAAAAAAAAATTTAAAAAAATAAAAATTAAAAAGATGAAAATATAATCGTCTACCAAAGGCTTTCATACAGGTACATTTAGGACTGAAGAAGCGTGGCGCAACCTGGGGGATGGTCCAGCAGGTGCGGGAGGGAGTCTCCAAATGCTTTTGGAAAAGCCAATGAACCTCTTTGAGCAAGACTTTGCTTTAACTATAAAACGAAAATACTCATATTTCATCCTCCCAACTCACAGGGATTGTATGCAGACTATGGGATCAAAGCATTTTCAAAGGTGGGACAGGACTGAAAGAAATAAATGACCCAAACAGGGAAGGGGGAAAGCGACTCCTTCCAGAACATTTTGTCCTAGGATGTCATTTGAGGAGCAGATTTATAAAGAGCATCACGGTGGTATGAGGACTAGGGCTTGGGTCTGAGGTCTCCTGGTGACTCTTGGCGGCACCTTAAGCAAAGCACTTTCAACTCACTGGATGTGTTTTCTTTAACTTTCAAGAGAATCAAGTTAGAATAGATTATTTTATTCTTTATTATTCAAGGATTCTTATCAGAGTGCTTTACCAAATTAATGCTTTGAATGATTTTTAAAAACGTATTCATTTTTGTGCTTAATTTGTTGTGCTTAATCTCTACTGGGAGCTGTGCCAGGTGGGCGGCGGCCCCTGGCCATGAACAGGACAGGCAAGGTCCTGCCTTCAGGAAACTCGCAGCTGAGAGCCTTGAAGAGGGAGCGGTCTTGTAAACCAGAGGTCTGTCGGCAAACCCGTTGTGTAAAGGGTCAGAAAGAGAATACTTTTGGCTTTGCAAGCCATATGGTTTCTGTCACAGCTATTCAACTCTGCCACGTAGCACAAAAGCTGTCATAGGCAATGCATGAACAAAGAGACGCGGCTGTGCTCCCGTAACACTTTATTTACAAAACCAAGTGGATGTGGCCCATGGGCTAGAGTTGCAGACCCCTGCTAGACTTCAGAAGTTGAGTTTTTCTTTAGTGGAGAGAAACAGATGCAGAAAACACAATTCCAACTTAAGAAACGGAGATGGATTTGGGGAGAGAACTACATAGCCAGTACAGTGTGTTCGTAAGTTAAGCAACAAGATTGCCATCAACTGAAGATCAGATGCAATACAAGTCATAAATTACCCTGAGCAATAATACTGCCCTTGATTATGATTTTATTGTATTTGATGTCCCACTTGAGAACCATTCTCCAGCGAGTGCAGGCAATTTAGATATATGGAATTACACCTGATGAAAATATAGATAGGTGATGAGCAAACGTGTTGAGTAGCCCATGCTCGACCCAGGACTCAGCAAGTCTGCAAACTACCCTGGCAAACGTGTCAGCTCCCTCCGAGAAAGGGAACTTCATTTGGCCTAAAACCATCCAAAAAGCACTAAGCATTAGGCTCTGCAAGACTTAAAAATGTGAATATTTTCTGCTTCCCTGTGTAATTTTCAGCAGAGTCAAGTACAGGTGCAGGAAGGTAAGAAATTCAGGCCTCTAAACAAATACAGAAAAAGTCTAATAGTGCCTTGAGTCTCACAAACAGAGACTCTTTTGGTCTTTGACCTATGACCTCCCACTCCCCTACCTCTCTACACAGACCCAGTTATTACCCCGGGAGAGAAATACATTAAATTTGATCTGTTATTTCATATCTGGGTGAATTTCATATCTGGGAGGCAAAAAAGAATATGACTCGGCCTCTAGCTCCATGGTTGAGGGGTGGATGGGTGGAAGTGTGTGTGCGGATCCAGTCCTGCTGACATATTAGGCTTTTACAAACCACACAGTTTCCCTCCTTCCGTCAGCACTCCCATTCATAGAAATACCAGAAGATGAGGTACTGGGAGAGACACACATTGAGAAACCTTACAGGTGATTTTGATACGATTGGCCATCCCCACCCCCACCTCACGTGAGAACCATTCACCCACTTCACTCCAACATGAGCTAGTTCTGGCGGAAGTCTTTTGGGCATTCATATTTAATTTTAAACTATGGCCAGTTCTTCCAAGTCCCTAAAAATAAAGTTGTTAGAGATGCCCTGCACTATGTGAACCCACACATGAAATTGGGATCTAAATAAAACAGGCAGTTACTTGCCTTATGAAAATCATGTGTGGTAATAGTTAAGGCATTTTTAATCCATTAAAGTTTCATTAATCTATTACTGCCAAAAATAATGCTTTTCCACTCCCTCAACTAATTCCTAATTAAAATTCAGGTGTCTTCAGAAACACAGCATTGACTTTTTCTCTCACTGGAAACTACTCAATAAATAATGTTTTAGCGTACTCAAAGCCACTCTACTTAGTTGTCTCAAACCATTAAGGATGGCAGTGTCCAAAGAAGTCTAACAAAATGAAAGAACGCCGAAATTGTTAGAATAACGTTACTGCATAATAATATGTGAAATAAAACTGTGTCATCATGTGCGTAGCATGGGCTGCGGGCAGAGGAAGAGAGGTGCTCAGGAAGGAGAATGAAAAGACCAGCACATTTTGATTAACTAGAATTCAGACTACTAGCCAGAATTAACATAATTAGGGGTACAATTTCAGATAGAAGTATTCATTTTTGTTGTTTTTTTTTGTTTTATTTTTAACACCTATCATTGACCTGGTAAAGCACCAAAAAAGTTCTTGAGTGTGTTTTAGCGTCATCACACAGTCGACTAAACCTCATGCAGTCTCCTACAGCTAGATGGGGTTTCACATCCAGAAAAATGACCCCGACATCCTCAGAGACCTAATGCACTTTACTAATTCAGATGGGAAAATAGACAGCATTTTAGACAGATTTTCAACGAAAACACTGAAACAAAGTAAAAACTTCTCATTAACTTTCAGTTAACTCCCACATTGAGTTAACCAACATACAGCATTCCCTGAGACTCTTATCTGGGATTGGTTATGATCGGATCAGTACAGTCCACAGGAGAAGCCAACAAATTGCATCCAGCAAAGTGTGTGTTCCCACTGGAGAAGCTGAAGCTCCCATCCACACACAGATATGGCCAGGTCATCCCAGGGTTGTCTCAGATAAAGATAATAGCAAATCCCACCCAACCACCTTGGTTTCATACACACCTGAAATAATTTCATCCCACCAGATGTTCACATAATCATCCCGGTCAGTCCTTGACTGCTCATGGTAAAATCCCAAAGCATGCAAGATCTCATGTTCGATGATGGCTTTATAGCCACATCCCTGGCCAATGGAAATGTTCTGTCCCACGTGTTGGTCGCCAACCTCAGACCAGCACCTTTAGAAAGGAGAAGAGGGAAATTTTCTCCTACAGAATTCTTAAGTGGCTGTAATTCACAGGATTCCAGAACACAAAATTTGAAGGGAATTAGATTTGATTTAAAAAAGAAATTATCAATAGGCATTCTCATAAGCAAATGGCTCAACATAAAGGATTGGGTAAATAAGCAACATTCCCTGGAGGGAATGTCATGCAGGCTTTAAAAGTGACGGTTCATCATAAAGGTGGTACGTGTACTCAGAGGCAAAGTAATCCTAATAACACATCAGGTGAAAGATGTAAAAATTGGCATTCTTCCTCACCTTCGCAAAATCATAGGGCATTCCAAAGAATAACGCTATTGCTTTTATACTACAATATTAAGTTTTCTCTGAGCGGTGGCTGTGGTTGATTTAAATTTTCTCCTTTATACCTGAATGAATTTCCAAATTTCCTTTAATGAGCAGGTGTACATTTTAGGATCATGAAAAAGAACATCATTAAAAAAGCAAGTTAATCCAGCCCATTTATTTGATGTAAGCCGATCTGTAGCATGATGACAGCACAGAGCAGGCTGCCTAACTCATTTCTGAAGGGCTCCAGGCCAGGAGGACCCATAACCTCCCTCAGGAAGCAGTGGACTCGGACACTGCTGGCAGAGATTGAATTCCTCATGGTGTAAACTCTTGCCCTCTTTTCCCCAATTATTTTTGTCTTTTCTCATAAATTCAGTTTTCCACCTCTATTAGCAAACCTGAAGGTTTCTGCAGATTGTCCCCTTACCTGCTTTAAGTTGTGGAATAAGCATCGATACTCTAACCCATGCTCCGCAGGATGAGCGATTTGCTGTTAGTTTGAAATGCGACCAAGGGATTGCAAGTTCCTTGGTAAAAATCGCGTTGTCTTATCTACCATTGTTTCTCGAGATTGCTAACATCACATGCTAATGGATTTGATTTCTACTCAAAGATAAATCTTAATTATTTGCTAACAACTTTATTAAGATATAATTTACATATCATAACATTCATCAATTTTAAGTATACAACTCAACAATCTTTAGTAAATTTGCTGAGTTGTGCAGACATCACGGTGAACTCCTGCCTCTCTGACAGTAGCATTTTATTACCAAACCAGAGTTTACTCTGCAAAATATTCATAATCCAGAGGGAGCATTTATTATTTATCGTTTTTTTTTAACATCCCTCCCCAACAAAAAGGTGTAAGTTGCAAAAAATACCATAACTCTGCCACTCTGTGAATCTTCCACCTTGTCTTCCTGAAAGAGCTCAGCTCACCTCCAGCTTCGGGGACCAGGGCCCTGACGGGTCTGGGGTATTCTGGTCCAGTCCCCTCCCTAGAACTTCTTCTTCCTTCTCCCCTCCCCAAACTTAAATGTAACAGAGACACCTCCCTGCCAAGGCAATATGAGTCCCCCAGATTCAGTTTTACAGAGAATGTCCCTCACAGCTGGCCCACCCTTTCCTCGGGTACCTGGAGACTGAGTTACAAACTGAAAAGAAACCAAGAGAATTTTACTGGAAAAGGGAGAACTTTTGTAAAGTGAGCAGATTGACTTTGTTTTATTTTTGAGAGAAACAAATTGTCTCTGTTTGTGCAAAAAAAAAGGGGGCGTAGTTAAAGAATGGAAATAAAAGTGTTAAGAAAATGAATATTTTTCCTGAAATTTTCAATAAATAATTAGAGGTTTTGGGACTTTCTGGAAGCTCGGAGGTCGCCAAAGGACAGTATGAAGAAGTCAAAAGCAGAGGACCTCCAAAATCTGTGTTCTTGGCAAGGCCTGAGGTATACTTTACATGCTTTTTTCTTCACATAAGAAGAAACTATCCAAATATTATTGGTTACCTCCATTTATGCGGCCGACAAGAACCTCAAACAATAAACCACATGTCTAGGAACAAATTCACTGTTCTAACCCAAAAGTGGTTCCTCCAGCAATATTCCCAAACTGGGTGAAGGAAGTTACCACTCACCAGTCCTCCAAATCAAAAATCTTCGAGACATCCCGGATTCCTCTCTCTTTCTAATCCCTCACATCAACTAATCACCAGGTTCCGATAAGACCGCCTCCTTACAAATTTCTCAAATGCATTCCCTCTTCTTTATTTCAACTGCCTCTTCTTCAGGGTAGGTCCCTTTCATTTCTCTCCTGGAGGACTAGAACGTCCTTTAATTGGTCTCCTGCCTCAACTTCAGTTCTTTATTCACTATTGCTAGAGTAATCTTTCTAAAATGGAAACCTGAACATATAATGAATCTTGCACAAAACAGTAGCTTCTCTTACGCATGGCTCTCTATTGCCAGGCTCCTGTTTATCATGCTGGCTCATTCTCACCGTTCTGCACCTCACATGCAAAGCTTCAGACTTTCCAAACTTAACGGATTCTCCAAGTAAGCCAGATTTCCATTCATGTTTGCTGTCTTCTCTCCTTTTTCTTCTTCCCTTTCTCTCTTCTTCTTCCTCCCCCCTTTTCCCCTGCTCTCACTCTCTTCCCACCCCCCATTTGTCCTTTCCTCTCTGCTGCCACTATGTCCTCTCCCTTCTTCATCTCTCTAACACCCAGGTTGGCTCCCCCTGATGCTTCACCTCACACTAGTAGGTATTCATAAATTTCTTTTTTAATAAAAACGCAAGCTAAGAAAACAACTAAGGTAAGCAAGGTACTTAACTTGTATCTAAGTAGCCATCAGAATTTTACTTTTTTTTAGTGCTAATTGCCGCATACTTCTTCTTAAGAGCCTGAGTCATATGCTAACTTCCTTCGGCATCTGTTATCCATCCATGATTTGCAAAAACCCCACCGTGGGAGCTAAACCCCCAAATCCAGGCGACACCTAGAGGCAGTGATGGGAACTACAGTGTGAGGAAACTCCCGGAGCAGCTTGAAGACACAGAGTCAGGGAAGACGGTAGCTTCACTTTCCAACCTTATCAGCCCAGGTTAGTTGACATAAACCCCACTGGAAAAAGGGCTTCTTCCTTGATACACCATTTATTTCTTCTTAGAAATAAATAACTATGAAGAGCAAATTTACATCCAGAAATTTTTAAAGAGGTCCAGCCAACCAAGTACCATAATTTAAAATGGTACCATTAAAAACAGGATAATTTATACTTTAATAAACCTGACTTTAAAAAGGCGCCATAATTTAAAATATGATCTAAGCCTAGAAAAAGACTTGGGATAAATCTCCCTGAGGCCCAGAGTTATCCAAACAACTCATTCTCTACATAATACATTAAAAATGTTATGTAATTTAAAAATCCACAGTGAAAGATTTGATTTTGCTTTCAGTTTCTTTCCAATTTCTTCTTTTAGCTGTTGAAAGAGATGTGTCACTTTTTATAAACCAAAGGATGCATGACTTTCACACTCTGTAAAAGTTCATACTTACCCGCTAAACTGCTGAAAGATGATATATGAGCTCTCTCCTTCATAGGGCTTGAAATCCACACAGGACTTAAGGCGGAACATTTCAAAGGCATAGAGAATGGCTCCTTTGGCATTCAGGTCTGCAGAAATCAGTAAAAATATCAACGAGCATTCTTTATGTCTTGGATAATATACATAACATAGTTTAGAGAAAATCATGCCATGACATAAAACCCACAGAGGCCCATTATAGATTTTTTCGGTAGTAAATAGATTCCTTGAAAACTAAAACTGAAAAATTAGTTGTGGATATAAACATTAAGTGCATACTTTAAATATATAATGCAAATATAACAACAAAATAAGAAGACGTGTGTGTGTGTGTATAGGTGAATAAAATCATAAAATAATTTCCCACTTTCTCCCTTTCCTATTTCCCCATTCAAGCAGGGATTCTCAGCGCATTGCCTCAGGAGAGTCGCATGGCACAGCAGAAGACAGAAATGACTGCAAGTCACTTCTGTCATCTGGATGAACTGATGAAGTACCTTGGAGAGCAGCGATGCAAATGGCGTTCCTTTACCCCAGTCTAAAAAGGCATCCCCTCTTGCCGGAGGGAGAGAGCAGAGCTTAGAGAGGTTTGTGGGTTCTGAAAGCATAAGTCCATATGGTATTTAACCCTGCTTCCCTACAAGACCCCTGGGGAGATGGCAAAGCTAGACAGACAGCCTTAGAATAGACTTCTGTAACCCAAGTTTGGAACCAAAGCAGCAGAAGCCTAATGGACTTGAAGGGGCAAGAATAACAGATGCCTTCTCGCAACCTGTGTGGACCAATGACCAAAGATCAAATGTCTTTTCTTTCACCTAACGTGCACACACCTCGGTGTTGCGTAAGACAAGGATGGGTGCAGAAGAAAGGTACTCCAGAGGAACAGAGAGTATGTTTTACTTTGCGTGTGTGCCTATTTTTTTCTTCCGTCGACTCATCGAAGGTAGGTCTCTAAGTTAAAAATCAAGCTAAGTTACACAAAATTAAATTACATTTCTGGCACATTTGATTTTGTGCAATCTCTCAAAGAGTTTACAATTCTTGGGAGTTTACCAAGAATTTACGAGTCCTTATCTCATATTTTCCTGGCCCTTATTTCATTTGATAAACTACCAAGTTGGAGATTCCACAGTTCAGATGTCGTAAGATCATAGCAAGGTCACTAAAGAAATAGTCATTGGAATAATCCGTAAGTTAATTGTGGAAACAGCAGAGATAACAACAGTAAGTAGTCCAATAAACTTACTAAGGGATTTTCATGGACTTTTACCTATTCTTATTTAGTGATATCTGTAATAGAAGGTATATACACAAGACAGCTTGGTCATCACAAAAGCGTAAGAAAAAAAAGTTTGATTATACTAAAGTCTAACTGTCTATAAGATTCGGTTGCTTTTGCTATCCTCAAGCCAAATGGTGGGAGTTCCAAAAGTGGTTAATTTTAGAATCACATCTCTTCTGCCCTCCCCACACCTGAATAACTCGTAAAGAGGGAACTAAGCAACTCTGTAACAATTTTGTAGAAACTCTTCCAACATCATTCAAATGGAAAAAAAAAAAAAAAAAAACGGAAAAGAAGCCCACTTGAAGCCTCCTTATTCACCATGAAGCCAACCTCGGGAAGCCACGCTTGATGTTTTGTGCGCTGTCTTTACACAGGTGATCTGCTCCACTTAGGACGCTGCTGGCTCTTTAAGAGGAAGGAGCCTATCTTTTGCCTCACTGTATTCCTAGGTCCTAGTTCTTTACTCTGCCCTGACATAGTTAAGTGTTACATAGCTCTATCTCGAACAATCATGTTAGTTTGGAAAACCACTAGCCCTCTTTCACCCTGGATCAAATAACATGAGAAGAGTTAACTTCAGACACCGATGACTCTACATGTTGGAGGACGAGCACAGGAAGGCTAACTCTACTCAGTTTAAGAGTCCCTTGAGAGAGTTTTTGATTCTGATAATAGCAGAGGACCTTGAATCTGACTAATCCCCCCACAGATAACATTTATCAACTTTGGGAAAAATCAAGAAAATAAACTCTTTGAATGCCTAAAACAGGGAGAAACTGGAGGAGTGTTTATTCTTGACAGAAGGAAATTTCATTGGTTAAGATTCACATCTATACAGCTTTTTGCATGAGGGCATTCCCCAATCCTTTCAGCACAAGGAAGAGAGAACTCAAGCATAAACCTACAGGTGTATTTGCTTGGCATATCAGAGGGAAGAGTTTGGGACTGCCTGAATGGCTGAAAATCAAGGGAGGAAACCTGGAAAGGAGAGAGCTACGAATGACTAGGGAGGCGAGGGCTAGTGGTTCCAAAATCTGTGTATAAACACCTCTCCAATCTTTTGTCTGACTCATGAACATTGCCTGAATGGGAGAAGACTCCAAGGAACTTAGTGGAAAGTAGTGGGGGGAAGGCCGATTAAATTGAAGAGATGTCTCAGCTGCTGCCCACCGTCGTGGAGAGAATTTGAAGCTGGAGTCATGTCAATTAGAAGGGCTGGGAAAATTCTTGGGTGTCTTATTGAAATCCAGAGAAGCCATGTCTTAAAAGTAAAGACTATGTCCCAGCACAAATGGATTTTCTTTGAACTAAGGACAAAATCAAAACAAACCCTTTATAAATCCAGGAGGACCAGACAGTAATTTAACTGCTCTGACAAAAGTTAACACTATTCAGAGAAAAACAGAATGCAGAGTGTCTACAATGTGATATCTACGATGACTAATATATAGCCGAAAATTACTGAATCTGTGAAGAAACAGAAAAGTGTGATCCATAAACAACATCAAAAGCAGACAATAGAAAGAGAAACAGACCCGAAGATGACCCACGTGTCATAAATAGCTGACAAGGATTTTAAAGCGTTATACATTTGTTCAAGGATTTAAAGAAAAAAAGACGAACAGTCAAAGAATCTCTGCAGAAAAATGGAAATTATATAAAAGAACTAAAAGAAAATTCTATCAGTATTATATCCAAAATCAAAAATTCACTGGATGAGTTTAATAACAGACTAGAGATGGTAAAAGAGTCAGAGAGAAAAATATTGAGAGAAATGAAGAGAGCTTTAGTGACCAATGGAAAAAATACCAAGCAGTCTGACAGCTGTGCAATTAGACTCTGAGGGACAGGAGAGGCACAGAAAAAAATATTTGAGGAAATAATGGCCTAAGATTTCTCAGATTTAGTTACTTAAAAAAGTCACTGTAAGGTCTAAGAAGCTTGGTGAACTCAGGCAGGATAAATATAAAGAAAATTAACAGGCATATCAAAGTCAAAATATTAAAAAAACAAAGAGAAAGAGAAAATATTGAGAGCAGGCGGAGAAAAACAGACACATGACATACAGGGGAACAACAATATTAAAGATAGCTAATCTCTTGTTAGAAAACACCAGAAACCAGAGACAACGTAATTGGGGCAAAATATTTGCAAAATACATATCCAAAAAAAGACTTATATCCAGAATATGTAAAGAACTCTTACAACTCAATAATAAATACACAAATGACTTGATTTTTAAAATGAGTAAACTATTTAAACAAATACTTCACAAGAGAAGATACACAAAGGACCAATTAAAAATGAAAAAGAGTCAGCATCATTAGTCAACATGGAAATGCAAAT
Source organism: Equus caballus (assembly GCF_041296265.1). NCBI lineage: Eukaryota > Metazoa > Chordata > Mammalia > Perissodactyla > Equidae > Equus > Equus caballus. Next base: position 48,778,260 of record NC_091703.1, on the reverse strand, counting down.
GAAAGCCACAATAAAATACCACTACAGGTCCACCAGAATGGCTAAAATTAAAAAGAATGACACCAAATGTTGGCAAGGATGTGGAGTAAAGGAACTCTCATTCATTGTTTGTGGGAGTGTAAAAGGGTACAAGCAGTCTGAAAGAGGTCCAACAGTAAACCTACATCTATGTGAAAACCCAGCAATTTCACTCAGGTATTTACACCAGACACACGAATATGAAGGCACACACGAATATTAAAAAAAGATTTGCACAAGAGTGTTCATAGTAGCATTATTTGTAATGGCCAAAACATGGAATCAACCCAGGGGTCCAACCCCACGAGGATGGAGAGCAAGCTGTGATGTCCTGAATTCATACAATGGAATGCCACTCAGAGACAGAAAAGAACCAAGTATTGACACACATGACAACTGTGATGAATATCTCAACATTTTACTGAGTAAAAGAAGCCTTAATCAAAAGAGCTTCCATTTGTATGAAATTCTAGAACAGGCAAAACTCATCCATGATTAACACAACAACAACAAAGAGAAGAGTAGTTGTTTCTCGAAGGGTGAGCATAACTATGAAGGAGAACAGAGAACTTCCTGGGATGATAACAGTGCTACATATCTTGACAGACGTATAAATATTTTTACACTGTATAAATGTAATATATAAATTATAGAGGCATATAAATATTTTAAAACTCATTGAATGGTACTTGTAAAACTCATGCATTTTACTCTATCTACATTTTACTTAAAAACGAACCATAAACAGAGGCTGGCCGGGTGGTGTAGTGGTTAACTTCATGCACTCTGATTCAGTGGCCCAGGGTTTGCCAGTTCGGATCCCAGGCACAGACCTACACACTGCTCATCAATCTGTGCTGGGCGGTGTCCCACATACAAAATAGAGGAAGATTGGTAGAGACCTCAGTTCAGGGACAATCTTCCTCAAGCAAACAGCCAATCCTCCTCACCAAAAAAAAAAAACACAAAAAACTAACACCACCCATGTAAGAGAGGATGTAGAGCAAATGGGACACTGATACATTGTTAGTGAGAATGAAAAGTGGCACAGCCACTTCGGGAAATTATTTGGCATTTTCCTAAAAAGTAAATACACATTTTATGATCAAGCAATTCTATTCCTCGACATTTACTCAAGATAAATAAAAAAAAAAATCTATCCACACAGACTTGAACAAGAAGGATTGCAGTGGCTTTCTTCACAACAGCTGCGAACTTGAAACAACCCAGTGTCCATCAACAGAAAAATGGATAAACAAGTTGCAATATATTCACACAAAGGAATATCACTGAGTAGTAAAAAACATTAACTACTGATCCACAATGATATGGAAAAACTTCAAAAACATGTTAAGCAAAAGAAGGCAGATACAAAAGAGGACATGCTATGTGATTCCATGTATGTGTAAATCAGTTGTACACCAGGTAAAACTAATCTACAGGGGAACAAGTTAAAATGGCAGTTGTGTCTTGGGGAGTGGGATGGGGGTTGGCTGGAAGCAGACCCATGGGCACTTTCCGGAGTGATGGAAGTGTGGGTTACATACTTTATGCATTTATCAAAAGTCATTGACTTGTACGCTGATTTGTGCATTTCACTCCATGTAAATTTAACTTTAATAAAGGAACTCTATACAAATATTGAACTGTAATTAGTACATTTACTTTTCTCAATGCCATGGGTCCAGGCATCTGAACCGTTTTTAACCCTACAGGTGATTCTCACGTGGTGCTGCTTGAGAGCTACCACCAAATGCTTGTGCTGCCGTCTTATTTCAGGCCACTTGTTTTCAGTTTGCTCTCCATTGATCTGTCGCCTACATTGCAGCTCAGGAGACCTTACTACTCAAAGTATGGCCAGCAGACTAACAGCATCAACATTCCCTGGGGGCCTGTTAGACTCTCGGAATTTCAGGCCCTGCCCCTGACCTCCTCTGCATTTTAACACAATCCTGGGGGACCTTTATGCCCCTTACAGTCTGAGAAGCACTAACGTCCGCCTCCCAGAGGTGCGGTGAAGGGTAAACAAAATATCAGGTGTCTTGATGGGAGGGGCGTAGCACGGGTGTGACAAACAGGAAGACAACTGTCATGGGAAAAAAAAACCCTTTCAAAGCTGACCTTTCTTAAATCAGGTGGCAATAAATACGAGTACACCATGAATTTGCAAGTATCCTGGCAAACACTGGGAAAGACAACTCAGCTCAATTTTCCATAAAATAACTGAGAACAACAGCATTGGTTTGTACCTAGCTCTTCTCCAGAAGGGATTGGAGGCAGCGCTGATAAGGGTGACGGAAAATACTGAGACATAATCTACGTCTCCTGAGAGGGGGAGCAGCCTAGCAGCCCACTAAGACTGTGCAACCTTGTCCTGGCTTCCCCGCCCCTCTCTCCTCTGCTCTCTCCACACAGGCTGGGCTCGCAGGTGTTGTATCCTCGTGCCTGCTCAGCTATCAGTCAGCTGCTTGAGGTCAGCCAGCGTCTGCACGTGGCTGCTAACACTTATTTATTTCCACCAAGTATTGTTTCCACAAAGGGTAAAATATAATTTATTCAGTCCTTTATCTTAAGAGAGAGAAAAGAAGATAAATTATTAATACTGAGGAACAAAGACTATGAACACGTGAAATACACACGTTTCTATTTCTCAAAAGGGTGGCATAGTTGTAAAAAAAACCCGAAGAAATCAATACGCTAAAAATAGTATCCTCAGACCATACTTAGATTGACCTAAACCAACTATTATTTAAAGTGCAAATTTTTCCTGCTATGATGTCAAATTATACTTCATTGTGTTTTTGTTCTTGATGTTGCTCCTGGTCTTATTAACATGGTAATGTGTACTGGGTTTTTAAAATTATTGTTTGGTACTGTGTCTCAGACTGGTTAGGCAGCACTGGTTTTGATGTAATGTCATGCCTTTCACTCCGGGAGATAAAGAATCATCGGGACTTGGAAACCCTCTTATATGCTGGTGATTACTCTCCATCTGAAGCTGACGAACAGGAGGAAGGAGGAGGGAGGAGATTTAAACCCCAAGCTCCTAATTAAGACAGTTGCTATTACCCAGATTGTCAGCCAGAATGTAAGGAATGGGGAACTTCCATCTGGCGTTGGGCTCTCTCAGGGCGTTTCTGGAGTTCTGTAGAGACAAAGGCAAACATGACCAGGAAGGCTGGTCCTCAAGGCCTCCCCGGCCTCCTCCCACCAAACTCTCACACCACAAACAATCTGTCACACAATTCAAGCAATTTAGTGGCATTTGTCTTTTGATTATAAAAGTGATAAAAGTTCATTATAGGCAATTTGGGAACCTGGGAGAAATTAAGAACAAAATAAAGGAGACTGAGATAGCCGCTTTAAACATATTGGTGCACTTCCTTCTCTCTCATTCTTCACGTCTTAGGAACATTGCGTGGACAAGCAAAGTACTAATTATAGACTCTTCTGCACTCTTTCTAATTTTTTCATCTGTTTTTGTCATCACCAACCACAGTGGAAGTTCTTGTGTGTACAGATTATAGATTAGATTCTTCATCTCCTTCACAGCACCCATCTCAGGGCAGGACACAGAGCGGAAACTCTCAATCCTATGACACATCCAGTCCTGAGGGACGCTGTTGTGTCATTGGCAGGTACTCACCCGCAAGAGGATGTCCCCTTGAAAGAGGTCCAAGCCCGCAGCTAGACATGGATTTTTAAAAACAAAAATTTGAACGAGTGTTACTAAAAGGCATGTGTCATAATAAAATTAATCTTTTCCATGAGAATCTTTCATTGTTAATCTTTATGCAGTGAAACTCATTTTGAAACAATGCAAACATTCCCTCTAATTGAGTGAATGTAAATAGCCAATAGATATCCTATATTGTCACAGCCTCTGTTTTCGTTTTTGGAACAAGAAACCTTGTCCAATTCTCTTAGAATTAAGTGATGAGTTAGAAGGGATCTTACTGATCATTGACTTCAGAACTCTCATCCTTCAGGGGACGAAACGGAGTCCTGAGACAGGAAGTGATGTACTAGGAGGTCAGTGGCAGGAGGAGCATTAGAACTCCCGACCTTCCATCCAGAGCCCTTTCTGCCATTGCACCATCCTGCCTCCTGACCCTAAGTAAATGGGTTGATTTTGCTCTTTCCCATGGAAAACAACGGTCCCCTCCAAATCCAAGCTCAAGATGCCACCTTTGTAATAAAGAAGACCAGGCAAACATGGACAGTTCCATTCAAAACTGGGTCTCCAAACATCTACTGTCAGGAGCTTCACAGAATATGCTTTCTCCGGGATCATATTCCTTAATTCTGGTCTCACACCATTTCTGAAAATAAGGTCCTTAAAAGGGAGGCTCCTTGCTGGAAAACTTTAAGAGCATTGAAAGAATGTCACTCCTTATCACAAACTTCCTGTGATAAGCAGCTTCCCCCATAAAACACAAACGGCTTCAGACAGGGTCATTGGATTGGACCTTGTTCTGAAGACAGCCCCTGACTCCCAGCTGGGAAGTCAAGCTAGAGAATAATCACGAGAGCCTCACATGGTACCCGAGGCCCCATTGGCAAAGCCTATGGCCCACTCGGGAGCCAGGTGTAGTCTGTCAATGACACCATGGAGGTGTCAGGTATTAGGAGGCATCATGGTTTCACTTGCCAGTGACTGACTAAGGCCGTCCCTGTATCACCCTCTTCCCCAAGCACACATTTCCTAGATTTGCTGAACTTCCATAACCCTAACCAATCCTCAGGTAACAGCACAACTAAACTACAGCAAAAAGCAAAGACACCACTGCACCACTGGCACTAGGGCCCAGGTTCTGAATTGCCTTTTCTGCCAAAGTACTATGTGCTGGTCCATCCACAGTCTTGCCTAGGCTTGTCATGAGCAAAAGGATGCATTTCCTGACACCTGGCCTGGATTAGAGATGGGGAGTGAGGGGAGGGCTCTTCCATAGCCATATGGACAAGCCCACTCAGACTTTGGCCCCAGTGGTTGGTCACTATGAATGCGATCACAGGGGGTGAGATAGTGTGGCAGGAGGAACCCTTCACAAAGAAGCGTAAATCCATTGAGAGCAAGCCTCACTCTATTTACTACCCATTTGTTCACAGAGCGCATACTTATTAAATGCCTCGTGTGTCCTAAGCATTGTTCTAGATGGTGGAGATATAGCAGAGAATAAAACAAAACCCTCAGGGAGATGACATTCTCGACTGGGGTGGGAGGAGAAACAAACAAATAAACAAACGTAGAGTATGGCAGATCATGAAAAGTGAAATTTAAAAAAAACATAAAACAAGGTAAGAGGGAAAAGAGTGCTGAAGTGTGGGAGGGTTGATATTTTTTAAAGGGTAGTCAGGGAAGGCTTCCCTGAGGAGGTGGCATTTAAGCAGACCTCTGATAGAGTGAGAACGAAGGAAGAGAATTGAAGGCTGAGGCAACAGCCAGTGAAATGTCCTGGGGCAGGAAAGCCTTGACGTCCTAGAGCAGTGCTTCCCAGACTCTAGCCTCAGAGCCCCCTGGAGGGCTTGTTCAACAGATTGCTGGGCCCCACCCCTAGGTTTCTGAGTCAGTAAGTCTAGGGTTGGGCCTGAGAATTTTCATTTCTAACAAGGTCCCTGGTGATGCTGCCGCTGCTGCTTGGGGGACCACACACTGAGAACCACTTTTTTAGAGAAATAGCCATGAAGTCAGAGTGGCTGGAGGGCTTGAGAAAGTAAGGGGTTGAGTAGTAAAAAATGGGTCAGAGAGGTGGCTGGGGTCAGAGCATCTCAAACTTTAATATGCTCGGAATCATCTGGGGTCTGTCAAAGTGGAGATGCTGATGCTGCAGGTCTAGATGGGACCTAAGATGGGGCATTGCCAAGACAGTTCTTGGGTGGCACATGTGATGTTGGCCTGTGGACCGCACTTTGAGAATGGGGGTTCTAGGGCCTTTATTTTGTGATGGATGAGAAGTCACTGGAAGAATGGATCAGAGAAGTGACACGGTCTGTATGACATTAAAAGGAGCACTGGGTCTACTTTGTGAAGAATAGCGTGTACGGGGTGAGGGCAGGAAGGGAGGAGCACTCTTAAGGCCACTGTAGAGACAGGCCAGAGACGAGGTGGTGCGGACCAGGGGAGGAGAAAAGAAAGTGCTTAAAAGTCACAACTTGTATATAATTTGATGGTAGATCTAATCGCATTTGCCGACTGATTATGTATAAAATGTGAGACAAAGACAAGTGTCAGGGGCAGCTCTGAGGTTCTGAGCCTAAAAAGTTAGAAGGAGGGAACAGCATTTGCTGAAGTGGAAAAGACGGACAGAAGCAGGTCTGGGGCAGAAAGGTTAAATCAGCACTGTGAGGCACAGAGAGAAGATAGAAAAAGGTGACAACTCTGTCTACTTGGTTTTCCCAACCAATTTGTGAGTTAGAATCTCACTGTGTGTCTAACCCAAACAATCCTGGTAGCTTGGCTGCAAGAACCCCAAAAGAGAAGGAATCCACATGGTACTTTTTTTCATTAGAGTCGCAGTTCAGAGGTGGGCGGAGCTGAAGGGTCAGATGGCTCTAAGGTAAAATATTTAACTTTTATTAAATAAATAAGGACGAGATTAGGAAAACTCCAATCCTAATCCCAGCCCTACTCCATGAGAAATAATTGAATCTAGTCAGTGTTTAGCAAGCCCTCCAGGAGATTCTGATGCTGAAGTTCGAGAAGCGCTGATCTGACATCAAGGCTTTCCTCCCTCAGGACCTTTAAAATATGACCGATCCTCCGAATTACATACACCTTGACTGCCAGGCTGGAGAGAGAGAGAATATGATGCCTGGCTCCGAAGTCACCCATTTATCTTACTTAAACCATATCTACCCTGCCCATGTAGCCATCCACAAGCTCTTCCGATTGAATATCAACTAGCCTGCCTTTCCCGTAAATGGGACAAAGCCGGAGGAATTTAACCCTGAGCACAGGGTTTTACAGTTTTGTAGTCTTCAAATAGCACTGAGCTGCTGAGCTGAGTCAGGAGAGCTGGAGGTGAGCCCCATCACTGCCGTCTGTGATCTTGGGTGAGTCACCTTCATTAAAAGAAGCCTCCAGTTCCTTCCCTCAAAAGGAAACGGCACTTACTCCACTGCAGGATTTGACAAATAAATATGCAATTGATACGAAAGCTTTTTTAAATTACAAGGTGTTTATGATCATGAATACTTCTGTTTCCCACCAATTCTAGCCAAAGACACCCAGAATACAAAGGTTTCTCCTTCATTTTAGAAGCAGGACAAGAGAGGAAAAAGAGAGATGATAACTAAGCTTTTCTCTCCTCTCAATCACGATTTCTTCAAGAAATGTGTTTGCAGACAAATGTCGAAATGGAATCATCTCTACATTCTTCTCTAAATTCCGACAAACAGTTGTTAGGCAATACAATGGGCCAGTAGAGGGGCTGGGGGTGGGGGAGGTTCCCCACTAAATACAACCAAAGGCATATTCCTTATATTTTTCTTAAACAAGCAGAATAATCATCCATTTTTCTTTCCTTTTCTTTTCAAAATGGAAACTGAAAAAATGAAATTTTTACAAACAAGTACCTTATGTATTTTCAGATCCATTGAGCACTGACTAGCTCTCCTAGAAACTTTGGTCTAACCATCATTCTCTTTCCACACTTCCATTTTTCAAGAACTCTGCAAATTCTAATGAAGCACCAATAAATATTTCTCCCCCAAATTTACCCAATACCATATTACGAAGCTAAAAGTTTTTCACAGGACTTAAAATTCTATCACAGGACTTAAAATTATTTCAAGGCATTAATAATGCAGAAATTGAACCCACCTAAATTGATTTCTGAAATATCCTTCTGTTCACCAAAATCTATTAAAGGGAGGAAAAAAAATTGTTACCAGTCTTGCTGAACAAAAGAAAAAAAGTTCAGAAGCATTCTCGATGCAATCAATTGGTTCTTACCATTTTCTTCAGAAGGACGCCTAATCTGAAAGGAAATAGATAGACAGAAAATGGATAATGCATACCAGAATTAATATTTCTACATACCCCAAAGAGCAGAACTCTTCTTACCGAAACAGCTGCTATGTGGGCAAAAAGCAAGATGAAGGAGAGAAGGCAAATAGATCTACTCCAAACCATTGTTGCCAGTGAATGGATATTAGCAAAGACACCTTGTAACAAACATATTTGAACCTTGCCCTACTGGCATATTAGAAACTTTGACCCTTCCATGTATACTGTAGTTTTAAAAAAAAAAGTAGTCAGAATGTCATTGAGGCAGGCCGGCCCTGTGGCGTAGTGGTTAAGTCTGGCACGCTCTGCTTTGGCGGCCAGGGTTTGCTCCCAGGCGTGGACATACACCATCCTTCAAGACATGCTGTGGCAACAACCCACATACAAGACAGAGGAAGATTGACACAGATGTTAGCTCAGAGCAAATTTTCCTCATCAAAAAAAAGAAGTCATTGACATTTTTGAGGGCAGATACTAAGTTTAACATAAAAGGTCAAGTTCCAGAGACCAGGGAAAAGTTTGAAAAAGTTAATACTGAGATGTGCATATAAGAATCAATAACATTCCTATACACCAGCAATAATTGTTCATATAATATAACAGATAAAAGATCTGTTTTCACAATAGAAATAAAAATAATCTATAAAGTGATCATAAAATACTTTAATAAAAAATGAATTAGTTTTATGGAAATATTTCAGAGCAATTATTGAAGGACGTAAAAAAGATCTATCTATATACACACATATACATATATATTTATATTTGTGAAATATTCGTGGATGGGAAGATTCAATATAATAAAGATGGCCCTTACTTTAATGTTAGTCTATAAATTCAACGTTATTCCAATAAAAATCTTAACAAGGTTTTTGCGGAACTTGACAAACTTGACAAATTCATTCTGAAATTCACATGAAAGAGTAAACCTCCAAAAATAGGTGAGAAAATTCTTAAAAGGAAGAACAAGAAGAAAGGAAGTGCCCCAGCAGAATATCATTAATTTTTATACAGTTATGGTAGAGAGTATGATATTGCCAAAAAAAACCCCAAACAGCACAATGGGTCTAGAGAATGCAATAGAGAATATCAAAATAGATGCAAGCATATATGGGGAAGAGGAACCAAAAAATCTTATAGGAGAGAAACCAAAAAATCAATAGGGAAACTTTGGTCTTTTCAATAATGATGTTGGGATGATAGCATTTCCATCGGAGGAAAAAAATTAAATTCTTACATCATTCACAAAAATAAACTCTGGATGGATTAAAGACGCAAATGTGAAAGTCTAAATTTTAAAAAAGAAAATATAGGAAAATGCCTTTAACTTTGAGGTCAGAAAAGATTTCTTAAACAAGAAAAAAACCCCACAGAAATCATAATAAATTTGACCATATCAAAATTTAAACTTCTTCATGACAAAAGAGACAACGACATAGTTAAAAGACAAGCCACAGATGATACGGTATATAATTGAGGAAGAGTACGTTACTCATGGTATATAAAGGAATTCTTACAAATCAATAAGAAAAAAGAGAGAGATGATTTAAGAGAAAAATGGACTAAAAGTATGAACATAAAATTCACAAGAAAGAAAATCCAAATGGCCAATAAATACACAAAAACATTTTCAACCTCACAAGTAATCAGAAAACTCAGCTCAAATAACACTGAAATGCCACCTCAAGCTCAGACCGACATAAATGACAAGGGCTGACAATACCAAGTGTTGACAGGAACATGAGGAACCAGGAAATCTTGTACACTGCTGGTGGGTCAGCAACTGGATGCTCATATGTTGAAATGTGTATGATTTATAAGCTAGAAATTCCACTTCTAGATATACACCCTAAAGAAATTCACATATGTGTACACAAAGTACCATATAATATATTCACTGCAGTATTTTTTTGTAATAGTAAAGAACTGGAAAAATGTGTCTATAATAGAACAAAAAAATAAATTATGGGATCTATTCATTCATGCACAAATAAATGTTTAACCGTCAGCTCCCTTAGAAAACAAGCCCTTATTTGTAGTGTTTGCTGATTTCTGGGGGGGTAATTGTTCCCACCGTGGTCAATTTCAAACTACCAACATTTACGTCACTGAATGCAGTATTGGGAAGAGATGTGCACTGTGGGCTCTACCCGCTCTACAGTACTGCATATATTTACACCCCCTCCTACTCTTGCATGCACAGTTATAAGCATCCTGGGTTTGGGGCGGTCCTCCGGGTCTGGAGCCTGCATGTCTCCGTCTCAGACATACTACCCCGGCAAGTGGACTAGTCCTGATATCAGCAGAGCATATCCTGTCAGAAAAGCCTTTCTGGAGGCAGAGAGTGGGGCTTCCTGAGCTATAAAATAGGAGGCATGACAGCTGGGGGCCAGCTTCTGACAGGCAGAGGAGGTGTATGGCTGACTTCCATTTTACCGCAGCCGGTGACAGTGAGGTTGTGAAAGAGAGTATAGTGTCATCCCCCACCCTCTCTAACCCCTGGAAGCCACCAGTGTTTTCCAGAAAGAACCGAACCTGCTCGACAGCTAAAATGGCTTAGGTCAGCAAATACAATCTTTATGATTAAAACATGGGTGGGAGGGACATGATGAACATCAACTTAATGAGAATAATTAGCTCTAAGCTTAGAGGAGGAAAACACAAGAGACCTTTATTTCTTAAAAGTATTGTTTAGTTTTTTCTCAAATTTTGAAACAATGATGACAAAAATGAGTATTTGTTAATTCTGGAGGCCAGGAAGTAAGGGTTTAGGACACTGTTATCTTGTTTTTTAAAGAAAGGGCAGTGCTCTCATTTTGGTACTGCTCCCTACTAAATCTCAGGCATTAGGATCAAATAGGTAGTAGTGGGGCTGTTTAATTCTCTCCACCCTCCCCGCCTCCAGCCAGATGTGTTTTTATCTTTCCCTTCCTTCTTTTTTTTTTTTAGAAAGTTTAGCCCTGAGCTAACTACTGCCAGTCCTCCTCTTTTTGCTGAGGAAGCCTGGCCCTGAGCCAATATCCATGCCCATCTTCCTCTACTTTATACAGGGGACGCCTACCACAGCGTGGTGTGCCAAGAGGTGCCATGTCTGCACCCAGGATCTGAACTGGCGAACCCGGGCCACCGAGAAGCGGAATGTGCGCACTTAACTGCTGCGCCACCAGGCCGGCCCCCTCCCTTCCTTCTTATACTTATCTGAACAATATGCCATAAAGACAGGTTTGGAGTCACATGGACAGGAATTTAAATCCTTCTACCACCGACTACCTGTGGTGTTTTAAGCCTCTGCTTTCCATGTGTAAAGTGGATAGCGGTGCCCACTTCATGGGGCTAATATAAGGATCCAGTGGGATAACCTGTGTAAACCGCAGGTAGCAGAAACACAGGAAGCACTCAATAAACTATAGCTCTTTCTATCCAAACACACTGCCTGTTTGCAAAGGACAGGCACTAAGAACTCAAGAGCCTAGCGTGCTCCTTGCTCAGAGAACGCCCAGCTGACGGGAGCATAGGTCTTCAGCAGACACAACTTGCCCTTGGTGATTTTTCTTTTATGATCTTGATTGTAACTGTTAATTAGTTACCAGTTATTTGCAATCCTAGGCATTTCATGCCCCGGGGTGTCAAGTGAGTGAGGCTGGAGACTGAAGTCCTAGAGTTGAAGAGTTTATGGCTTTGCAGCTACGAGGTCGACTACGCACTCCACTAAGCAAGCTCCATGTTTTATTTTCTGTATCTGCCCCAGTGTCTGGTGCATAGTAGGCGGTTAGAGATCATGTTGAATGAAATACAGTAAAATCTAGTTTTCTTTGAAGGTCTCGGATGCAGCGACTGACTTTGATCTCAGTGACAGTATTTCATAAACCGACCAGTTGAGAAACCCACATGAAGACTGGAAGAAGAAAGCCATTGGCAGGTGGGAAGAGGGAAAACTCTCCTCTGACTGTTGTAGGACACTCTCCAGCCCAGGCCAGGACCACTCAGGACTGAGCTAGGAGGCTGGAAAAGACCCCTCCCCTCAACTCCCTCTCAGGGATGTTCCCTGCTCTCTGCTTCCTCCACCTTCTACCCTCTTTCAAGACACCAGCTCCTTCTGCTTCACCCACAGAGCTGTGCCCTCAAGTGTTAACCTCTAACACAGCTGCCTTTGCTGTCCTCCGGGAGATCCACATATTAACAGGGGCTCGAAGGTGATTAGAGCAAGAGTGGGCAAACTTTTTCTCTAACGGTTCAAACAGAAAATATTTTAGGCTTTGTGGGCCATGAGGTCCCTGTTACAACTATCTAACTCTGCCGTAGCAGTAGGAAAGCAGTTGCGGACAGTTAACTAAAGGAGCGAGTGTGGCTGTGTTCTAATAAAGCTTTATTGACAAAACCAGGTAAGGGGGCCTAGTCTGCTGACTCCTGGGTTTTAGAGAATTGACCCCCAGATGGTGGAGATGGAGATAGTAACAATCACAGCAGAAGCAGCAGCAGTAACCGACACCCACACCGTTCTTACTGTGGGCCGGGCACTGTTCCAAGCCTCTGAAGTGTCGTTACTCATTTAATCCCCACAACAGTTCTAAGAAGTAGTCACTACTATTCTCCCCATTTTACAGATTAAGAAACAGAGACAGAAATATTAAGAAACCTGCCCAAGGTCACAGAGCTCCTGGCAACGCTCCTAAAATACCACCTGAGGGGCAGCTTTCTCTACCTGGGGCTGGCCCTGGCAGCCCATGGGTGAGGCCTCCACATCGAGCTGCAGCCTGCAGGGCCCCATGTTCCACAGAGTGCCCTCTCCAACAGTTTGCTAAGAAGATTTAGCCTTTGCGGAAACAGTTCCCAAGCTATAGAGTCTTTCAAAAGCCCCTGGAAAGCTTGTGAAAGTACAGATTCCTGGGCCTGGAATTTGGAAATTTTGATTCAGATCAGAGAGTGAGAGCCAGGAATCTGCATTTTTGATCAGCACCCCCGTGATTGCGATGCAAATAATCTGTGGTATACACTGTGATAAACAAGGCTCTAGGGAATTTATGTGAACCAGATGCTTCTACTCCGATTGTGGTTATTAGATAGCTTCCCCCTGGTTCCCTTTTTATAAGACAATCAAAAGATCATAGCAGCCTCCAGTTTCCTTTTGGGGACGTTAGCGGTATTAAGAATTAGACAGATCTTCCATGCAGAAATCCACTTCAGAACACCTCTAGGAGCCGCCTCTCTGGGGGTGGCTTGAGAACCTGCATTTTTAATGAGCAGGGAGGCAAATCCTATATGGAAAATGTGAGACCCACTGATCTTTGCAGACAACTCTGTTTGGGGCTGTGCCAAGACCCCATCATGCCAGTGGGCCCCACTGGAGAGCCAAGGAGAGACTTCTTACTGTCCTGGCCACTGAGGTTCCTGAAAAGCTGCTCTCCACGTCCAGGTGGGCATTCAGTGGATTTGGTTTGAGCTTTTCCTCCTTTATGGGACCTAAAAACACATTACGGCCCATCTTTCATGGTGTGGAAAAGAATCAGACAAGAAGGTTGCTTCATTTTTTTGCCAATCCTCTTCCTACTTATTAAACCCTCACAGAGGACTTGAAATTGAAGCAGACTCAGCTGAGAGTGACAGGATTGTCCCCTGATTTCAGGAAAAGTCTCTAACCTCTGCTAATTACAAGGGTTACCACTACCCAAGAGGCCAAGTTGGACCATGGTGTCAGGCAGGAAAGACTGAACACATGGGAATGGTTAAGTAAAGACAAGACGCAATTGGGACGGGCTTTTCTCTGAAAGGAAACATGATCCTGAAGAGAAAAAGTCTAGCTGTTTTCTACTGTCAAAAGACGACACTAAACCAATTTAGTAACAAGTTTGACGTCCTTTATTCAAGGGGAAACAATCCATGGATTGGGGGAGTCCAGCGCCTCACAAGCAGTGGTGATTGACTGGGGTTGAATATCTGATCTTGTTTAGCAAGATCAAGGAACAATGAAATAAGTTTAGAGCCCAGAGTTGGCTTGGCGTTTGGGGATTGGCTGACCGGATATATTGCATTTCTGGTTAAGCGGAGCATTTACAGGAATATGAGAGTTCAGTTTGCTGACATTGCTTCCCGGGCAGGAGCAGCTCCATCTTGGGCCTAGAAATTTATTTCAACACTACTGTCCCTGAAGTGAGGATACAAGGAAACAGGCTCAAATTGCAAGAAGGACACAGTTGTTAGATACAAAGACTTTCCTGGACATCTGAGGATTCTTGGATTCTAAAGTGTGGTAAGGAGGGAGACAGCGTTAGTCAGAGAGAATAACGCCAAAGCTGCAGGCTGGTGGTGAGGCAAGCACGGACAGACGAAATTCTTCGGAAAGAGATGGTGCTGGAGAAAGAATAGGTGGGGCTCCATTTGGGGCTTTTTCTTTGTCCTGGGAGGCGTCATTCAGTTCTGTGGTCATTTAACGGAAGCAAGATGATGGTAAGTCCCACACGTAACTTGATCCAGGGAACAAGAGATTCAGCCTTCTTAGAAAACAAATGGGAATTGTAATTGAATTTCCCTCTGAAAACCATGAAATTGTTTTTGGTAACAGCTGATTCTTTTATGCAAGTGGCCAGCAGCTCTGTTCAGGCCCAATTGCATTATCTGATACTTCAACAGGAATCTGAACTAGCACAAGGGGAAGGTGATAGCAGGGCTTGTGGGGGACATTATTGGAAATTCAAGGGGTAATTGGTCAAAGTAAATAGGCTAGCTAAGGAGGCTTCCTGAATTAGTAGCAGCTCTGTTTGTGTTCATATGTGGAATCAAATTTTTAAACATAAGTTGATCTTCTAATTATCAATGGGGAAGACTACAGTGGCAGCCACTTCCAAAAGCAATGTCATGTATTACACACTACAGAGGACAGCTTTACACAGACACACAAGCAGGAACGTCAGTCACTGATAACCTGTGAATGGATGGGGCTCAGTCACAGCATGCCAGGAAAGGAAGAAAACTAACAACATCTCGGTGTTTCAGTTGAATTTCTGGGAAAAGCAGTTTGCTAACCCTCTACAAAGTTCTCTACCTTGAATGGCATTTCTTCTTATTCAAATAATAACAATTATTATGATAATAACCAGATGACTTATCAGGCACTTAATACTCTGCAGGCACTGTGTAAAATGCTTTACATAAGCTATTTCGTATAATTCTTATAACAATCCCAAGAGGTAAGAATCATTGCCCTCATTTTATAAAAGACCGAGCTCAGAGAGGTTGTATGTAGTATCCAGAACCTGAAAAAGATCAAAATAGAGA
This sequence comes from Equus caballus, assembly GCF_041296265.1. Lineage (NCBI taxonomy): Eukaryota > Metazoa > Chordata > Mammalia > Perissodactyla > Equidae > Equus > Equus caballus. The sequence goes on along the minus strand of NC_091703.1, from coordinate 48,762,962 downwards.
AATTAGTGTAACAATGTGGTTCTCTTTCCAAAGCAGTCTCCATTCTCAGTTGATGAGCTAGACCAACCTATTGTATTCTTTCATTCATTCATTTGTTCACCCATGCATTCATCCATAAGATTTTTATTGAGTGCATCCTCTGTGCCAGGCACTGTGTTAGGCACTGGGGACACAGCCATGAACCAGATGGATACTGACACTGTCCTTGCCCTCACAGAGCTTAGACAGAGGTGAACATCATGGGGAGGCAAGTACCCTCCAGCATTTTAGTAGATCTCAAAGTAAAGATAGATCAACAGGCAAATAGATGAATAAATTGTGATATATTCATAGATCACAGTAGACTCCCACTAGAATATAATAGAATACACATTAGAATACGGTCATCACTGAGTACTACTCAGCAATGAAAAAGAATTGAACTACTGATACACACAACAACATGGACAAACCTCGAAAGGATTATGCGAAGTGAAAGAAGCCACATACAAGACCATATGCTCTGTGATTCCACTTATGAAAAACACTAGAAAAGAAAAAACTATAGTAATTGAATCTGGATCAGCAGTTGCCAGGGGCCAGGGCTGGGAGTGGAAGGAGATTGACTACAAAGAGCAAGAGGAAACTTTTGGGGGTGATGGAGTATTCTATATCTTGCTTATGTTGGTGGTTATGCAACTGAATAAATTTGTGAAAACTCAAGGAATTGTGCACTTAAAGCTGGTGAATTTTATTGTATGTAAGTTACACCTCAATAAAGCTGATAGAAAAACCAATGGAAACCCTGGCGTCCACATCTCACCTCTTCCGCTGACATACCATATGACATCGGTCAAAACATCGAATGGACGTTTTGGTTTCTTCTTTTGTAATATGGGGCTAATGAGAGCCGTTCTGCTACTTTTATTACTAGGTCAAGAGAATTTCAAATGCGCAGGAGAAAAGCTTTACCATGTAGTAAGTGCCATGTAAATAGGTAACTTAATTGTTATTGTTCCCTCACTGAGGACCATCTATCTCAATTCTCAGGGGCCTAGAGTGAATTTAGCTTGATAGGTTTCACAACATTTTAGTTTTTGATCTTGTAGGCAGGGCAGAGCAGAGGCTGAGACGGGGCTTTCTAGACGTGTGTCAGCATGTTTTGGAGAAGACCCACCCATCTGCTCTGTATTTGGACCATCAAACGACTGAGCAGATGGAAACATCTTCTGAAGTTTTTTGCCAATGACCACACATCCCTACATAATTAACAAGTCCACGTCCCCGTCTGTCTGGATGAGAGACAAATGCTGAGGGTGGTTCCTTGGAGACCAGTCGCAGAATAAAATAAGCAGTTGCTGGTTGGCTGTGTTTAGAAAAGCTCTTTGATTTTCATCCAGAGATTTATCTCTTTAGTGCTGGCTATTTTCCTGAAGAAGCAGAATTGCTTTCTTCTCAATTCTGAAAGCAATTCTTATGCCACCAATTTTTATTTTAATTAAAAATAAAATTGCCTATTTCATTTTCATTTTAAAAATAAAATTACTTATTTTACAGTTCAATATGTCACTAATTTTGAAACTAGTCACACTAAGAAGGAACATGAGTAGCACAGATAATCCAGCTTGACATATTAACCAGCCAGCCAGTATTTGATCCAGTCACCAAGACGCACAAGGGCCCATGCTGAATGCTGAGGGAGAAACCAAGAAGAGTACTGCACATTCCACATCCTCAAGACCTTTTTACATTTAACTTTTCCTGAGAGGTCAGCCTCTTTGTTCATTGGGTCAGAAAAAAAAAGGTCATAACATTAAAACATGTCCATTATGGAGTATTTTTAAAATTTAAAAATATATAAAAAAGAAAAATCACCATGAATTCCACTCTTGACGCATAGTCTGTTTCCTTCCATTTTTTAAATTTATAAATGCATATGTTATAGTAAGACAAATTTTGACCACTAGGGCCTTCAAGGAGTGGTTGAGTTGGAATGTCATTTAGTTTTCCTAAATTATTCTTCTCAAGAGCTCTCATCTGCACTCGATCCTCCCCAGCAAGCTATCACCGGTGCAGAGCCCCAGCAAAAACACTGCGGGTCCTCGGATAACTCAGCTTTCCAAAAAAATAATGTTTATTAAGTTTTCCTGTAATCACAATTAATAGTTATTCAATGCAAAAAACTGGAAAATGCTAACTTTAATTCCACTACCCAAAATAACCACTACTGGCATCTTGGTGTATGTCCTTGATATTTCCCCCATGCCTATTTTTTTTCATAAAAATGTTGGTTACGTTAGATTTACAGCCTGGCTTGCAAATGTTTCCTCGTGTGGATAATTATTCCTCAACAACAAGCTTTTCAGTGACTACATTCAATTCCACTGAATGAATATCCGGGATTTAACTGACCAGGCCTGGGTTGTGGATGTAGAAGTCATTTTCAGTTGATTTTGCTTAGGACAGGTAATGCTAGGGTAAATATCCTTTCACATTGTATGTACCTCAGGCTGCTGCCTTAGAACAAATTCCAAGTGGAATTGCTGAGTCAAAATATACTTTGCTTTATTTTTTTTAAAGGAATGTAATTACAAAAGATCTCCAATGTCCCCACCCTCTGAAAGCATGTCATAGAAAGGTGAAGGTAGTTTGAACTCCTTTAGCCAAAGACCCTAAGAATGCAGGAAGTAACTCTTTAAGACAGAAACAAAGTAATTTTACTGTAGTTTGGTGGCTTACAAAAGGCAACACAAAAGTGAGAGCTATTAAGGCTAATACCATGGAAAAAGTATTGTCATTCTTCCATTCTTTGTTAGATGCTGTAAAACAAGTTAAAATACATTTAGCGAGAGTAGCAAAGTATAAGTTTCCTATAATGGGATAACGATTGAAGTTTCCTTCAAATGGGATAATGATTACAAACACAATAGACATGACAAGTCTCTTAAGGCACAAAGGAAGTCAACTTTTGTTACCTGTACGCTACAACCAGAATAGAGCCAGTGTTTATGTCATTATATCACTTAATCTTCACTCAAGCCTTTTAATGTATGTTATGGACTGAATGTTTGTGCCTGCCCCTCCCTGCATTCATATATTCAGGCCCTAACCCCCAGTGTGGCTGTATTTGGATATGGGGCCTCTAAGGAAGTAAGTCAGGTTAAATCAGGTCATATGGGTGGGTCCCTGATTCTTATAAGAGATACCAGGAGCTCACGCTCTCTGTCCACGTGCGCGTATCAAGGAAAGGCCTAGTGAGGAGACAGCAAGAAGGCAGCTGTCTCTAAGTCAAGAAGAAGACTCCCACCAGGAGCCGAATTTCCCCGCGCCTTGGTCTTAGACTTCCCAGGCTTCATTATTTATGAGAAAATAAATTTGTATTAATTAAGTCACCTGGTCTGTAGTATCTTGTTGTAGCAGCCCGAGCAGACTAATGCCACAAGGGCCTTATCACCATCATCTATGTCATAGATGAGAAAACTTTGACTGAGAGCAGTTAATAATTTGTTCAAAGTCACACAGTAAGCAGTAATCAGCTTTTAAATTCACCTCAGTCTGCTGTCACAGCCCATGTCCTAGCTGCTTTATCTCCCTGACTCTACAAAGAAGGACCATTGGTGACCATCTTTTAAGTGATTTGAGAAACTCTATTCGACCCTTCTAGGCCCCGAAACATGCCTTTTATCATCTGTCTCAGTTCCTAAAAATCCACTATTAAAGAATCTTTGCCCAGTGTTCCAAAGTCTTCTCCCTTTTCTTGGAACCCCTTATAAAATTCTCAAACCCCTGAAAGAATAATGTTTTAAGCCAAGGAATCGGATATGTATCCCCTGCCCGAAGGTACAACCCATCTGAGTTTTCAGACTACATGTCTAATCATCTCGACTATGAATGAGGAGACCAGTCAGGCTTAACCAGTTGCCTACCCATGCAGTTGCATTGCAAACAAATGTCAGCCAGGAGGCTTGAATCAACAAGTGATCATGATTAAAACCTAATGTGATGATTACACACTTTAAAGCTGATTTAATTTCATTGTAATTACATCTTAAAACTGGGGCATCATGAAAGTTTACTAAGAAGAAGACAGAGAAGAACAAAGTTTCCATTATGCCCTTGACTTTGTCTTTTTAGTCTCATCAATACTTGCAAGCCAGGCATGGACTTTCTCCAATCCCCTTGCTATCAGTTAAGTGTCCATGTGAACATGCACACACACACACACACACACACACAAGATTTCAGACTATGTGTCTCAATCCTCCAAAACTCGTAAACAATTTGCCTATTAACTTTTTTTGGCCATCATTTATTCATTTAGCCTGCTCTTGCTCTCATATTCTGTACCTCAGTTACCATCTATCCAACCACCCCAAACCAGCAATATAGGAAGCATCCTTGCGTCTTCCCTCTCATGGAAGTTAATCTCAGTAAATTCTGTGGATTAACCCTCATAACCAACTCTCAAAACCATCCACTTCACACCCTTCCCATAGCCCCCACGCCATCGCGGGTCAGCATCACCCCTCCCTTCTATAATTGCAACAGCCTCCTAACCAGCATCCCCACCAATTCCCTCTAGGTAGCTTGAGAAACTTCAAGAATGTTTAAGGAAAAGGTATCACTAAAAGTATGGTATATTTGCCATACCATGGGAATATATTTCTCTTGACACATCTCTACGTGGTCTTTTATGGATACTCAGCATGATAATGAAAATCATGAAATTCTTAGCAAGACCTCAGATTTGTGATGTTTTATGGTTTGAGAACAAGTCACTTCACTTCTTTGAGCTTTGGTTTCCTTATCTATAAAATGATGTCATACCTTGATGATGCAACATCTCAAATTCTAAGATTCTATGATGTCTTGAATAAACTTATCATCCACTTCTAAGATTTTGTTTGCTTTTATAATTCAAAGCTGGTGATTCATTGATGAGGGCTACTGTGTTTAGACTGTTCAATACTTCCTGACTGAAATCTTTCTTTCGTCTTATACAGTCCACAAGAGGGCGCCCGCTTTCTAGCAAATTGGACATTAAAGCCTTGGTTTCACAGAAATCAATTCTCTTAAATTTAGGGAAATTCTGTTAAGCACAGGATTATAAGCAATTTAAACTGTACTCGTAGTTTAGTTAGTTATTTCAAAAGATAATTCTTAGTACAAACTGATTTCAATTTTTTAAAAAAGAGTATCTCCACCAATGGGGTAAATTTGTGATTTTACCCATGATATTTCATTTGTGATGAAATATATGACGTTTGCCTGGAGCTAGAGGTGAAGTTCTATTCAACACTATAGAGAATCCCCAATTCCTTAACTTACCCACTTCCTACTTAATGGTTGTGCTTCCCCATTACTTCTGCTTGATTTACCTCAGAGGACTTTATGGAGATTAATTTAAAGGATATGAAAACGGATTTGGAACACCATGTAAATGCAGGCTATTGTTATTAGGCAGGAGTTTATTGCTGAAAAAAAATCAGGACTTAGGATGTGTGTTAATTGTCTTAATTATAATTAGATACTTGTATGAGAAAAAAGAAAATGAAATCATAGAAAGATCCACTTTGTCTTTTTGAAATGCATTTATGTGAAATTCCCATCAAATGGAAGAAAGGTACCACATAAACAGCATGGGTGCACTCAACAGCATCCTACTTTTTATGCTGCATGGTGGCTTTATCAAAATAAGGCCATTGAGTCAAATGTTTTCCTTATAAAAATTATTCTGGGCACAATTCTTCACAAAAACGAAATGTTTTGGAGAAAGAATAAGTAGTTTTGAAGGAAGATTTTTCTACCCATTGAGCGAAGTTGATTCAAGGATGCATATTTATGGGCTTTAGGTAAATTATGATGGAATTTTGTGGTGGAGGTGGTAGTGATGATGAAGAGGATGGGGCCAAGTTGATAGGGATAGGGAAGGGAAAAGAAAGGAGTTGGGAGATCTAGTGGAGGGGTGGGCGGAGGACAAACATATCAGTAATCACAGGGACCTTGTAGGCGGACGTTAGGTCAGCACTTCTGACACCAGAGAGCAGCTGTCAAGCAAACTGGACACGAGGTGGACTAAAAAGTCTCATAAAAGGCAGAGCAGCTACCCAGAAGGCTGGTCAGGGCATCACGAGAAGGTGTGAGATGATGTCCATGAGAAGGGTTTCTTACATGAGGTTGTAGAATTAGTAGAAAGAGCATGGGCATTTTCAATATGGGTTTGAGTGACCTTGAGAACATTAATTAACATCTCTAAGGCTCAGTTTCTTCAACTGTGAAATGAGCGTGATAATACCTACCTCTCTGTATTGTGTAAAGATTTAATGACTTAACATGTATAAAGCCACCCACGGCAAGTATAACAAAACACAACCATCATTGTGAGCTTCCTCTCTTCCTCCTCCTCCTCATTCTTATCTTCATCATTATCTCCACGTGTTTTTTTCATTCTAAGGCCTGAGGATGAAAGTCCTTCAGTGGACATATCTAGCTAAAGGCTCCTGTGGCTTCCCATGGATGAAAACTAAATTGAAAACAAAACTCTAATCAAGTTTAACATACACCTACCCTCTGACCAAGCGATTCCACTCCTAGGTATTTACCAGAGAGAAATGAAAATATGTGTAAATAAAAAGTTGTGTACCCAATATACATTGCAGTTTTTTAAAATTGTAATGAGAACATCTAACATTAGATCTAACTTTTTAACAAATTTTTCAGTGTACAATACAGTATTGTTAGCCATAGGCGTGATGTACAGTAGATCTTTAGACTTTGTTCATCGTACATAATTGAAATTTATTCCCATTGAACAGTAACTCCCCAATTCCCCTTCACCTGAGACCCTGGCAACCACCATTTTATTTTTTGCTTCTATGAGTTCGGCTATTTTTGATATCTCATATAAGTGGAATTATGCAGTATTTGTCTTTCTGTGTCTGATTATTTCACATAGCCTACTGTCCTCAAGTTGCATCCATGTTGCCACATATGACAGGGTTTCCTTCCTTTTTAAGGCTGAATACTATTCCATTGTGTGTATCTGCCACATTTTCTTTATCCATTCATCTGTCAGTGGACATTAAGGTTGTTTCCCCGTCTTGGCTACCGTGAGTAATCTTCACTGCAGTTTTAATCATAATGGCCTCAAACGGGAAGCAACTCAAGTGTTCATCAATTCCTATTATTATGAACTAATAAATAAATCGTGCTATATTCATCCAGGGAACAATCTACTGACCCAGTCAATAACATAGCTGAATCTCAAATACAGTATGTTGAATGAAAGAAGCCAGGCACAAAAGAATGCCCATGAATGATTTCCTGATATGAAGCTCAAGAATAGGCCAAACTAATTTCTGGTGACAGAAATAAGAACAGAGGTCGAGGGGATGAGGCTGAGGAGGGTAGAGATTGACTGGAAAGCGGCATGAGGGAACTGTCTTGGGATATGAGAATGTTCTAATCCTGTTTAGGGTGTAGATTTCATGGGCAAGTGCGTTAAACTGTTCACTTAGGCTTTGCACATGTGACATTTGTAGATTATACACCAGTAACATTTCAGTTCTTTGGAAAAATAAGACAAAACAAGAGAAACAAGTCTATGATATTTGACTAGCCAAAAAGAGCTCACAAAGCAAAGCTGAGCTACCAAGATATAGTAAAGGCAGCACGTCCAGAGATAGCTTTCCTGGCAAACAGACAGAAGCATATAGTGTTGAATAAAGCAAGAGCAACTTTCCAGAAGAGTAGGCACATCTGTAGTCATTCAGAAAAATAATCAGCTGACAGAGGCCACCCCAGCAAGAGGATTTCCTCTGTGAAAGCTGAATTGTCATCAAATATAATCAAGGTCTGTGAAAAAGGGTTGATGGGGCACAACCCGAGCATTTGTCTATTTTCTGTTAATTTGTATATTCACCCTACAGCCGGATCCTCTGCTCTCCCTCCAAAGTACGTCCATAATCTGGCCGCTTCTCATGGACTTCACTGCAGCCCAAGCCGCCATCATCTCTAGCCTGATTGCAGCCATAAGCTCGGTTACTGGTGTCCCTGCTTCCCTCCTCGCCTGCTACAGCCTGTTCTCAGCACAGTATCCAGAGACATGTGGTTGAAACTCCCCAGTGGTTTTCCATGAGCCTTAAAATGAAATGCTCAATTCTCGCCTTGGCCCACAAGGTCTACACAAACTCGCTGCTCCACCCCTCCCACCTCAGCTCCTTTCCTGAGGTCCCCCTCCCAGCTTCATGCTCCAGCCATAGTGACTTCTTCCTGTAGCTTGGATATTCTGAACTTGTCCCAAGTACACGGTCTTCTACTTGCTGTTCCCTCCACCTGGAATCATCGCCCTCCACACCTTCTTGCTTTTACTTCATTTAGGTCCCTGTTCAAATGGCCTCTCCTTGGAGATAACTTCCCTGACTCTGCTTGATAAAATGGCGCCCCCAGTTACCAACTTTCGTGTTAACCCAGATGATGGTCAATTTTATGTGTCAACTTGACTGGGCCACAAGGTGCCCAGATATTTGGTCAAACATTATTCTAGGTCTTTCTGTGAGGGTGTTTTGGGATGAGATTAACATTTAAATCAATAGACCAAGTAATGCAGATTGCCCTCGATTATGTGAGTGGGCCTCATCCAATCAGTTGAAGGCCTGAATAGAACAAAAGACTGATTTTCTCCCAAGTAAGAGAGAATTGTCCTGCCTAACAGCCTTTGAACTGAGATATCGGCTGTTCCTGGCACTATGACAGCCTGCTCGCTTTCAGAGCTGAATGGAACATTGGCTCTGCAGATTTTGGACATGCCGGCTTCCACAACTGTGTGAGCCACTCCCTTATAATGAATTGAGAGGGAGAGAGTGTGTTCCATTTTTCATTTTTTGAGGAACCTCCATCCTGTTTTCCATAGTGGTAAGAGAGAGTGAGCTCGCCTCGAAGTTCTGTTCTCTGGAGAACTCTGACTAACACAGCCTGCTTTATTTTCCCCACAGCACTTCTCACCCCCTGACGAACTATGTATTTCCTAGTTTATTTGTTTATTGCCAAGCCCCCTCACATAAGCTCACGAGGGCAGGGACTCTTATCCTCTGCTGCACTTAGTGCCCAGCACATAGCAGGTACTCAGGAAATGTGGAATGAGTCATGCTACTTGAAAGGCTACTAAGAATACACAAAAGCCTTTTGCAACACCAGACACCTGGAGTAGTGGTTCTCCATTTTCGTTACACGTGAGAATTAATAAGAAACTTTTACATATTTTATTTTATGCTTTTAAAATATGATCCTGAGATGAGGCCTGTAAGCATCACCAGACAACCAAAGGAGTCTGTGGGACAAAACAGTTAAGAACGTCCGCTTCTCTAGAACTTCCTCTATAGCCCCAGCGCTGACCACCTTGCAGATGCTCGGTACACGGGCGCTGAGCAGAGCAACCGAGGGGAGCACCTTGGTGGGCTCCTGCTGCCAAGACCACATGGCTGCTTAGCAGGCTCTGTGCCAGGCCCTGTGTGGAACGCCGCGCACGCCCCTGTCACTTACTTCTCACAGGAATGATCCTTTGAAGACAGTACCATTATTTTCCCCACTCACAGGTGAGAAATTGAGAGAAGTGAAGTAATTTTCCCAAGGTTGAGCTTCTCATGGATCCGTCTGACCTGGGAATCCAAGCCGTAACCACTAGGCTATCTGCCTCCTAGGGGCATCTCTCGCCTGGGTTTCTCCAGTGCTGTCGTAGCTGGTCTTCCTGTCTGTGTTCTTGCCCTGCTCCAATCTGTTTGCCACGCCACCATGTCACAACCAATCCTGCCGAAAGCCCCTCAGAGCTTCCTCATGGCCCTCAGGATACCATTCAAATGCCACACGGTGACCAATTGTGACCTGGCTTCATTTACCCTCAGGGTCACCCCCACCCCCGGGGTCACCATCTGCCCTCATCTTCCCTGCTCCTTCTCACATGCTGTACTCCAGCCTTGTGAACTCGCTTTCGTCCCTCAAACTCAACATACACCCTCCCACGTCTGGGCCCTCGTAAGGCGGTTCCCTGGCCTGCAGAGTCCTCTCCCCAACCCTCCTGCTGCTCTCCAGCACACCCTTCAGTTTTCTGTTCAGATGCCACTTCCTCCAAGAAGCCGCCTCTGACTTCCTCAGACTGCTTTCTGAGTTCCAGGTAAGGGTTCCCAGAGAGCCCTGGGCCTCACCTTTCACAGCCCATCACCTTCTCTTGGTTTCGGATGTTCCCTTGCGGCTTCCTTGTTGGCCAGGATCTAGTCTGTTTTGCTCCCTGTGGGGCGAGCACCCAGCATGGTGCCTGGCACACCATGTGTGATTCTGGGATAAGTTCTTCAAGTGAGTGATTGAGTTTATAAGTAATAGAGACATGATTATCGACTCTCAAAAACCCATTATCTATTTGTATAAAGTGTCTAGAAAAGGTAAATCTATAGAGAAAAAAAACAAATCAGTGTTGCTGGGAGTGGAAATGGGAGTCACTAAGCAATGGGCAGGAGAGATCTCTTTGGGGTGACGAAAATGTTTGAAAATGTTCTAAATGTTCTGAAATTCTAAAAATCTTTGGATGGTGCACTTATAGTGAGAACAACTTATGGCATGTAAATTATACTTTGAAATCATTGTTTAAAAAAAAAAACAGGAACTAATCTGGTGTCTGCTGGCTTCTTGCCAGCCAGTTCCAGAGGTTTCTCTGATGGCAGGAAAGAGACTTCAAAATCTTATGAAGCTTAATATTTTGATAAAAGCAGTAATATCCAGACTTCAAGTTTCACTGTTTCACACGCAACCTCACCCTCTCTGTGGAAGGTATTTTGCTGCTTTAGCTTCTGAAGGGTCTGTGATCATCAAGTTTCACGGCAAGTGGCGAGGTGGCTCAGAGTCACATGGCCATGAGAATTCCTGCACTGAGTGTTAAAAAAGAAATCTTGGTGGCTTCATTTGCTTAAACTCTAGCACGATGTGTGCATGTGTTAGACAAGGCCAGAGAAATGTCTCCGTGTGAGCAGGCCAGACATAGGAAGACGCTTAGAGAGTAGAAGCTGTTCTGTCAAATTTCTGGACCCCTTGCTGCAAAGTTGCTAAACAGCTACATGGTTTCTAGGGGACAGAATGCCTCTGATTTCTTGTCCACAAATTTAGGGAGAATTTGGAGTTCCCTAGCCCTACGTAAGGGAACATACGTGGGCAGGCCTTGGCACCCCAGTCATATTCTGGGAGGGAGCTGCCTCTTTGCCCTGATCCGATCAAATGAGATGGGGCAAGAAATGGCTCGCTGAGGGCCGCTGCTTCACCAGTCAAGCCGCCACATGCCATGCTTTAGTCCCCAGACAGAAATATCATGGTGTTTCTCAGGCCTGAGGTCCATGGAGAGCTCAGGGCTGGCGGCCCCAAAGTCCCTTGATCCCATGGAACCTAGGACTGCCCACGTGATGAAGGCAGAGCAGCAAAGCCAGCAGGGGCGAGAACTCCATCACGCCAGCCCCGCACTTCTACCTGCTGGATATTTGCTCTGTTGCATGGGAATTATTGGCGATATTTGATTGCCATGTCACTGGCCTAAGGAATTTTACAAGATGGAAGGAACAAGCCTCAGGAGGAAGAGTGAGTCAATGGACAGATTACTGGACTGGAACATCGAAGGCCTGAATTCAGATCCTAGTTCTGTAACTAACCAGCTATGTGACACTGAGGAAATCACTTTTCCTCTTTGAGCATCTGATTGTCTATCCGTAAAATGAATTTGGGCTAGATGAATTTTAAGGTCCTTTTGACTCTGATAATAAGAATGGTGATAACTCTACTTTCCTAATCATAGGTGCCAGGTACATTTGCATTTAGTTCTTGGAGGAAGCATAGTTTTTGCTGTTTACGAAAGAGGAGTGAAGATAAGGCAGGCTAACCACATTGCTCAAGTTCAAAGTGCTTGGAGACAGAATTGCTTGGACTCACCCAGATCTGTCTGCTCTCCACTGGGTCCTGAGCTCCAACTACACAACAGAGCACCAGGGAATCATTCCTCATTTCTTGGGCTTGTGGGCACCATAGACATTTCCAAAGGCCACTTGCTGCTATAGAAAAGACTTTAGACTTTTTTCCCCCCCAACATTATATTTAGAAAACTCTTAAACAGACAGGAAAATTGAAAGAATTTTACAGTGAACACCCTCACACTATTTTCTACTAGCTCTTACTGCTTGCGTTGTCACACATTGAGCCATCTCGCCCTCCCCCTATTCCTCTGTCAGTCTGCCTTACCTTTCGTGGCATTCTTTGGCTTTGATTAACTTTGAGAAAGGTTTCTCCCATCAAGTTTTCTCAATCATTTCTCCCTGGCCACATATCATTTAATCATCACAAAAGCCAATGCAGCAGGTATGATCCTGCCGTATGGATGAAGAAACAGGCTCACGAAGGTTAGCAGCTGGCTCTGTCACTGAGCTGGGAAGCGCTGCAACCCACATCTCTCTTGGACTGAAGCCTAGACTCCCTGTGCTCTCGTGCCCTCTGACCCAGCACTTTTCCAAAACATAGGCATTACGCCTTCGCTTTGACCAATCTTCCGCTATTTCCACAGGGGATTTTTTCCCTAGGCAACTAACATCTTTCATAGCCAAATGAAACAAAACGAAAACAACTCAGGGTTTATTCATAAGTACAGTATCTTAAAAGAGAATACAAAACAGATGTGGTCCTTCTCCCAGAGAGCTTAACATTTACAGTTTTGTGCATGTATTTTCCTGTGTGTGTGTGTGTGTGTGTACTTGCGTGTATTCTGTAATATCTGTTCCTTTTACAAACCAATGTCTTTGAACTCAGCTCACAACCTTGGCTGTTTCTTTTTGGTTTTTTGTTTTGTTTGTCATGTTCTTGAAATCCTAGAAGAGGTTTCATCAGGGTGCATAGTGTGTCAGTCCTTGGGTGATGTGAGATTGCTCAAATTGCTCAATGTGTCTCTCCAGATCCAAGCTTGTTACTCTCAACCTGTCAGCTCGGCTCAAACAAGTAAACAAACTCTCTTGCCAGTCTGAGTGAGCAGAGGGGTGTTGTTCACCAGAAATACCTTAGATGATCCAAAACCCAGTCGTCACCATTTATGTTTTAGACTAGTTTTCCCCTCTGCTTTCATTTAAACATGGGCGTGCCTGCAGTTATGGGAGCCATCAGACTTCAAATCAGGAAGACTTACCATGAAAGGGCTTAAATGTCTTGTCCCATGGGCCCTTTGGCCATCTGGTGAAGCCTTGGACTTCTTCTAGGAAAATGTTTTGAAATTAATAAAATGCGAAAGAGTACAAAGAAAACCAACTTTATTCAAGTGTAATTATCAAAATATTAAAATAACAGTTTGTGATTCTTATTTATGTTCATTAATGTTTCAAATAACTAGGCACAGGGATAATTCCAATAGTTACAATAATTTCCAACCAATGATGAGTGTTAATTCTATTTCAAGACATCTGAAATACTATAAAAATATTTCATAATCTGAAATACCATGATTTGTAATATCAGGTGAACACGAAATGAAAATATTGGAGATGTCTGTGTGCGACAAAGTCATAAGAATTGCTAATATTTCTGAGTTTTGTGACCCAAATTCACAGTTGAAGGAAATGCTAAATTTCAGTTAGGATAAGCAAAAGTAAAGATGCCTTTTCCCCTAGAGAAGTTCACATACACCCTAAATTCTATGGAGTCAGAGGACGTTTAGTTTGGAAAGGACTCAACAATTACTTGTCTCAAGGGTTCTAAATCTAGATGACTTCACAATAATTCCGCGAATATTGAAGAGAGAGAAATTCCTGGAATCCAGCCATGATTTACTGAATTAGAATCTCTGAAGTGAAATCCATTTATTTTTCACAAATTCCAGAGGTGATTTCGAGGCATAGCCAGTTAAGGAATTCATTGAACTCCTGGTATCTCCGAAGAATTTCTCCAAGAATTTCTGCTATATATTCCCTTTTCCACCCTCACCTCTCACGGACCTGGTGTTTTGAAAAGCTCTGTCTCAGCGTACATGTTAAGTAGTCATTAATTCCTTCCTCCTATAAAAAAAACTATTTATGATATAATTTACGTATAGTGAAATTTGTACTTTTTAGTATGCCATGCAATCACGCGACCACCACAACTATCAAGACATAGAACGGTTACTTACGTTACCCTAAAAAATTACTTGTGTGTCTTTGTAGACAACCCTTTCTTCTGTCTCCAGTCCCTGGCAACAACTGATCTGTTTTCTGTTCCAATTGTGTCTTTCCCAGATTGTCATATAAGTGAGTCATACAGTATGTAGCCTGTGAGTCTAGCCTTCTTACACTTAGCGTTACGCATTTGAGATTCGTGCATGTTGTTGTGCGTATCAGTAGTTACTTCTCTTTTATTACTAAGTAATATTAATTTCATGGTATTGATGTACCAAGTTTGTTTCACCAGTTGAGGGCACTTGGATTGTTACCATTATTTTTGGCAATTATGATTAAAGCTGCTATAAATATTCACATACACATTTTATATAAATGTCAGTTTCATTTCACTTGGGTACAAATCTAGGAGTGGAGTTGCCGGGTCATATGGTAAGAGTATATTTAACTATGTAAGAAACTGCCGAATGATTTTCCAAAGTTGCTGTACCATTTTGCATTCCCACGAGCAGTGAATGAGGGTTCCAGTGGCTCTGTATTCTTGTGAATGGATGGTATTGTCAGTTTCTTTTTTTTCTTCCATTCTAACAGATGTGTAATGTGTCTCATTGTAGTTTTAATTTGCATCTCTTTTACAGCTAATGAGGTTGAGCATCTTTTCATATGTTTATTTTCCATTTTTGTATTTTCTTTGGTAAATTCTCTGTTCCAATCTTTTGCCCATTTTGTAAATTGTGTTGTTTTTATGGAGTTTTGAGCTTTAAAAAAATATATATTGTGAATACAAGTCTTTTGTCAGATACGTGTTTTGCAGAGAAATTCTCCAAGTTCGAACAACTAAACAATGTCTTTTGAGTAGCAGAAGTTCTTACGCATCATTTTTTCTATTATAAACAATGCTTTCAGGGTCACATCTAGGGCATCTTTGCCTAACCCAAAGCCACAGAGACTTTCTCCTTTTCTTTGAATAGAAGTATTAAAGTTTTGTGTTTTATTTTCAAATCTATAATCCAGTGTGCATAAATATTTGTATTAGGTGCCAATTATGAATTGTTTTATTATTATTATTATTTTGCATGTGGATATTCAATTGTTCCTATACCATTTGTTGAAAAGACTTCATTGAATTCTCTTGGCATCTTTATCAAAAATCTGCTCACTGTATTTCTGTGGGTCTATTTCTTGACTTTCTATTCTGTTCCATTAATCTATGTGCTTGTATTTCTGCCAGCATCACACTGTCTCGATTGCCAGTCACTGCCTTGAAATCAGGTAGTGTGAGTCCTCCAACATAGGTCTTTTTCTAAATTTTTTTGACTATTCTAGTTCCTTTGCCTTTCCTTAAAAATTCTAGAATTGGCTTGTTAATTTCTACCAAAAGAATCCCTAGCAGGATTTCCATTGGGATTGCATTGAATTTACAGAACAGTTTGGGAAGAACTGATATCTTAACAATATTGAGTCTTCCAATCAATGAATATTTATATCTCTGAGTTTATTTAGATCTTCTTCGATTTCCCTCATCAGTTTAATAGTTTTTAGCATACAGATATTGCTTATATTTTGTTAGACTTATGCCTAAGTATTTCACATGGGCTTGGTGCTATTACAAATGGTACTTTTTACATTTTTCAATTGCAAATAGTTCATTGCTAGTGTATAGAAATAGGACATTTTTTATATTGATTTTTCATCCTTTAATCTTGCCAAATGCACTTATTAGTTCTAGTAGCTTTCTCTGCAGATTATTTGGAATTTTATAAATAGACAATCATCTTATCTGAATAGACAAAGTTTTATTTCTTCCTTTCCAATCTACATTCATTTTTTTTTCTTGCCTTATTTCATATGTCAGAACCTCCAGCATAACGTGGAATAGGAATGTTAAGACATCCTTGTCTTGTTCCCAATCTTAGGGAGAACATATTCAGACTTTTACCATTAATTGTGATGTTAAGTGAGGTTCTTTTGTTAGATGGCCTTTGTTAAGTAGGTTTTCCAAGTGTTTCATTGAATTTTGTCAAATGATTTTTCTGCATCTATTGAGATAATCATATGGTTTTCTTTCTTCAGTCTGTTGTTAATGGTGAATTATCTAAGTGATTTTTGAAAGTTGAACCAGCCTGGCACTCCTGGGGGAAAAAAACCCACTTAATTGTGATGTGTTCTCTTTGTATATATTTTGTATATTGCTTGATTCAATTTGATAGTGTTTTGTTAAGGAATTCTTCATCTGTGTTTATGAGAGATATTGGTCGGTAGTTTCCTTGAGATGTTTTTGTCTGTTTCTGTTATCAGAGTAACGTTGGCTTCATAAAATGCTGGCAAATGTTCCCTCATCTTCTATTTTATGGAAGCATTTATATAAAATTGTTATTATTTCTTCCTTATATGGTTGGTATTTGCTAGCAGAGCCATCCAGGCCTGAAGTTTCCCTTCCTGGATAATCTTAACTACAAATTCAATTTTTAAAAATAGATATAAAACTATTTATCTGTTTCTTTTTGAGTGAGCTTTGACAAATTGTGTCTTTGAAGGAATTTTCCTATTTCCTATAAGTTGTCAAATTATGGACATACACAGAGTTGGTCATAGTATTCTCTTGTTAACCTTTTTAATGTCTGTAAGTTTCTCCCATTTTTACTAATCAACAACTATCAAATTTGCTGTCAGATTAGCAGGAACCAGGATCATCTCACCAAATTGATATAATTCCAGACCAAAGCAAAAATTGGATGTTTGAACTCATCCGGTCAGGCATATGTAGTGAGAACAAATGATTTCTGTTAGTCATTTTGAAATATTATTCTTTCAATGTCCTCATTGGCATGTTTGCAATCTAGTGACTTAATTAGTTCTCCAGCTTTTCTTTGAGATTTTCTAAATAAACAATCATGTCCACTATGAATTCCATCTTTATAAAAGAGAAAACTGAGATCAGAAATGTTAAGTAGTTTGCTAAGGAACATTTATGGATGAAGACTAAAAACCAACAACTCAGCTAAATCCAAAGGAAAGGCAGCTGGGAGAGCTACAAAAGAATGGGCTTGAGGATTCAAGTGCGACAGGTGTGTTCTGCCCCCCTACGTCAGTAACTTATTGATCGTTTGATTTCAGACACATAGCTTCACTAAACTTCCGTTTCTTTCTCTCTAAAAATACTGAACTTAGTGGGTGAGTACGATGTTTTGAGGAGATTGATACAAAACCCCTGGCCCATGGTCACTGTTCAGTAAACAGAAGCTTCTATTATTTGCCATGGCAACCAGCTCAGCAACCTGAGTTAAACTTGTGCCAGTTTCTAAAGGTTAGGCTTGGAAGTCAGAAAGGTCAAGTTCCTCCACGTTGCAGAGAAAACCACCCTTAATGTCTTGCAGACTCCAGCACAAGTTCTCTGAGGTTGTTTTCAGACTGTGTGTGGGAATCCTTCCTCATCTTCATCTAGAAAAGAGTGACTCCCATTTAGTCAAGAAATGTGTATCAAACAGTACAGGTGACTATCATTGTGCTAAGCCCTATGGGGGAAGCCAAAGAAGTACTTGCAGAGCCTTGCTTTCAGAGAGTGTAAAGGAGAATCAAGCTTAAAGTAGAGGAAAGTGATATGCATGGACCAATTAAGACAAAAAGAATAGGATTATAAATTTAATTAGAACTTGACACAGGGCTGGATGGTGTAGGCCTTGTAATCTGAGAAGGCTTCTTGGTGCAAGTGGACCCTGAAGGAGGCATAAGGTGTGGAGATGCAGGAGGGAAGGTGGACGGTGTCGAGCAGAGGCAGCAGGAACCAGGACCCAGGGCGGAGGGGCAGGGCAGCACAGTGGGACATGGCCAGGCTGTGAAGCTGGATTGCTCAAGTCCAAGTTCCGGCTTTGGCCCCTGCCAGCTGTCTGACCTGGGCAGATTACCTAACCTCTCTCAACCCTTGTGTCCTCACTTACTGTAACGATTAACTCAAAGAATTATTGAATGGGTCACAGTAACATGCCTAGTGCATAGTGTACATATTACCGGCCAGTGAACAGCCCAGCTTGGCAGGCACCAAGGGTGCAGAGGGAGGAAGATTCAGAAGTGAGAGTAGATGATGGGCTTGGCATCAGATAACAAAAATTCTGTTATTCTTCATAGTTTTGATTTCTGTATTAACTTTATTTTAAAAATCTGTCTTTTCTCTGGAAATTATAGTCCCATGCAAATAGTATTATTCTTGATCAAAGTGATTTTAAGAGTCTCCTTCCAGAGAGATGATTTTGTGTGTGTGCATGTGTGTGTGAGGAAGATTGGCCCTGAGCTAACATCTGTTGCCAATCTTCCTCTTTTTGCTTGGGGAAGATTGTCTTTGAGCTAACATCTGTGTCAGTCTTTCTCTATTTTATATGGGACATTGTCACAGTGCGGCTTGATGAGCAGTGCCAGGTCCGTGCCCGGGATCTGAACCTACAAACCCCAGGCCCCTGAAGAAGAGTGTGCGAACTTAACCACTATGCCACCGGGCCAGCCCCCAGAGAAATGTTTTTTTTTTTTTTTTAAAGATTTTTATTTTTTCCTTTTTCTCCCCAAAGCCCCCCGGTACATAGTTGTATATTCTTTGTTGTGGGTCCTTCTAGTTGTGGCATGTGGGACGCTGCCTCAGCGTGGTTTGATGAGCAGTGTCATGTCCGCGCCCAGGATTCGAACCAACGAAACACTGGGCCGCCTGCAGCGGAGTGCGCGAACTTAACCGCTCAGCCACGGGGCCAGCCCCCCAGAGAAATGTTTTAATCTACAGTTTAGTCACTTTATCTTCACTTAATTACAAAAATGCGGTCGGGGCGGGTGGGATTCAGGAGTCAAGATATTGCCTCCCGAGCCAATGTTGCAATAATAAAAGAAGATGAACTGAATGATCCTTTTAAGCACTACAGGATACTTCAGTGTGAAATATGGGATTTGGTTGCCTCGGCTTTTGGTTAAGTGCTTTTCTTTGGCTTCACCCATGAACTTTCTCTCCCCGGGCTTTTACGCAAACGTTGACTGCCAAAGGAGTACACAATTCAGGAACAGAAAACAGACTGTGGGCCCTGATGCATAAGGTCAAGGATGAAGGTCAGAACACTAGGAAGAAAAACTTTACCAACACTTTTGGCCAAAACCAAGCTATTTGGGACTCTCTCTCAAGTAATGCCAAATAACTTACGCTGTTAAAAATAAATCCGACCAGCTTCTTTGACATGATAAATACTAAACAATAAGACTGTTGACTGCATTTTTTGTGTTTCTAACCAGTTGCTTTTATTTCATGGAGATACACCCTGAATGGTACAGTTCTTAGAATCTGTTCAGTAAATTTTTATTTTTAAAAATAAGGTATAAAACTTTCGATGGCCAAGAAAAGATTTCCGTGTAATTCAGTCGTTGGCCAGAATAAAAACCTAATAGCTATGCTGAAGAGCATTAAAAATATATAATGTTATTTATCCTTTTGATATATTAGAAGTATCTCTGAACTGAGTCAAAAGATTTGGGTTGTAATCTTGGTTCTGCCCTTCAAACTTCGTGGTGTTCAATAACGCCACAAGAAACGTTCGTTAAGCCCTACTGATATACTAGGTAACTCTGCTCAAAGACATGACATTGAATAATCAGAGAATGTCCTCATTCTGTGATCAATACTATATTAGGGTTCTCCAGAGGAGCAGAACCAGTAGGATATATACGGAGATATAATGTAAGATTTATTATGAGGAAGTGGCTCATGTGATCACAGAAGCCACAGTCTGCCATCAGCAAACTGGAGACCCAGGAAAGCTGGTGGCATAATTCTAATCCAAAGGCCTGAGAACCAGGGGAAGCCTGAGAAGCAGAGGAGCCGAGGGTGTAAATCGCAGCCCAGGGGCAGGAGACGGAGGTCCCAGCTCCAACAGGCAGGCAGGAGGGAAAAAGTGGTGACTTCCTCCTTCCTCCGCCTGCTGTTCCATTCAGGCCCTCCCTGGACCGCATGGGGCTCACCCACGTTAGGGAGGGCAACTACCTTACTGAGGTCCACTGATTCAAATGCTAATTTCATCCCATAACACCCTCAAGACACACCCCAAAATAAGACATAACCAGATATCTGGGCATCTCCTGAGCCAGTCAAGTTGACTGTCACGAATACTATCATTTGAAAGACTTCCGTGTTAGTTTGCAGGGGCTTCCACAACAAAGTACCAGACGTTGGGTGCTTTCACAGCAGAAATGCTTCGTTTCACAGCTGTGGAGGACGGAAGCCTGAAATCCAGGTGTTGGCGGAGTCGGCGCCTTCTGAGGGCTGTGAAGGAAGGATCTGTTCCAGGCCTCTCTCCTCGGTTCGTACATGGCAGTTTTCTCTCTGTGTCTCTTCACATCGTCTTCCCTCAACACGTGCCTCTTTTCACAAGGACACCAGTCATATTGGTGAGAGGCCCACTCTACTCCAGTATGACCTCATCGAAACTAATTACATCAGCAGTGACCCTATTTCCAAATAAGATCCCATTCTGAGGGGCTGGGGGCTACGAGTTCAACATATGAATTTTGAGGGGATGCAAGGCAACATATAACAGCTTCCATTTCTCATCTGTAAAGTCAAGACAACAGCATTTTCCAGTCTTTTAATAACTTGATTCATTTTTTTCCCAGCAAACATTTATAATTATGCTTCTAGGCAACGGGCATCCAAAATTGAATAAAGTACCCGCAGTAACACACACCCTACTCAGACCTCATTCATCTTTTGATTCTCAGAACCAAGCATAGTGTTGGACACAAAATATCGGCTCTATAAACATTTGATGAAGGCAAAAAGCAAATAAGGAAAGAAGGGGGGAGAAAGGAAGGAAGCGGTGGGGGGAGGAAAGATTCTGTTTACCTTAGATCTTCCCTAGTGACAAAAAGTCATCACTTGTCATTTCCGTGAGCTCAGGCTTTGTATAGGTCCCAAATTAATGCTTCTAGCAAATGTGACCATCTGAATGTAAATATAAGATTGGATGCCCGATATGACTTCATTAGGGACAACATCTTGTCTTATCTTGGTTTCTTAGCCAGCCTAGGTCTCAGGGTCCCAGGCTCTCCTATATCGTATCAGCATTAGACGTGAGCTTGGAGGTCTCGCTCTGCCTCTCGTTTCACAGGCAGAGGGTCCCGTCCCAGAATCAGTGCTCACAGTCACGCAGCCTGCTCCCTGACAAGTCAAGCCTAGAATGGCCTCTCTCCTCTTCTACTGTCCTTTCTATAACACAATGCTGACCTGCTTCCTACACAATAATGTAACAACTAATTCCTCCCTCCCAAGACGGTGGGAGAGAGCAGGTGAATTTCACCCCAAATAACACAACCTCCAGCTGCTGCAAATCCTCACCTAGGCCTCACCGCAATGGACTTGGTATTGCCGCCGAGTGAGGGCGGGACGTGCGAAGTCCATCTATTACTACCTGTGCGCCGTGCGAGGGATGAGCCCCTGGTACTGTGAAGGAATCCCAGCCATGAGGCTACTTGACTGAGAGCTCAACCTCAAGGGGCAGAAAAATAGGTGGGCACCTTCATTCAGGGCTTTGGTGGGCTTCAGAGAGAACACTGCCCTCTAGTTCCCCCTCTGGACTGATGCTAACGCTTGTTAGCAAGCCGTTCTTTGTGACCTCTCTGGGACACTGAAGGTTGTGAAAACAGGAAGCAACACAATAATTGACATGAACTGACCCTCACCACGTGGACAGCATTGTTCTAAGTGCTTGACATGCATTCTCTCATTTAGCCCTTACCACACCGTGGAATAGGCACTGATATTCTCCCCAATTTACAGATGGGGAACCCTCCCAAGGTCCCACAGCCTGAAGGGTTAGAGCTCCATCCAGTCCAGGCAGGCTTTAAAGGTAGCCAAGGTAGCCTAGGGTAAGCCACTCAACTTCTGAGAATTTCAGTTTGTGATGTCAGTTGGGGACAATGATACCTGCCTTGCAGATGCATCATGCAGATTAGATATAAGACATGTAACATACTTAGTACAGAATCTACATTGCAACACATTCTTCATACAAGGAAGCTGTTGGAGTGTCCTCTTCCTGTTGTTCTCATTTACTGTACAAAATCTTGTGGAAGAAGAAACATATTCCTTCTCCTAATGCCTTGATGAGATTAACAATGAAAGGAGGACTTGGTGAGGACACTGAGAAGCCATGAGGTTATGGATGCAGTAAAGGACCCTAAGAACACTTATCACAGATTGGTCTGGGTCTGTCCAGCCAGTGGAAGGCAGGCTATTATCCACGCCATGAAATTAGATAGGGGGTATTTATGGACTGGACAATGGAGAACCTCACTTGACCCATAAAAGGCATTATTCCCAGACCCCTTCGGGATTCTCAGGGAAAAATTGAGCTCACTTTTATAGTAATATAAACCCCATGACATGGACCAATTACAAAGTGCCAATGTCAGCATCTGACGCACATCGTCTCATCTCACCCTCTGCAACCCCAGGAAGGAAGGATTATTTCGCCTCTTTCTTAGAGAACGATACAAACCTAAGTCTGCTTGACTCATAACTTCATGACCTTAAAATACCGTACTTACTAAAAAAGACTGGTTGCCAGGGGAAAAAATCAATTCAATATACTGTAAGCAAAAGAGGAAGTATTATGACGAAAGTAGTATTTCACAAATTCCCTGAGTAAGGAACCAGAACTGGAACCTAGAAAGTCGTGCGCCCTCTTGCTCTCTCTCTCTCTCTCCACCTTTTCCTGTCTTCTCCTTCTCTTTGTAGGACAGCTCTCCACATTCCCGCAGCCCTACTGGAGAATTAGACACTCCTCACTTCTG
Organism: Equus caballus; assembly: GCF_041296265.1. Classification (NCBI taxonomy): domain Eukaryota; kingdom Metazoa; phylum Chordata; class Mammalia; order Perissodactyla; family Equidae; genus Equus; species Equus caballus. The sequence goes on along the minus strand of NC_091703.1, from coordinate 48,740,010 downwards.
AGGTTATATGCTACCGGTCCATCTTCTCAGGAAGACTTCTTTTCGAGTTCCCACGGGAAGAATCTTTTTTCTTTTCCTTTATTATCTAGGTTGGGGTGCAAAAGCCACAGAGGGAGCCACTAAAATTCCAGAGAACAGCCGACTGCTCCATAGGAGTCTTGTGTATCCTTGCAGCCCACCTTTTCAGTTTGGACCCCTCCAAGGCTGCCAGTTGTATTGTGGGAGTCCTGGCTGTTAAAATACCCTCCGTTATATTGCTCCTGCCTCTGTTAATTCCCCTCCGTGGGTCCATCCCATGCTGAGGGGGCAGGTCTGGGAGGCAGCCCAGGCCCGAAGGTTTCCCAGTCCCTCCCATGCCAGCCCCTGACCCCCGACCTCTTGGTCATCAATGTTCCTCTGAAAATGGGCACCCAGACCAGACTGCCGCCCTCTAGGTCTGACCTCTAGGCAAAATTTCCCTGCCCTATGGTCAGCACAGTACCTGGTGGCCAGGGCCCACAGGGACAAATTGCCCCAGAAGAAGAGCCACTGGGAGTCATTCACTGGCCAGAAGCAATGATGAGGGAGGAAGTGGAAGTGGAGCCCACCCTGCTCCTGAGGATGCACAGGGAAGTAAGCACTCCAGGAGGGTCCCAGACAGGTGGGAGGAGCTGACTCCACGGCCTCCTCCCCTCTGGGCCCAGTTCAGGCTGACAGGCCTCCAGCGCTGCTATTCTGAGGGTGTGGCCACCGCCGAGGGTGGAGGGGAAATTGTGGAGAGGGGACTCCTTGAGGGGGCTGAGGACTCCCAGTGGGCGGGGCCTCAGTGAGGCAAGGAGGGCCCACTGAGGGAGGGGGCTCATCCTTGAGGGGTCCATCAGTGAGGAGCCCCGTGAGAAGCTGGGGGCTCAGCATAAGTGAAGAGGGGTAAACGATGGGGAGGGGCTGAATGTTACAGGTTGGGCCCTTTTCTGCTTGCTCCCCTCCCGCCCCACACCACTCTCTCCACCCACAGGTCTCTGCACGAGCTGTGGTTGGTGGTCCGGGAGACGTGTGAACCTGGAGAGAAAGGATGGAAACTCTAGAGGTCAAGGGAAGCGTGGGGTGGGTCAGGAAGAACGTCAAACACCCCAAGCCCCCTGAGCTTAGCCTCAAGCTCCAGAACCAGCGGGCCCAGGGCCTCCCCCTTCAGACTCCCCGGAGAAGAATCTTCTTGGTCCAGCTTGAGTCAGGTGTCTTCCCATGTTCCTATCTGTTGAAGACCAATACAAGTGTGACCCGCAGGAACCACCCCTGAGAATCACAGGGCGCAGAGAAAGGGCATTGATGCTCGGGATGGCTCAGCACTGCAATAGGTACCCTCCATAGCTCACTACTTTCCTCTAAGATGTTCAAGCATTTATTCATTTCAGAAGAGTCAAACCAAACATGGCCTGTATTAACATAAGCATTAACTGAGGATGCATAATAAAGACATTGGGTACCTAAAGACATTGATTTAGGCGAAGAAATTAGTAAACTTAGAATGTGGGGCAGCCAATTAAAGGGCACCAGGCCAGCTACCTGGTGGGGGCTTTAAATATTTTCTGGTTTCCATAGCAGTGCTAGCTGATAAGGGAAAAAAAGCAAGCTACTTATGTAATTTTAAACATTTCAGTAGCCATATTCTTTTAAAAGTGACAGGAAAGAGGTAAAATTCATGTTCATAATAAATTTTATTTCACTCAATATCCAAAATATTATCATTTTGACATGTAATCAATATTAAATATTATTCGACCTTTTTTACATTTTTTGTTCTAAATCTTCAAAATTCAATATGTCTTACAGCACACATCAACATTTTCATTGGAAATACCTGATCTGGATTTAGATTTCCTAAAATATACAGTTGAACAATTAGAGCTGTAATCACATGTTCCATTATTTTATGCTGTCTCTCATTAGTTGTGTGGGATTAAATTAATTCATGTCAGGGCTTCCAGTTAATTCTCCCTGAGCTGGTCTATTGCCCAGATTCTTCCTTCTATGCAGAAGTGATCATGGGTAAAATGGCGGCCCTGAGATTGTGGGTCCCTACCCCACAAAGGAAAAAATGGCTAGAAACTGGGAGATACATTTGTTCTCCTCTTTGCTTGGTCTATGTGACAACAAACAATTTTGTTTCATAGATTAACTGAACCAAGTGTGTTGGAGATTTTCGAGATTTTGTTGTTACTTTTCTTTTTTTGTCGTTGAAACAATCAAGTTTTCTTAGGAGGACCTCTTTCTTAGCCCCCTGAAATTCCATAATTGCGCCTAGGGGGTTAGGAGGCACTCAGAGTGCAAATCGCTGATGACAAAATGCAAGCAGCTGATATTTATTCCCTCCTGGTAATTCTCATGGGCAGCAGGTATTAGCAAGGAGGCAACAGCCCGTGTAGAGATCACCCAGGCCAGACTTCCAGATTGAATGACGGGTCATGAGCTCTCGGGGAAGCCGTGAGGGTAATGGCCTACAAGTGAAATCACATAAAGACAACACGCGCCTAACACTTTCCAGTCTGGCGCCAGGGAAAGTCTCCTATCGGAAAATGTAGGTTCCAGTCGCTCAGGCGCCGGCCTCCTCACCATCTTCTCCCCTTGGTATTGCTGAGCCTGGTGGGGCCTTGACTTTTCTTATTCTTTTTCTTATTAGTGTTTTGATTGGAGGAAGGAAGAGACAGCTCCAGCTCCCTTTTCTTGGCGTCCCAGTCTTCGTCCCTCTGGTCCAGCGGCAGCCCCTGCTGCCTGGCGATGCGGCGGTGGTCCCGGCACTCCCGCTCGGCCCTGGCAGAGGGGAACAGGGCGGCTCTCAGCGCGGACAGGAAACAGACCTCACTTCCCGCCCCCTGCACACAGCCTGGGGTTTCCGTGACACAGACAAGAAGGGAGGAGGCCAAGTTGGAGCATTTCCAAGTGTCCCCTTAGAGAGGTCTCAGACACGAAAGAAACTACTTGGAGGTGGAGAAAAATGGCGTGCTCGGAGTGGGATGTTAATAGAATCTGAGACAGGCACTTAACTTGAAGAAGACACTGCTAATTCTTAAAGTGCTCACATTTATAGAGCAACCAGCATATTATTGGGAGGCTGTTTTCCTTCATTTATTTTATTTTTTCTTTTTTGAGGAAGAGTAGCCCTGTGCTAACATCTGCCACCAATCCTCCTCTTTTTGCTGAGGAAGATTGGCCCTGAGCTAACATCTGTGCCCATCTTCCTCTATTTTATATGTAGGACTCTTGCCACAGCATGGCTTGATAAGCCACGTCTAGGTCAATTCCCAGCATCCCACCTGGTTAACCCCAGACCAACAAACCAGAGCAGGTGAACTCAACTGCTACACCACTGGGCCAGCCCCCTTCATTTATTTTTTAATTGTAGTTTTTCCTAATTATAAAAGCCATGTCTCTTCATTGTATAAAATTTTAAGGTACAGAAACATCTAAAGAAGAAAATAAAAATTACTCATAATTGCATATGTATTTTATGTATAGATGGATTTATGTAAGGAATAGTTAAATGATACATAGATGATAGATATAGAAAAATAGAATAGATGATCAATAGAGAAATAGGTTGATGAATTGATCATCATATACACATGGACAATGGGAAGCATACAAAAGTACCGTTTTATATATGAGGCCAAAGGTGAGTGTGTGACTCGCTTAAAGATGTGGCTTTAATGTGAAATGTGAAAGCCACTTCACAGAGATAAAATTTGAGCCAATATGAGGACAAGTGGAATTTGAGAGGCTAGATGATGGTATGGGGAGGGCAAACAGTATCTTAAGTGCAAAGCATTATGAAAAGCACAGTCCATTAAGAGGATAGTAAACCTGCTTGTCCGTCAGCCCCCATCTCCCTGAGCAGGCTAGAAGTGACCTCTCCATATTCAGACCACATATGCTGTTTTGTCACTTTCAGTCTCGTGTTAGCGTTATTTATGTAAACAAGTTATCTCCTCTCCCAGCCAGGGAACTTCTTAATGTCCAGCACTGTATCTGATTTATCTTTGAATCCTTTTTGGTATCTAGATCAATGCCTTGCACATAGTAGGGCTCAAAAATATTTTTCGAATGAGAGATTTGCTACTTAGAGAGGTTGAATCAAAAGTTGAATTGTTCCGCTAGGATCCGTAGGATAGTCAGAAAATTATGAAATACTGTCTAGGCTTCTTTTGAAATTCACTTATACCGTTCTCTTCATCTTCCTAGCCCAGAAATCCACCCTCTTGCAACATGAAGCGTTAAGAAATTCCTTAGGTGAGCTCCTTGCCTACAGGCTGAGTGCTCCAATGCTGCCTGCACAGCACCACGGCCACCTCTTCCACTACAGGAGTGACTTTGCTAAAGTGTCTGTTTCACCTTGTCAATCCCCTGCTGAGTTCACATTCATCTGCTTGCCCAGCTCACTGTGGTCACCCACCCACCCAACCTTATTCACTACTTCTCTCAGCGTGAATGCTCTACTTAGCCAGGCCACTCATCCCTCCACTATCCCTCCACCTCCTCACATATACACACAGTGTATGCACATTTCCAACTTGATGCCTTCACGCCAAATCAAGACTCTTTCTCCCTCCTCCGTTAACCAGATCTTAGCTATATTTCAAGATCCAGATTAATTTCCCCTTAACCAGGATTCCTTCTCTCTAAACACTCTTTCAGAAAGGAAGCTCCTCATGATGATGATGCTAAGTAGAAATGACTTACATGTGATATGGGAGATGATGATAAGTAGAAATGACTTACACGTGATGTGGTTGACCTTCCTTGTTTTTGTTGGCTCAGCACTTCCTGCCCACTTTTCCTGGTGATAGCACTCCCCATTATTTGGAGGAACCACTCCTCCTCCACGTCAGTTATGCTGGAATCGTGTACCATGTTCACCCACCCATTGGTCACGAGGGTGAGACTACTCAAAGAAAGTCAGTAGAGGAGAGTCACACAGGACACTGAGGAATTTCAGCATCTAAAAGGTATGCAAGAACAGGAGCTTAGAAACATCATGAGAGGAATGGCCAGATAGGTAGAAGGAGAAGTAGAAGAGAGTAGCATTAGACAAAGCAAGAGAGAATTATCAAATAGCAAATTAAGTGGCGGTAAGATGTGAATTGAGAAGAGCCCACTGATTTAGCAACAGGGATCTCCCTGGAGGAAGATTCAGTGCAATGATGAAGAAAGGAGTCTGCAGAGTGAGTGAGGATGTAGAGACGTTTACATAGATTACCTTTCAAGTAGCTAAGAAATGTAGGGAAGATGAAAGGCATGTTAGACATCAGAAGGGCCTCCAACCGTGTGTTTGTTCAATAAGATCTATCTAAATATGTTCATAGGCCAAAGAGAAATGAAGGGAAGAAATAGGAAAAAAACTAAAAATACAGAAGAGAGAATGAAAGATACAACAAAGAATACGCATGGATGATCTTGTAGGAGACGCAAAGGATTAGATCAAGGGTCTGTAGGGATGGATAACACTTCTCGAGAAGGATGGACAGGATGGTGAGAAGAATCAGATGTAGATTTATACGCTATATGTAGGTGTAAGAGGTTTAAAAATGTACACGCATGGCTTCAATATTCTCTGTGAACTAGACAGCATACCCTCTGCGGGACAGGCTGTGGTGGGATGGGGACCTGGGGTTGTCAAAGAGGAAGTAGGACAGGAAGAGACAGACAAACTGCTCTGAGGGCTCAGCTGAAGACAGAAATCTTAGAACTTCTGGTGATACCTACTGATCTGGTGGTCTACTGATCTGTGGGCTTTTCTCTAGTAGACCAAGCATAGGAGTGGAGAAGACAGAGACTGATCCAAGGTTGGGAATTCTGGCTTATATGCTACAGAAAGACAAAAGATTAGAAACTTTAGAAAAGTGGGAAGAGAGTGGAAGAAGCAGTGTATCCTAGTGTCCAGATAGCGACAGATGGAAGATAACGAAACCTTCAGGCAGGTGATAGATTGGGAGGGAAAGAAAAAGTTGAGTGAGAAGAGACCTTGATGCACTCAAATAACTGTGTGATGATCCAGGAATGGGTAAAATGAATATGGTCACACTGTGGTATGTTGAAGTTTTAAACAGTTCAGAGAACAATGTTGCTGATACTGAGGCGCACAGCTGATGGAGATCATTGAATGTAGGGGATAATGGCAGGATTGGGAAGAAGAGAGAGTCTTCAGGTCAGGACTCCAGGTTCTGCCTCTTTACTCCCCAAATCATCTTGATTATGATTTTGAATTTTTTTAACATGGGTCATCACTTGTAAGAGAAGTTCTCTTGGGTTACTTCTGCAGATAATCAATCTCATCACAGGCAAAGATTTTACTAGTTTCACTTTCTGAAGCTAACTTTATTTTCAAGTTTTTAGGAGGACATTTCACTGTCATGAACTGCCCTAATGATATGTTTGCTATTATCTCATTTTATCAAGCAATGCTGTCCTCACTCTGTAACTTTCCGGTCTCTTGTGTGAATTACTTATTAATTCAATCAGATTATAAGCTCCTAAATTTTATTTCCATTCCTCTCAGAGCACGAACTGTCATGTACATCATTAATACTTAATTCTATTTGAATGCTTGGCTAAGAGAAAAAATTAACAAATGCTAGAAAAGTTCTTATCTTTTGCAGGTGTGTGAGTAGGAGATTCATAGATGAGTAGAAGTTTTAAAAAGTAGAAGGGTCCATATGAATGATAGCTGAATTCACCTGCTTCATCTTAAATATGAGGAAACTGAGGCTCCAGAAGGAGATTTAATTTGCCCAAGGTCAGGCAGCCAGTTTGAATACCTTTGAGGAATCGGAGGGGGTCCATGAATCTGGTACCATGTCCCATTTTCAAATTTGGTGTCCCACCTCTCTTATCTGAGATCATTTTTGTATAATCCAAAACAATAATTAGAAATTATATTATTAAAATTATAATAATTATAATTTTTGTACAATTTAAAAACAATAGATCTTACATAATCTAAAACAATATAGTTTCCACCTCCAACTAGTCATTTCAATGGAAAATTAATAAAAACGACTCAAACAACAGTTGGCTGGATTTCCTCACTTCATTTTTGTCGACCTGAGACCACTGAGTCTGCAAAGACTTTAATCACAGGCTCCTGGTTCTCTGCCCTTTCTAGAGCTGGAAATAAATGAAACTTACTTCTCCAGGAATGCCACACAGGCTTTCTGCCCATAGATCTCTGCGATCCTCTTTGGTGTGTCTCCAAAGAAATCAGGGGCATCGATGGCGGCATGCAACGTGTGGAGAATTTTGAGCACATTCAGATGTCCTGACTCAGCTGCAAAATGAGCCGGGGTCCAGCCCACATCAGTTACCAGGCAGGGCCTGGCTCCGTGTTCTATGAGAATCTGCATCACCTCCATATGCCCTTCGATGTACCAAGAAGAAACAGGAGGAGATTAAGATTAAAATGTCTGCCAGACTGAGGTGAGAGCGGGCCTAGGTAGCACAAAAAGAGGTGAAAACATTTGCCTTTGAGGCCCCTCCGGTTTCCTAACTTCAGCCCCTCCTCCCTTCTCCCACTCCTTCCCAGGGACTCAGTGCCCCACCCTTATCCCAGGGACCTCACTCCTACCTGGGGCCTGAGGACCTGCCATACCCCCTCACACTCCCTCCCGGGCACTCTGCTCCCCTGTCCCTCCCCGCAGGCCCTGCCTAGGAATCTTGCTTTCTCTCCCAAGTCACTCTGCACCTGCCTCTGCTGGCACTGGCAAGCCTCACTGGGCTTTCAGCAGTCCCAAAGCTGATTTCAAAAACAAATATGTTGCCACAACATGGATGGACCTTGAGGGCATTATGCTGAGTGAAAGAAGTCAGACAGAGACAAATGCCATATGGTCTCACTTATATGTGGAATCTAAAAAAAAACGAAGCTCATAGATGCAAAGAACAGATTGGTGGTTACCAGAGGCAGCGGGTGGGAGGATGAGTGAAATAGGTGAAGGGGGTCAAAAGGTACAAAACTTCTAGATATAAAATAAATAAGTCGTGGGCATGTAATGCACAGCATGGTGACTGTCGGTAAGAAGCCTGGACGGCATATTAGAAAGTTGCTAAGACAGTAAATGTTAAAAGCTATCACAAGAAAAACAATTGTGTAACTACATGTAATGACAGATGTTAACTCAACTTACTGTGGTGATCACTTTGCAATATATACAAAAGGCAAATCATGCTGTACACTTGAAACTGATATAACATTGTATGTATATTATACCTTAATAAAAAAAAATTTAAGTTCTACTTACATTCTAGCTAGCACAGCTTAAGAGCACAGGCTTTCTAGTCAGACAGATGTGGGTTCATACCTGACAATAAATACCAGTGCGAAGTAGGTACCACAGACAAGAAACAAATGTGTGAGGCTCAGTTTCCTCATCTGTAAATTAAGGCTATTACCACTTACCTCACCTAGTTCTTGTCAAGTACAAATGAAATCACAGACGCGAGTGCACAGCACAACGCCCAGCATACAGCAAATATTCACTAAAAGGTGCTCTAGCATAGCTACTATCACTTCCTCCTTAAATTTCTACAAAATTCTCCCATCTGATTTCTCTGCAGCCAGTCTTGCTTCCTGCCAATCCGTTCTCCATAAGGAATCAAACAAATTTTTACAAAGCAAAGTTGACTATAATACTTTCTTATTTAATTTCTTCAATGGTGTTCTGTTGCCGAAGGCCCTGACAAGCCCCTTGGCTGAGTTTTTGCCACTATCTATCTCCAGTTCCATAACTGAGCCATGCTGGGCATGGGAGATACAGTGATGAGCAAGGCAAAGTCCCTGTCCTACAACAGGAACGATGCTCCATTCCTGTTAGAGGGCAAGAGGGCAGAGGACTAATATTAACTGACAGCAGACGATTGATAGGCACTGTACGCCCATTCTCTTACTGAATCCTCCCCACAAGGCTCCAAGGTAGCATTATTGCTCCCATTATATAGATGAATAAATTAAGGCCTAGAGATGTTAAATAACTTGTTTACGGCACTACAACCAGTAATTGGTGGTGCCAGGATGGAAATGTTCTGTCTGGTTCCCAAGAAGTGTTCTTTTTACAACCCCACACAGACTACTGACTGGTAACTTCATGAATGCTGGACTCAAAGGGGTGGATTCTACCTAAGCCCACTCACCGTTGATTGCAGCCCAGTGAAGTGGGGTTCGGTCATTCCAGTCCACGTCCTTGTAGTTTGGGTCACAGAGACCTTTCTTCAAAATCTTTTTCACTAAACTGTAATTCCCCGCAGCCACAGCTTGGTGGAGCTTTGTCATGTCCGACATTTTGGTCAGTGTTAGTTCCATGAGAAAAAACAACTGTGGGAAAAGCATGCCGCTTAGGAAATTCTACAACTCCTTATTCCTAGTGAGTGATTCCATAGGATTCTTTATCGTTTATTTTCTTTCCTACCTCATAAATTTGCATCCAGGGCTGCTTCGTGTGCATGCTCTGCTGAGTGTGTGTTTGGATCTTAGCCACTGCGGTTAGTGGATGCCAGTCCCCTGACCCAAAACTATCAATGGCTCCCCTCTGCCTACAGGATTATCAGGTAAACTCATGGGGCTGGCATCTGCTATTTGGCCTCAAAGCACTTTCCAGTGCTATTTCCTACTCTTGCTCCAAAGCAAGTAGTGTGACTCTGAGTTAGTTGTGTAATTCTGTGCCTTACCTTTCTCACCTATAGAATGGGTATAATTTGCCAGGGTCGTTGTGAGGATATAATGATGATCCATGTGAAAATATATTGAATACAGATCAAGTACTCCCTGGAAATTAAATACTACCGCTACACCAATTCAGGAGATGAACAAGATGCAAACATACAAATAAAATGGCTACAAATTGTTTACAACATTAAGATATAAACCAACAATTCTCAAACTAGAGTCTAGAAACATTTAGGAATCCCTGGGATCAGGGGATCCATGAGGTCAAAGTTATTTTCATGATAACGTTAAAATGTCATTGGCCTTGTTCACTGTGCTGACCATTGCCCTGATGGTTCAAAAGCAATGACGTAGAGAGCTGCTCGTGCCTTAGCACGAAGCAAGGCCCTGGGCAGTGACGCGAAACTGGGCTAGCAGTAATGGAATTCTTCACCACCACACACACACAGTTAACAAAAGCTAGTTTCAGTAAAGCAACTAAAGCAGTAAGATTTATTTTGATTAAGTTTTGACCCTTGATTATATGACTTAATAAAAGCAGTTTAAAAATATTGTGTAATGAAATGTGTCAACATATGGAAAGGCTGCATAACTCTGTGAACCACTATTTTCCATATGACAAGCGTACGATGTTACAAAATCATGCATAAGTAAAGAGATCCATGCAAGACAGGGCAATGGAGTTTAGTGGAACAGGGTATGAAAAGTACATTGAGACTGTTTCAGATCCCAACTAACCTTTAAGGCACTGCCACTTGTCCAGTTTTGGCATAGTATTAAAGAAGAATATCCACAATTATCTGGAAAGACTATAAAATACTTTTCCCTTTTCTAATTTTAAATATGTGCAAAGCTATATTTTCTTTGTAGACTTCAACCGAAACAAGAAATCGAATGCAGAAACAGATATAAGAATCCAGGTGTCTTCTATTAAGCTACATATTAAAGAGATTTGACCAAAAAAAAGTAAAACAATACTATTCTTCTCACATTTTTTGTTTTAGAAAATATAATTACTTCTCATAACAATGTTATTTATGTCGTGCATTACAGTTATTATGATTTTTGTATATGAATTAATAAACATTTTTAAATGTTCTCAGTTTTAATTTCTAGTCGGGTAAATATCAATAGCTTTAATCCACATAAACAAAAGCTCTCTGGGGTTGTCCATAAGTTTTGAGAGTGTAAAGGAGTGCTGAGACCAAAAAAGGTTGAGAATTACTGATATAAACAAATAAGGAGCTGAGATAGAAAAAAAAGAACAAGGAGAGAGTCACTTGAGATGGGGCCATTGGGAATGTCGCTTTGATCTCAACATTTAAGTTGAGATCTCAAGAAGAAGTTGGAGTCAGCCATACAGACTGTGGCCCAGCAGGAGCAGCACCACTCAAGAATTTGTTACAAACGCAAATCAGATCTACTGAATTAGAAACTAGAGTCGGGGGTTAGTGACCTGAGTTAGAGTAAGTGCTCCAGGTGAGTCTGATGTACACTGAAACATGAAGACAGTCCTAGAGTGGATAGAAAAGAAGTAAATAACATAATTAACGTGCAATGCCCTAAGTGTCATGATGGCAGTGATTTTCTGGGGACAGACGGAAAGGACCATTCACCAAGACTAGGAAGTGAAAGGCACTTTCCTCTGAAAGTGACATAAGCTGGGTCCCAAAGCTAAGAATAAGAGTCATCTTGGGGACTGTCAGTGGTGGAGGATCCCAGCACGGGCACAGAATGTCTGTGGCGGAGAGGCACATTCTGCAAAGTGCACATAGCTCCAATTTAATGTGCAGACCAAGGGTCCTGTAAACGACCAGATAGGAAATTTTTTAGGCTTTGTAGGCCAAGAAGCAAAATTAGGATTATTATGTAACAAGAGAAAACTCCTGCCCTGTTTACCAGGTGTGGGCCATCCTGGGGGAGGAAGGGCTGGTGGTGGTGGATGAGCATGCTTTGTACCCGGGAGCCCTCAGCTGAAGATATTCTCAGGGAGAAGGGCAACCAGCCTGAGGGGCAGGGACCTGGCCTGTGGGACAGTCACTTTCACTCTGCCCCAGTGATGCCCAGATCGCAGAGTCCCCTCTCTCCTCTCCAAACCCGACCATCTCAAGTTGACAGCTGGCGAAGGGAAGATGACTTGATTAGACTGAGATTGCACTGCTCAGTGCCCGGCAGCTGCCAACAACAGAGTCCCTAAAGTGTAGGTGGTGACCAGCAGGGCCCTGGGCAGTGGCTAGGCACAACCATGGTCTTGGGAGGCAAGTGCTGGGAGCAGACAGGGGAGCAGAAGTAGAGAGAGTCACCTCAGCTGGCTCTCCCACTGAGATCCACCACCCTAGGTGGTGACCATGGGTCTACAAAAGCAGAGGGTGAGCCAGATTTGGCCTGTAGACCATAATTTACCAACCTCTGGTGTATTGTTAAAATATAGATTCTGCTTCGGTAGGTTGGCAATGGGAACTGAGATCCTGCATTTGTAACAAGTCCTCATGGCAAAAAATAAAAAACTTATTTAACTTTATTTTAAAAAATAAATACCTGGGCCTTCCTCAAGTGGTTCAGAATCTCTGAGTGTATAGGACAAGGACATGCTTCTTTGCTTGAAATGGGTGCTCAATACAAATGTTAGGTAACAGAAGACGGCACAGAATGCGTTTTATCTTTTTGGTTTGTTTGTTTTAGTAGAAAACCTTTACACTGGAGCATTTGATCAATGACAAAATAAAGCAGTAAACAGAAGTACTACAGGGTTTCTAACCTGCAGGTGTCATGAAAGCCAAACCATTTCTAGAATCAGTGTCTAGAAGTCTCTTTGCTTGCTTTTCACACAAGTCTTCAAGCAGATTTACACTTAACCACATTTGAGTTCCTATCAAGGAAATTCCACAACTTCCCATGGATAAGGTATAATTCAAGAAGAAGTTTTCAATGGGTAACTAAGTTTGTTTGAAGAGAAATTGATGAGGTGATCCTAAAAACTCATATGGAAATGCAAGGGACTCAGAACAGCCAAAACAATCTTGAAAAAGAAGAACAAAGTAGAAGGACTACACTTCCTGATTTCTAAACTTACCACAAAGACGATAATCAATACAGCGTTGTACAAAGTACACTATGTGGCATAAAGATAGACATATAGAGCAATGCAACAGAATTGAGAGTCCAGAAATAAGCCTTTACATTTATGGTCAATTAATTTTCAATAAAATTGCCAGGAAAATTCGATGGGGAATGAATAGTCTTTTCAAATGGTACTGATGCAATTGGATAGCCACATGCAAAAGAATGAATTGGTCCTCCATCTCATGTCATATATAAAACTTAACTTAAAATGGATCACACACCTAAACACAAGACCTAAAAGTAAAACTCTTAGAAGGCAACATGAGAGCAAGTCTTCATTACATGGGGTTAGGCAATGGTTCCTAGATGTGACAACAAAAGAACAAGAGACTAAAGAAAAAGTTAAATAAATTGGATTTCACCAAAGTTTAAAAAAAAAATTTTTCCTTGAATGATACCTTTGAGAAAGTATAAAAGCAGCCACAGAGTGGGAGAAAATATTTGCAAAACATATATCTGATAAGGGACTTGTATCCAGAAAATATAAAGAACTCTTGCAACTCAACAATAAAAAAACAAATAATTTAAAATGATCCAAAAATATAAACAGAAGTTTCTCCAAAAAAAAAAATAAACACAAGGTCAATAAGCACATGAAAACCTGCTCAACATCGTTAGTCATTAGAGAAATGCAAATGAAAACCACAATGAGACGCCACCTCACGCCCACTAGGATGGATATAATAAAAAAGACAACAATAACAAGTGTTGGTGAGGATGCGCAGAAATTGAAACCCTCACACACAGTGGTGGGAATGTAAGATGGTGCAGCCCCTTTGAAAGGCAGTTTGGTATTTCTTCAAAAGGTTAAACATAGACTTGTCATATGACCAGTAACTCTGCTCCTAGATATCTACCTAAGAGAAATGAAAACTAGTACACACAGATTTATAGCAGCCTTATTCATAATAGCCAAAGGGTGGAAACAGCCCAAATGTTCATTAATCGATGAATGCCTAAAGGAAATGTGGAATAGTCACACAACAGAATATTTTATGACAATAAGAAAGGAATGAAGAACTGATGCATGGGACTACGTGGATGAACTTTGAAGACATGCAACGTGAAAGAAGCCAGACACAAAAGCCCACATATTGTGTGATTCCATTTATGTGAAATGCTCGGAATAGGCAAATCTGTAGAGACAAAATGTAGATTATTGGTTGTCTAGGACTAGGATGAGGTGGGGGTGGGAAGTGACTGCTAAATGAGTAGTACAGGATTTCTTTTTGGGGTGATGGACTGTCCTAAAATTAGATAGTGGAGGGTGACACTTTCATAACTTTGAATATATTAAAAACCACTGAACTGTGTACCTTATATGGATGAATTTTGTAGTATATAAAGCGTATCTCAATAAAGCTGTTTAAAAAGTAAATGAAGGGCATAGTGTTTAAGTTTGCACACTCTACTTCTGGGGCCCAGGGTTCGCAGGTTCGGATCCTGGGTGCAGACCTGTGCACCCTGCTCATCAAGCCATGCTGTGGCAGCTTCTCGCATACAAAACAGAGGAAGACTGGCAACAGACGTTAGCTCGGGGCCAATCTTCCTCACAAAAAAAATAAAATAAAATAAATGATACTATTCATTAGAGGCTTTCTTAAAAAAACAAAAATTTATTTGTAGAAAACATATGCAATCCACTAGCTTACCACTGACTACTAAAATTTAGCAAATACACATGAATCTTTGTAACTGATTAGGTGCACTCGAATTTCTATCTTTCTGGTACAGGTGTCTCAATGTAAAAATGTAGCCCATAAATATAAGTTCTAATCAGTATGAATGATCTATAATAACTACAGTAAACATCTGAAGACAAGGCTAATGCAAAAATACTTACTGTCTTGGTTGAAACTGGAGGCGCTCCGCTCCGTGCTGGAGGGAGTCTTAGCTGCCTGTCTTGTTGTGTTCACTCCATGGAAACCGACCCCTCCTTCCTCATTAAAGCCGGCTCGTCAACATCAACGTC